>NC_092712.1:168007352-168307352 GCF_047496885.1 Scyliorhinus torazame | reverse complement strand
TTGTACTGCCTTATTGAAGGCCTTTTGAAAATCCAAATATCTTGCATCCACTACATTGCCTTGTCTCCTCTTTCTCGTACTTCTTCAAAGAATTCGGTAAGGTTGGTAAAATATGACCTTTCCATTTGAAATCTCTGCTGACTTTCTAGCTCCTTGGCTATTCAAATTTCTTTTGTACCACTTACGTTAAGCTAATTGGTCTATAGTTCCTGAGATTATTCTGTTCTCCTTTTTAAATATATGGACAATAGTCAGTACTTCAAAATGCTGAGAAAGCACAGATAATGGAAATTAAAGCAAACCTGGAATATACAGCCACGTGCAAATTGGCATAGGGAGGCAAGAATAAGGGCAGTTAACACGTGGCTGAAAGAGTGGTGTGGGAAAGAGGGGTTCCTTTTCATGGGACACTGGCGTCAGTTTTGGGACAGGGGGGACCTAAACCGTTGGGATGGTCTCCACCTGAACCGAGCTGGGACCAGTGTTCTGGCGAAAAGAGTAAATAGGGTGGTCAATAGGACTTTAAACTAGAGATTGGGGGGGGGGAAGGGAAAGTCAGGGAACCAAGAGGTGAAGTAATCAGTGGGAAGCGTAGCTGCTTAGGAATACAAAAAAGTACGAAAAGACAAAACTCAGGAGAGGTTACGATAGTCCCCATCCCACAAAATATGACACAGTGTATGGAAAGGCTCAGTAAACCAAGGTCTGGTTACTAACTTGATAGAGTTTTTCGAGGAGGTCACTAAGATGATTGATGCAGGTAGGGCAGTAGATGTTGTCTATATGGACTTCAGTAAGGCCTTTGACAAGGTCCCTCATGGTAGACTAGTACAAAAGGTGAAGTCACACGGGATCAGGGGTGAACTGGCAAGGTGGATACAGAACTGGCTAGGCCATAGAAGGCAGAGGGTAGCAATGGAGGAATGCTTTTCTAATTGGAGGTCTGTGACCAGTGGTTTTCCACAGGGATCAGTGCTGGGACCTTTGCTCTTTGTAGTATATATAAATGATTTGGAGGAAAATGTAACTGGTCTGATTAGTAAGTTTGCAGACGACACAAAGGTTGGTGGAATTGCGGATAGCGATGAGGACTGTCTGAGGATACAGCAGGATTTAGATTGTCTGGAGACTTGGGCGGAGAGATGGCAGATGGAGTTTAACCTGGACAAATGTGAGGTAATGCATTTTGGAAGGGCTAATGCAGGTAGGGAATATACAGTGAATGGTAGAACCCTCAAGAGTATTGAAAGTCAAAGAGATCTAGGAGTACAGGTCCACAGATCACTGAAAGGGGCTACACAGGTGGAGAAGGTAGTCAAGAAGGCATACGGCATGCTTGCCTTCATTGGCCGGGGCATTGAGTATAAGAATTGGCAAGTCATGTTGCAGCTGTATAGAACCTTAGTTAGGCCACACTTGGAGTATAGTGTTCAATTCTGGTCGCCACACTACCAGAAGGATGTGGAGGCTTTAGAGAGGGTGCAGAAGAGATTTACCAGAATGTTGCCTGGTATGGAGGGCATAAGCTATGAGGAGCGATTGAATAAACTCGGTTTGTTCTCACTGGAACGAAGGAGGTTGAGGGGCGACCTGATAGAGGTATACAAAATTATGAGGGGCATAGACAGAGTGGATAGTCAGAGGCTTTTCCCCAGGGTAGAGGGGTCAATTACTAGGGGGCATAGGTTTAAGGTGAGAGGGGCAAAGTTTAGAGTAGATGTACGAGGCAAGTTTTTTACGCAGAGGGTAGTGGGTGCCTGGAACTCACTACCGGAGGAGGTAGTGGAGGCAGGGACGATAGGGACATTTAAGGGGCATCTTGACAAATATATGAATAGGATGGGAATAGAAGGATACGGACCCAGGAAGTGTAGAAGATTGTAGTTTAGTCGGGCAGTATGGTTGGCACGGGCTTGGAGGGCCGAAGGGCCTGTTCCTGTGCTGTACATTTCTTTGTTCTTTGTTTGTTGTTGTCCACCACACTAAGAAAACAAACATGGACGGTCAATAGAGAATTAAAGGTGCTATATTTAAATGCACGCAGTGTACGGAACAACGTTGATGAGCTTGTGGCCCAGATTGTGACTGGCAGGTATGATGTGGTAGGCATCACAGAGACGTGGTTGCAGGGGGTTCAGGACTGGCATTTAAACATCCAGGGATTCACAACCTATCGAAAAGACAGAGAGGTGGGCAGAGGGGGCGGGGTTGCCTTGTTAATTAGGAATGAAATTAAATCAATAGCATTAAACGACATAGGGTCAGATGATGTGGAGTCTGTGTGGGTAGAGTTGAGGAACCACAAAGGCAAAAAAAAACCATAATGGGGGTTATGTACAGGCCTCCTAACAGTGGTCAGGACTGGGGGCACAAAATGCACCACAAAATAGAAAGTGCATGTCACAGTGACCATGGGGGACTTCAATATGCAGGTGGACTGGGTAAATAATGCTGCCAGTGGACCCAAGGACAGGGAATTCATTGAATGTTTACAGGAGGGCTCTTTGGAACAGCTTGTGATGGAGCCCACGAGGGAACAGGCCATTCTGGACTTAGTGTTATGTAATGAGCCAGACTTGATTAATGGGGCGTCATTCTCCGACCCCCCAGCGGGTCGGAGAATGGCCGTTGGCCGCCGTGAATCCCACCCCCGCCGGTTGCCGAAGTCTCATGTACCGGATATTCGGCGGGGACGGGAATCGGGCCGCGCCGGTTGGCGGGCCCCCCAGCTGGATTCTCCGGCCCGGATGGGCCGAACTCCCGCCGATAAATTGCCTGTCCCGCCGGCGTAAATTAGAGTACCTATTTACCGGCGGGACAAGGTGGCGTGGGCGGGCTCCGGGGTCCTGTGGGGGGCGCGGGGCGATCTGACCCCGGGGGGTGCCCCCATGGTGGCCTGGCCCGCGTTCGGGCCCACCGATCCGCGAGCGGGCCTGTGCCGTGGGGGCACTCTTTCCCTTCCTCCTCCGCAACGGTTTCCACCATGGCGGAGGCGGAAGAGACTCTCCCCACTGCGCATGCGCGGGAAACTGTCAGCGGCCGCTGACGCTCCCGCGCATGCGCAGGCCTGACATGTCATTTCCGCGCCAGCTGGCGGGGCAACAAAGGCCGTTTCTGCCAGCTGGCGGGGCGGAAATCCCTCCGGCGTCGGCCTAGCCCCTCAATGTTGGAGCTCAGGATGCTGAGCATTCCGCACCTTTGGGGTGGCGTGATGCCCGTCTGATTGGCGCAGTTTTGGGCGCCAGTCGGCGGACATCGCGCCGTTTGGGGAGAATTTCGCCCAAGATCTTAAAGTAAGGGAACACTTAGGAGGCAGTGATCATAATATGGTAGAATTCAATCTCCAATTTGAAAGAAAGAAGGTAGAATCAGATGTAAAGGTGTTACAGTTCAATAAAGGTAACTACAGGGGCATGAGGGAGGAACTGATGAAAATCGACTGGGAGCAGAGCCTAGTGGGAAAGACAGTAGAACAGCAATGGCAGGAGTTTCTGGGAGTAATTGAGGACACAGTACAGAGGTTCATCCCAAAGAAAAGAAAGGTTATCAGAGGGGGGATTTTGCAGCCATGGCTGACAAAGGAAGTCAGGGAATGCATCAAAGCAAAAGAGAAAGCCTATAATGTGGCAAAGAGTAGTGGGAAGTCAGAAGATTGGGAAGGCTACAAAAACAAACAGAGGATAACAAAGAGAGAAATAAGGAAAGAGAGGATCAATTATGAAGGTAGGCTAGACAGTAACATTAGGAATGATAGTAAAATTTCTTTCAATACATTAAAAACAAACGGGAGGCAAAAGTAGACATTGGGCCGCTCCAAAATGACGCTGGTAATCTAGTGATGGGAGACAAGGAAATAGCTGAGGAACTAAATAAGTACTTTGCATCAGTCTTCACAGTAGAAGACATGAGTAATATCCCAACAATTCCGGAGAGTCAGGGGGCAGAGTTGAATATGGTAGCCATCACAAAGGAGAAAGTTCTAGAGAAACGAAGAGGTCTAAAAATGTATAAATCTCCGGGCCCAGATGGGCTACATCCTAGAGTTCTAAAGAAGATAGCTGAAGAAATAGTGGAGGCATTAGTTATGATCTTTCAAAAGTCACTGGAGTCAGGGAAAGTCCCAGAGGATTGGAAAATCGCTGTTGTAACCCCACCTGTTCAAGAAGGGAACAAGGAAAAAGATGGAAAATTATAGGCCAATTAGCCTAACCTCGGTTGTTGGCAAGATTCTAGAATCCATTGTTAAGGATGAGATTTCTAAATTCTTGGAAGTGCAGGATCGGATTAGGACAAGTCAGCATGGATTTAGTAAGGGGAGGTCATGCCTGACAAACCTGTTGGAGTTCTTTGAAGAGATAACAAATAGGTTAGACCAAGGAGAGCCAATGGATGTTATCTATCTTGACTTCCAAAAGGCCTTTGATAAGGTGCCTCACGGGAGACTGCTGAGTAAAATAAGGGCCCATGGTATTCGAGGCAAGGTACTAACATGGATTGACGATTGGCTGTCAGGCAGAAGGCAGAGAGTTGGGATAAAAGGTTCTTTTTTGGAATGGCAACCGGTGACGAGTGGTGTCCCGCAGGGTTCAGTGTTGGGGCCACAGCTGTTCTCTTTATATATCAACAATCTAGATGACGGGACAGGGGGCATTCTGGCTAAGTTTGCCGATGATACAAAGATAGGTGGAGGGGCAGGTAGTATGGAGGAGGTGGGGAGGCTGCAGAAAGATTTAGACAGTTTAGGAGAGTGGTCCAAGAAATGGCTGATGAAATTCAACGTGGGCAAGTGCGAGGTCTTGCACTTTGGAAAAAAGAATAGAGGCATGGACTATTTTCTAAACGGTGACAAAATTCATAATGCTGAAGTGCAAAGGGACTTGGGAGTCCTAGTCTAGGATTCTCTAAAGTTAAACTTGCAGGTTGAGTCCGTAATTAAGAAAGCAAATGCAATGTTGTCATTCATCTCAAGAGGCTTGGAATATAAAAGCAGGGATGTACTTCTGAAGCTTTATAAAGCATTAGTTAGGCCCCATTTAGAATACTGTAAGCAAATTTGGGCCCCACACCTCAGGAAGGACATACTGGCACTGGAGCGGGTCCAGCGGAGATTCACACGGATGATCCCAGGAACGGTAGACCTAACATACGATGAACGTCTGAGGATCCTGGGATTATATTCATTGGAGTTTAGGAGGTTGAGGGGAGATCTAATAGAAACTTACAAGCTAATGAATGGCTTAGATAGGGTGGACGTAGGGAAGTTGTTTCCATTAGCAGGGGAGACTAGGACCCGGGGGCACAGCCTTAGAATAAAAGGGAGTCACTTTAGAACAGAGATGAGGAGAAATTTCTTCAGCCAGAGTGGTGGGTCTGTGGAATTCATTGCCACAGAGGGCGGTGGAGGCCGGGACGTTGGGTGTCTTTAAGACAGAAGTTGATAAATTCTTGATTTATCGAGGAATTAAGGGCTATGGAGAGAGAGCAGGTAAATGGAGTTGAAATCAGCCATGATTTAATGGTGGAGTGGACTCGATGGGCCGAATGGCCTTCCGCTCCTATGTCTTATGGTCTTATGGTCTTACAAGCTTAAATTGACCTTGTCTCAAGTAAAGCTAGACATTAGAAAAATTCTCTGTGAAGGGAGTGGATATGTGGATTGGTTAATGTTATGTTCACTGTTGAAAAACAAGTGCTGACCTTGGTGTTCTACGACACGAATAACAGCGTAACAGCTGCACCGATTCAGCAACTCTGAATGGGCTAGCACAATCACCACGTGGAACGCAACCAATTCCATGGAAAACGGTGCTGGATTCGCCGGGTCCGTGATTGGTGCACATGAGGCTCACACGCCGCAGCCGCACTTAAATGATCCATCCCCGCCCCACACACACAGTCCCAGTCAACAAGGTGGCTGCAAGGAGAGCAGCGCCACAGTTCAGGGATGCTGAGCAGGAGACCCTCCTGGATGGCGTGGAGGAGAGGCGAATATTCCTGTACCGCGGCCCGGGAGGAAGGCCGCCAAGCGCCGCGGTTCGCCATGCCTGGACGCAGGTAGCAGAGGCGGCCAGTGCCGTGGGTATCGTCGTCTGGACTGGCATGCAGTGCAGGAAGAAACTCCACAACCTCCTCAGGGCGGACAAGGTGAGTTGGCAGCGCTGTGCCCCTGGCACTAACACCCCCCCAACCACCACCACCACACACACACTCGGAATCTTGCCTCTGCCCCGGGGGGGTGGCCGAACATGCCAGCCGCAATGGCCGGGTGCTCTGGTCACTGATGCCATCATCTGCCCAACCCCTGGGCTGCATGCGTTGGACCGTCTAACAGTGTTGTTGTTTGTGTGTGTGTGTGGTACACCCCCACCCTCTCCACCCAGGAGAAGGCCACAAACAACCACCTGGAGAAGGCTGGAGGAAGACCACCAGACCTGCGGCCCCTCACCGTGCCCGAGCAGGGGGCACTGGGCATGGTCGGCGGCCTGGAGGAAAGGGAGGTCGCCAAGGTGGAGGTCAGCGGTGGGCGAGCAAGTGAGACCCTGCTTAGTTGCGGATCCCCATGACATGTGTGTGGACAACCGCACCCACCCTCCCATCCCGCACCCCCCTCAATCCCTTCACCCCGCTCACCCTCACCCTCATCACCCTTACCCCCGCCGCTCCCCGGCCCGCTGTCTAATCATGCATGTCGTCTTGTGTCTTACAGGACCTGCCGGTGAAGGGGCCGGTCCACCCGAAGCCCCCCCCTCCCCCTACCAGTGCCAGAGCCGGTGCTGCTAGACGGCCGAGCACTGACAGGGAGAGCAGCCCGAACACCAGCCCTCCGCCCGAGACTCAGGATACCCCGGAGCTTGGTTCGGAGGATGACACTGACTTTCCGTCACAGCTGTCTCAAACACCCCCCACCACCTCAGAGACCATCACCTTGGTTGGGCACATTAGTGAAGAGGCTCCTGGGACACTCTCTGATGAACATCGCATCCGGTTCAGCAGGTGGAGGTATGAGCAGCCGAGGGGCCGGAAGGTCGGAGGGCAAGCCGGCCCCAGGAACCAACTGCCGTCTAGCCGGGTCCCAGCCACAAGAAACTGTTTGTACTGGTCCGTGTGTGCATATAGGGCGTCCGTGACGGCACGGATGCACCTGCCTGTGAGATCCCAGACAGGTCCCCATTCGGCGACTGGAATGGCCCCGTTGCATAAAAGTTCAGGGCGACCGTCACCTTGATGGTACCGGGAGCGTGTGTCCTCCCCCATACCTCCGCGGTGCCAGGTGTGCATCATCTGGCAGATGTGTGTCTCACAGTCCCTCTGCTCATCCGCAGTCTCCGTCTGCATGCCCGGTCCGGCAGGTCCTCGAACGATATGTCGTTCCAGTACATGCGGGGCCTCATGCGGCGCCTCCTTGGCACCTCCACCTCCTCCTCTGCCTGTTGAGCGCCCGGTCCTCCAGCCTGTGTGGGTACCACCTGCCCCTCTGCAGCCCGCTCCGCTGCTGCAGCTTCCCCCTCCTCTCTGAGCGGCCCCTGCTCACGCGGCCGCAGGGCATCTCGCAGGGCCATCACCACAAAGGCCAGCATCGTAGGTTGGTGTCCGAATGCCATTCTTTGCAGGGGGTGAAAGGCCAACATGTTAGCATGGTGCGTACTCCCGTGCCCATCCAGATGCCATCGGCTACACGGTGGCCTGGTTGGCACTGTGGGCCCCGCCCATGCATATCCACCCTCACCCTCCCCTTGCTTATCAATAATCTATCTAGCTCTGTCTTAAAAGTATTCAAAAACGTTCCCATTGCCTTTTGAGGAAGAGAATTCCAAAGACACTCAACCTTCTGAGAGAAAAAAAATTCTCATCTCTGTCTTAAATGGGATACACTTTATATTTAAATAGTGGCCCTTAGTTCTAAATTCTCCCACAAGGGGTTATGGCCTTTCCACACCCACCCTGTTAGCACCCCTCAGGATCTTATATATTTCAGTTGTGTTGCCTCTTACTCTTCTAAACTCCAGTAGACGCAAACCTAACCAGTCCAACCATTCCTCATAATACAAGTCTCCCAATCCTGGTATTAGTCTGGTAAACCTCTTCTGAACCACTTCCAGTGCATTTACATCCTTCTGTAAACAAGGAGACCAATACAGTACACAATATTCCTGATGTTGTCTCACCAATGCCCTGTATAACAAAAGCCTAACTTTTATATTCAATTCCCCTTGGAATAAATGCTAACATTCTATTTGCTTTCCTAATTACTTGCTGTACCTACATACTAACCTTTTGCGATTCATGCACCAGCACATCCAGATCCCTCTGCATCTCGGAACTCTGCAATCTCTCAGCATTTAGATAATATGTTTCTTTTTTATTCTTCCTGCCAAAATGAATAATTTCACATTTTCCCATATTTTACTTCATTTGCCAGATCTTGACCCACTCACGTAATCTATTTATATATTTTTGTACCTGCCTCATATTCTCGTCACAACTTAATTTCCTACCTATCTTCGTATCATCTTCAAATTTAGCAACCATGAAGTATTCCATTCATCCAAGTCATTGATGTAAACTAAAACGTTGAGGCCCAGCACTGATCCCTTTGCTTTTTGTTACCTTTGCTATTTTCCAATCTAATGGAACCTTTCCTGAATCGAGGGAATTTTAGAAAATTAAAACCAATGCATCAACTATCTCACTAGCCACTTCCTTAAAGGTGTGAGGATGAAGTCCATCAGGACTGAGGGACATGTCAGCCCGCAGCTCCAACAATTTGCTCAGTACCAGTACCCGGTGATTGTTATTTTCTGAAGTTCCTCCCGCTCTTCTTTCTGGGATATTACTTTATTCTCTATGGTGAAGAACGATGCAAAATACCTGTTGAATTTATCTACCATCTACTTATTTTCTATCGTCAGTTCCCCAGACTCACTTTCTACAGGACCAGCGCTCACTTTGTTGATGTTCAGGGATATGCTTCAAAGGGGTGTTCCAGATTGCCTGCTGTAGCTTTGCCCAAGTGAACTATTCAAACTCTACACTCCAGGTCCAAGTATGAGGAAATATAAATACAAAGAAGGACATGAAAAATAGGCGGTGGGATTATCCGGGACGTGATTCCAGGTATGAACCAGGGGCCAAGGTGGGTGGTCAGCAAGGTGACTGTCCTGCAGGCCGCGGCAATGGTGGTCTGTGACTGGACACTATCCTAGACCCATGGGGGTCTCTTCTCCCCCCCCCCCCCCACCCCCCCCCAGCCAGCCAGCCCAGCCTAGCCAGTGTCTAGCCTGGACGCCCACGGTCATGCCTGTCCGTGTCGTACCTTCTCTCTCTCCCTCATCAGACACGCCACCTGTTTCCCCATTTTTAAAAGCACAAGTGAACCTCGTCGTCAGGAATTCCCTCCAGTGGAGGCGGAAAATCATAGAGACCCCGGAGAATACTTGGTGATTGGCCCATTGATGATATGCCAGTGGTGTTTACTGTACATGCGGAGTAGAACGCATTGACGCCACTGTCGAGGCACCGGAGAATTGCGATTTGGGGTGAAACCGGCGGCCACCATGATTTCGGCATTAGAACCGATTCACCGGTGAATCGTATTTCCCAATTCCATAAGACCATAAGATATCGGAGCAGAATTAGGCCACTCGGCCCACTGAGTCTGCTCAATCATGGCTGATATTTTTCTCATCCCCATTCTCCTGCCTTCTCCCCATAATTTCTGATTCCCTTTTATTAATCAAGAACCTATCTATCTCTGTCTTAAAGACACTCAGTGATATGGCCTCCACAGCCTTCTGCGGCAAAGTGTTCCACAGATTCACCACCCTCTGGCTGAAGAAATTCCTCCTCATCTCTGTTTTAAAGGATTGTCTCTTTAGTCTGAGATGGTGTCCTCTGCTTCTAGTTTTCCCGACAAGTGGAAACATCCTCTCCACATCCACTCTATCCAGGCCTCGCAGTATCCTGTAAGTTTCAATAAGATCCCCCCTCATCCTTCTAAACTCAATGAGTACATACCCAGACTCCTTAACCGTTCCTCATATGACAAGCTCTTCATTCCAGGAATCATTCTTGTGAACCTCCTCTGGACCCTTTCCAAAGTCAGCACATCTTTCCTTAGATACAGGGCCCAAAACTGCTCACAAAACTCCAAATGGGGTCTGACCAGAGCCTTATACAGCCTCAGAAGTACATCTCTGGTCTTGTATTCTAGCCATCTCGACATGAATACTAACATTGCATTTGCCTTCCTAACTGCCAACTGAACCTACGTGTTAACCTTGTCATTTCAGAGTACCTTCAAGAAATGGGTGTTTATAAATGGATATGTATATAAATATCTGTAGTGAGAGGACCTTTAAGAAATGGGTGTTTACTACTGCAGTGATGTCAGAGAGTGGGTGGAGCTGGGCTGTCTCAGCTTTTTACTTTCGTTTTAGGCTGTTTGCTGCAGGGTGTGTTTCAGTTTCATTTTCAGAGCTGGATAGCTGCAGTCACAGCCAGAAGGTGTATTAGAGTCTCTCTCTGTAATGTAAAGAATGTAAATCGATCCTTTGGTGATTTAAAACTAATAACCGCTCTCAGTATTGACTTTAACCTGATGTGCTTCTGTTAAAAGTTTTGTTTTAAGTCTTATGGATGTTAAAAGGACAGCTTAAGGATTACTTAGTGTTGTATTCTTTGGGGGTTACATTTGCATTGATGGTTGCTAAGATGTTCACTGCATGTTTTAAAAAGGTTAACTTGAGTTCATAGAATAAACATTTTGTTTTGCTTTTAAAAAATAGTTTTCCATTTCTGCTGTACCAGAATCATACCACAATCTAGTAAAGGTTGTGGGTCAGGTGAACTCCATGATGCACTTTGGGGTTCTCTAAGCCCTGGCCCATAACAAATTGGGGGCTCGTCTGCAATAAAAGTCTATCCATTGGATTGGCTTAGTGAACTTAAAGACAGTGAGGGGTGAGCATATTGTGGTTGCTTTTCAGGTACGGTATTTCAGTTTAAGTAGGGAGTGTGTTGTGGACAATGGCTCTTTCAGAGGCTCTGAAGATTTTGGGTGTGGAAACGGTCACATGCAGTACCTTACGGACAGAGACTAAAAGCAGACTGTTAGATTTGGCAAAAACATTGCAGCTAACATTACCTGACAAAATGCGAAAAGATGAGGTAATTATGGCGGTGGCTAAGCATTTAAAGTTGCCTGAGATACAGTTTGACTCATTGGAAATGGCAAAAATTCAGTTACAAATTAAGCAAATGGAACATGAGAGAATTAAAGCAGCTTGAATATGAAAGAGAGAGAGAGGAATAAGAAAGAGAGAGAGAAGAAAAAGAGAGGGAAGAAAGGAAAACAGAAAGAATAGCTCGAGCAGAACAAAAAGAAAGAGAAAGGGAGATACAGAACAGGGAAACAGATAAAGAGAGAGAGTTTGAAATTCAGAAAATGGCCATGAAACATGACAGTCAGTTAAAATTGGCAGACGTAAAGGGAAACGTACAGTTGGTGGATAGTGATGAGGATAGTGAGAAAGAGTCATAGTCGAAGGCTTGGTGGGAATCTATTTAAATATGTCCAAGCATTGCCAAGGTTTGATGAGAAGGAAGTAGAAGCCTTTTTCGTTTCATTTGAGAAGGTAGCTAAACAAATGAAATGGCCACAGGACATGTGGGTATTACTGATTCAAACAAAGCTGATAGGTAGGGCTATTGAAGTGTTTGCATCTCTACCGGAGGAGGTATCTGAGGCGTATGAAGAGGTGAAAAAATCCATCTTAGGTGCATATGAACTAGTACCTGAAGCCTACAGACAAAGGTTTAGAAATTTAAGGAAATAATTTGGTCAAACATACATGGAGTTTGAAAAAAAAACCCAGAGTAATTTTGATAGGTGGATAAGGGCTTTGAAAATAGACCAAACGTATGAAGCTCTCAGAGAAATTATACTTTTGGAGGAGTTTAAAAATTCAATTCCTGATGTGATGAGAACTCATGTGGAAGAGCAGAGGGTCAAAACTGCGAGATTAGCAGCAGAAATGGCAGATGATTATGAATTAGTTCATAAATCAAAGCTTGGTTTTCGTCATCAGTTTCAGCCTGTGAGGGATAGTAACTGGGGACATGAGAAATACTCAAGTGGTAAAGGTAAAGGTGATTTGATGAGAGATGATAAGGAGAGTGTACCTCAGATTAAAAAATAAATCCAGGGAGGGTGGAAAAGAGATGAAAAGTTTCAAATGTTTTCACTGTAATAAACTAGGCCATGTAAAGTCACAGTGTTGGTGGTTGCAGAAAAGCACTGGGAAGGCTGATGTGGTAAAACAGGATAAGACGGTGGGGTTTGTTAAAGTGGTAAAGGAAAGCCCAAGTGAAGCGAAGGAGGTGCAAAAGATTGTACAGCCTGATTAAGAGGTGATTGATAAGAAGGTGCCAGATCTCTTTAAAGAATTTACTTGTGTGGGTAAAGTTTACTCATGAGTACCAGGAGGAGCAGGTAAAGAAGTCACAATTTTAAGAGATATGGGAGCTAGTCAATCTTTAATAGTAAGAGATGAGGAGTTATGTAGTCTGGGAAGAATATTGCCAGAAAAGGTGATAATATGTGTAATTCAGTGTGAGTGGAGTAGCGTTTAATTATATAAGGTACGTTTGGAAAGTTCAGTGAAGAGTGCTGAAGTGGTAGTAGGAGTAATAGAGAAACTATCTTGTCCAGGAATACAGTTTATCTTGGGTAATGATATAGCTGGATCGCAGGTGGGAGTGATGCCTACTGTGGTTGATAAGCCAGTGGAAAATCAGACAACTGAAGTGTTGAAGGACGAATATCCTGGGGTTTTTCCGGATTGTTTGGTAACAAGGTCGCAAAGTCACAGGTTAAGACAAGAGGAGAAATCAAAGAGTGAAGATGACGTTGAAGTGCAATTATCTGAAACGATTTTTGATCAGATGATTGAAAAAGAACAAGAACAGGTGGAGGAGGAGGCGGATATTTTTAGTTCAGGAAAATTGGCGGAGTTACAACAGAAAGATATAGAAATACAACGGACGTATCAGAAAGCATATACGGAAGAGGAATCTGAGTGTATACCAGTGTTATTACCGTAAAAGTGATGTCTTGAATGAGAAAATGGAGACCTTTACATATGCAGGCGGATGAAAAGTGGGCAGAAGTTCATCAAGTAGTATTGCCGGTAGGGTATAGAAAGGAGGTGTTACGAGTTGCACATGAAGTACCAGTGGGAGGTCATTTGAGAATAAGGAAAACTCAAGCTAAAATCCAGAAACATTTTTTATTGGCCTGGACTACATAAAGATGTAGTTAAATGTTGTCAATCATGTCACACATGGCAAGTGAGAGGGAAACCTCAAGCAGTGATAAAACCAGCATCCTTAATACCCATTCCAGCATTTGAGAAACCTTTTACAAGGGTCCTAATTGATTGTTTTGGACCGCTTCCTACAACGGAAAGTGGGAATCAGTATCTTTTTACTATAATGGATGTGTCTACTAGGTTTCTAGAGGCCATTCCTGTACTTAATATTACAGCTAAAAAGATTGTGGAGGAGTTACTAAAATTCTTTACTAGATATGGACTACCCACAGAAATACAATCGGATCAAGGATCAAATTTTACCTCAAAGTTATTTAAAGAAGTTATGGATAGCTTAGGAATAAAACAATTTAAATCAACTGCGTACCATCCAGAATCGCAGGGAGCATTAGAAAGGTGGCATCAGACATTAAAGACAATGTTGAGGGCTTATTGTCACGATTATGCAGAGGATTGGGATAAAGGAATTCCATTCGTACTGTTTGCAATTAGGGATGCACCTAATGAGTTAACCAAATTTAGTCCTTTTGAACTAATCTTTTGTCATGAGGTAAGAGGACGACTTAAATTGATTAAGGAAAAATTGGTGAGTGAGAAATCAGAACTTACATTATCGGATTACGTGTCAAATTTTAGGGAACGATTAAATAGAGCAGGTGAATTGGCTAGGCAACATTTGAAAGTTGCACAAAATGTGATGAAACGGGTAGCGGACAAGAAATCCAAATTTCTTAGTTTTGCCAGTGGAGATAAAGTTTTTGTGTTGTTACCAGTGGTAGGTGAACCTTTTAAAGCAAGGTTTTGTGGACCTTATCAGATTGAAAGGAAATTAAGTGAGGTGAATTATGTGGCGAAAATGCTGGATAGAAGCAAAACTCATCGAGTGTGTCATGTGAATATGCTTAAAAGGTACTTTGAAAGGGAAGGAGAGAAAAGGGAGGAGGTTTTAATGATTCCAACGCAAAGTGATGAACCAAATCCAGATGACTGTGAATTTGACATACCTCAAATTAAATTGAAAAATGAGGATGTTCTTAAAAATTGGGATAAATTGTTAAGTTACCTTCCAGAGGAAAAATGGACTGACCTGAAAGAGTTATTGATATCACATGGGCATATTTGTGGAGATAAATTGGGAAGTACTAAAATGGCTATACATGATATAGATGTGGGAAATGCTGTTCCAATCAAACAACATCCATACAGACCTAACCCTTTAAAATTGGCACAGGTTAACAAAAAGATTGAGAATATGCTTAAAAATGGCATAATTGAAGTGGGTTGCAGCCAATGGAGCTCACCCATAGTGATTGTACCAAAATCAGACGGTACCCAACGGTTGTGTATGGACTATAGAAAGGTTAATGCAGTTACAAAAACGGACTCTTATCCTATCCCACGTTTGAAGGATTGCATTGAGAAAGTGGGACAATCAGTTTTTATTTCCAAACTGTGGAATTCATTGCCACAGAGGGCAGTGGAGGCCAGGACGTTGAGTGTCTTTAAGACAGAAGTTGATAAATTCTTGATTTCTCGAGGAATTAAGGGCTATGGAGAGAGAGCGGGTAAATGGAGTTGAAATCAGCCATGATTGAATGGTGGAGTGGACATGATGGGCCGAATGGCCTTATGTCCGCTCCTATGTCTTATGGTCTTATGGTCCTATGGATTTAGTTAAAGGTTACTGGCAGGTACCTTTATCCGAAAGGGCGAAGGAGATTTCAGCTTTTGTGACTCCAGATGGTATATACCAATTCAAAGTTATGCCATTTGGCATGAAAAACGCCCCAGCCACATTTTAACGGTTAACTAACAAAGTCATTTTAGGATTACCCAATTGTGCGGTATACATCGACGATCTGGTAATTTTCAGCCAGACATGGAAAGAACATTTAAAACATCTGATGGAGTTATTCGATCAACTTCAGGAGGCGGGTTTGGTGATAAACACAGCCAAAAGTGAATTTGGAAAAGCCCAAGTCACTTTCCTTGGCCATACAATTGGACAGGGTCGAATGGTCCCACGGGATGTGAAAACAAACGTTATTGGGGAGTTTCCGATACCCTCTACACGACGGGAAATAATGCGATTTCTTGGTATGAGCGGATTTTACCAGAAATTTGTACCGAATTTCAGCAGTGTGGTTGCTCCACTGACGGACTTGGTCAAGACGCGTAACAAATTCCAGTGGACAGCGGAGTGTCAGCAGACATTTGACGGCCTGAAGGCTGTGTTAACCACTGCTCCTGTGTTAGCCATCCCAAATTATACCAAACCATTCAAAGTGGCGGTTGATGCGAGTGATGTAGGTGCGGTGCTTCTACAAGACGACGACGAAGGGCTAGAGTGGCCTATTGGTATTTTTCAAAGAAATTGAATTCTTACTAGAAAAAGTATTCAACGATTGAGAAGGAGATGTTGAGTTTGCTGCTAGCTTTGCAGCATTTTCACATTTATGTGACCAGCAATCCGCCTGACACCATTATATGTACTGATCATAATCCGTTGACGTTTTTGGAGCGATTCCAGAATAACAATGCAAGGCTGTTTCGCTGGAGTTTATTGTTACAGCCAATTCATTTAAAAATAATACATGTGGCAGGACGAGAAAACGTGATAGCCGATGCTTTGTCACGAATGTGATGAATGAAAGCAATTTCAGTTGGAGGAAGAAGAAAAAAAAGAAATGGACTATATTATTATACCTGTTTGCGTGTGTTGTTTTTTGAAACAAAAAAGTATATTTACTGTGTGCATTTCTTAAAGGATAGTGAAAAGGTGAAAAATGAAACCATCTTGAAGTTGATGGTTTATTTTTTTCTCTTGGGGGGGGGGGGTATTGTGATAATATCTTTAAGAAATGGATGTTTATAAATGGGTATGTATATAAATAGCTGTAGTGAGAGTACCTTTAAGAAATGGGTGTTTACTAATTCAGTGATGTCAGAGATTGGTGGAGCTGGGCTGTCTGTCAGCTTTTTACTTTCGTTTTGGGCTGTTTGCTGCAGGGTGTGTTTAGTTTCGTTTTCAGAGCTGGATAGCTGCAGTCACAGCCAGAAGGTGTATTAGAGTGTCTCTGTAATCTAGAGAATGTAAATCGATCCTTTGGTGATTTAAAACTAATAACTGCTCTCAGTAGTGACTTTAACCTGATGTGCTTCTGTTAAAAGTTTTGGTTTAAGTCTTATGGATGTTAAAAGGACAGCTTAAGGATTACTTAGTGTTGTATTCTTTGGGGGTTATATTTGCATTGATGGTTGCTAAGATGTTCACTGTATGTTTTAATAAGGTTAACTTGAGTTCATAGAATAAACATTGTTTTGCTTTTAAAAAATACTTTTCCATTTCTGCTGTATCACACCTGTAGAGTGGGCCGTGTGCTTCCCATACCACAATCTAGTAAAAGTTGTGGGTCAGGTGAACTCCATGATACACTTTGGGGTTCTCTAAACCCTGGCCCATAACAACCTTAAGAGAATCGCGAACAAGGACTCCCAAGTCTCTTTGTTCTTTCAGATTTCCAAAGCATTTCCCCATTTAGAAATAGTCTATGCCTCCATTCCTCCTTCAAAAGTGCATAAGCTCACATGTTTCCACATTGTATTCCATCCGCCACTTCTTTGCCCACTCTCCTAGCCTTTCCAAATCCTTCTGCAGCCCCACTGCTTCCTCAACACTACCTGTCCCTCTACAGATCGTTGTATCATCTGCAACCTTTGCAAAAGTGCCTTCAGTACCTTCTTCCAGATCATTAATGTATATTGTGAAAAGTTGTGGTCCCAGCACAGACCCCTGAGGTACACCACTAGTCACTGGCTGCCATCCTGAAAAAGACCGCTTTATCCCCACTCCCTGCCTGCTGCCAGTCAGCCAATCCTCTATCCATGACAGGATCTTACCATTAACACCATGGGCTTTTAACCTATCTTAACAGTCTCCTATACGTCACTTTGTCAAAGGCCTTCTGGAAATCTAAATAAATCACGTCCACTGGTTCTCCTTTATCTAACTTCCTTGTTACCTCCTCAAAGAACTCTAACAGATTTGTTAGACATGATCTCCTTTTGACAAAGCCGTGCTGACTCAGTCCTATTTTATCATGCACTTCCAAGTACTCCGCGATCTCATCTTTAATAATGGACTCTAAAATCTTACCAATGACCAAAGTCAGCCTTAACCGGCCTATAATTTCCCGTCTTCTACCTCCCTCCCTTGTTAAACAGCGGTGTTACATTAGCCACATTCCAGTCCTCTGGGACCTTTGCTGCCTCCAGTGATTCCTGAAAGATCACCACCAATGCCTCCACAATCTCCTCAGCTATCTCTTTTAGAACCCTGGGGTGTAGACCATCCGGTCCAGGTGATTTATCCACCTTCAGACCTTTCAGTTTCCCCAGAACTTTCTCCTTAGTGATGGCCACTGCACTCATCTCTGCCCCCTTATTCTCTTGGAGCTCTGGCCGCCCACTGGTGTCTTCCACCGTGAAGACTGATGCAAAGTAACTATTCAGTTCCTCTGCCATTTCTTTGTTTCCTATTATTACTTCTCCAGCCACATTTTCCAGTGGTCCAATGTCTATTTTTGCCGTCCTATTATCTTTCTCTATTGAAAAAAACTCTTCCCATCTTCCTTTATATTACTAGCTAGCTTGCACTCATATTTCATCTTCTCCCCCCGATTGCTTTTTTCATTGTCATCTGCTCGCTTGTAAAGGCTTCACAATCCTCTGGCTTCCCACTAATCCTTGCCACTTTGTATGCTTTTTCTTGTCAGCCAGTGGAGAATCCCGCTCAAGATATTTTCTCTTATCAGCACAGTGCTGATCATGTGGTGATATAATAGAAGTATGTTTAAAATTATGAAAGAATTTGAGAGGATCATAGAAGCAGCAGTTAAGGAATTGAGACCTGGAGGCATAGATAAAAGATTTAATGTATGTGTTTTCACACAGAGTTTAATTGAATACTTTGCTTTCTCTATTTGTTATTTAAGACAATATACATTTCAGAGCAATGACTGTTTTCACCTAGGTCGTTAGACTGCTACCTAGCAAGGTGACGAGTATAATTAAAACTGAAATTGCTTTGTAGACAGTAACTACATTATACAGCAGCAAAACTGGTCTATGAGTAATGTCCATGGAAAATGTGATACTGACATCTAACCCTCTATTATAAAATATAAAGCCTGCCATTAGTAATATTTGCTGGATGTTACATAGTGGCAGGTGTCTGACGACTGCCTCTTAGAATATTCAGCACCAAATGATATCACTATGTATGTCCTTTGCAGTCTTAGTATTTGATCTAGAGGGTATTCTTAAATTAATAGTTTACATTTGGCTTACTGCCACTTTAGCTATTAACTGGAATTGCTGAAGGTAACAGCACAGGCTGAATTAAGCTGCCTAGAAGGTGCTTCTCTTGTGTAGGTGTCATATCTATACCTCTAGCAATGAAAAGACATTGTGGACTGTATTTTTATTGCGATGTTTTATCTTTAATAGCACTGATGTTGACTTGGCAGGATGGGTGTGAGGTCCACTATTTTGCTGCTGATCCCATCATATCGCCCAATGTCAGCCTAATTTGGATTTTTTTTTTTAAAGAGCTCACAATAATAATCTTTATTGTCACAAGTAGGCTTACATTAACACTGCAATGAAGTTACTGTGAAAAGCACCTAGTCGCCACATTCGCCCCAGGCGCCTGTTCGGGTACACAATGGCCTAATTACCTAACTGCACGTCTTTCGGGATTTGTGGGAGGAAACCGGAGCACCCAGAGGAAACCCACGCAGACACAGGGATAATGTGCCGATTCTGCACAGGCAGTGACCCAAGCTAGGAATCAACCCTGGGACCCTGGTGCTGTGAAGCAACAGTGCTAACCACTATGCTACCATGCTCCTACTCTTATCTGTGCTGAGGAGTTATGGGTAGGGCAGGAGAATAAGTGTTGTGCTGGCCTTCAACTCCTGCAACTGCGTGGGCGGAATAAAGAGCAAAGCCTGTGATGAAGTTGGAAAACTCTGCTGGTAAGAAAGAGTGCATTGATTGGTCTGCCATTGGTTGCACTCACTGGGTTTGACTAATTTTTAAATGCCTTCTATTGGTCATAGCAACAGTGGTCTCCGGTAACACAATGGCATTACTGGTCTTGACTCATGCTGAAATCATCGGAAATGTGATGTATGATATGATATATTGCCGTATGTGCATTTGTGGGTACACATTTCAGTGCATGCTTCTGCCATTTGACATCACTTCACATGAAATAGACTACGTGAAGTCATCTAGTAATTTTCAGGAAGGCGGTATTCCATCCTTTTGTCTGATTTGTTCACTCTCCTGCTGAAACACTGCCCAAAACTGGGTAGTCATTCCTTGAAGAATTTGGCTCAAAATTCAAATGCACACAGTATGAGCATGCAGACAATATGCACAGGTAAAGACTAGCTGATCCATCATGCCTGCTCATGATGGATGTTCGAGCATTTCCTGCCTCCAGCGTCCCGTCCCGTCCCCCCCCTCCAGCCGCCAACATCAACCCCCCCCCCCACAACATGTAATATCTTGACACAGACAATTACACCGCCAATTTCATTGCCGTTTTAATTAAAATTATCAATTTTAATGTTCATTTTAATGGATGTGGATGATACAGTCTTTGTAACTGTGGGTAAAATGTGAAGTTCCTCTACTCATTAAAATGAATAAAGAGCAGTCAGCTCTAATACTTAATTTTTCCAACCAGAGTAGGTCTTGAATTTGCGATGGTAGACCTCAGCATCTGATTGCCCAAACCAAAATGCTTTATTCGTACCTGCTTTTTCTAGGATAGGATTTTTAATGGGCTTCTGAATCAAGGCTCCAATGGTGGTCAGTTGCCAGCACTAACATGTGATTTTGTATAACCTGTGTGAAATCTGTGATTTTCGTCAAATTGGATAATTAATTGGCAGAGAGTAGGGTTGCCATCCTGGAGGGGTCTTGAAACTGAAAGGCCCAAAGGAGGCCCTCCTGCTTGAAAGCATCAGCAGGATTCTACAGCAGTTAAACAAGGTAGAGGGAATCCCAAAATGGCAGCACCCTTTCACTAACGCTTTCATATTTAATCGAAGATTAGGTCTTTATAACCTGGCAAACACTATTGGGTAAGGAAGAGATCTTCCATAGTGTAACCTGAAGCTGCTGTGAAACCCAGACTAACATCAAGGGCCTTGGACCCAACCTGAACACTGGCAACCCCCAGGGCTGGATTCTCTGCAGTCCCGTGCCACAATCGCGTTCGGCGCAGGGGCGGAGAATCGATGTTCCCGACCGAATCGGGTCCGGCGATTCTCCGGTCCCGACTGGCTGGGGTGCCATTGCCTGAGGCCCTCCCAGCGATACGACGATCCCGACCAGCCGAGTTCCCAACATCGTGGAACTAATGTGGTATGGCCGGTGGGGATTCTTGCACAGCGGCTGTAGACTCAGTCTGCGGCTGCCCTGGTGGGGGGCGGGGGGGATCAAGCACGGGGAGGGGGTGGGGGGGCATAGGGGCGGACGGGGCAGTGAACGGGCTGGTCTGATCCAGCGGCCCACAGCCAATTGGTGGGGGGGGGGGGGCATTGTTTGTTGGTCTTGGTCTGCGGTCCGAATCCGCCATGGCGCTCGGCGCGGCCGCTGAAGGTCGCCGCTGTGCGCATGCGCGGACTCGTAACTGTAAGTGTGGGGGCTCCCCGGGTCCCTGCTCGCCCCCTGCAGGTAAGTGAATACCCGGTGAATTTTTGCAGGAAACTGGGAGTGAAACGCCAGCGTTTTTACGCCGGCGTGGGGACATAGCCCCATTTTTGGAGAATCCAGCCCCCAGTTTGCCACTAGGAGACTCCCTCCAGGCAGCTACATCATCCCCTGCCACCTTTGGGGACCTGGGGGTCAACTAGCTGGCTTTCAATAATCGGCCTCAATTAATCTTTAATTAGCTTAATAGGCTGCCCATTGCTTGTGGTAGGCAGCCGTGCCACATGGTAACCCCAGGCCCTGAAATATGGACTGGGGTCAGGGTGGAGCCAGGATGCGGCACATAGGCCACAGCGAGAAATTCCATGCTCTCCTGTCCAGTATGGCGAGTCTTCTAAGTAGATCATTAAATATTTTGAAGTGTTACAATGGGAAAGATTTGTAACCATGAGCTGGATTTTATGGCCTCCCTGCCAGCCTGCTTGTAGGCAAGGGCACTCATAAAATGCAGTGGTTATTTTTAAAACATTTTTACAAATAATTTTTATTAAGGTTTTCATAAAATATCAATAACAAAATAAAAAAGGAACCCAACAGGGTTAAGTACAAAACACAGTCTAGAAAAGCAACCCTCCATACCCCCCTCCCCCTGTACATAAATAATAAATTAATATTGACACCCCGACTTAACACAACAGGTATATACACCCACTCAGACCCTCCAGTGTAAATAACGAAAATAAAAATAAAGTAAAGTAAAGTAACCCCCCCCCCGAGTTGCTGCTGCCATTGACCAATGTCTACCGTTCTGCCAGGAAGTCTAAGAACGGTTGCCACCGCCTAAAGAACCCTTGTACCGACCCTCTCAAGGCGGATTTCACTCTCTCCAACTTAATAAACCCCGCCATATCGTTGATCCAGGATTCCACGCTTGGGGGGCTTCGCATCCTTCCACTGAAGAAGAATCCTATGCCGGGCTACCAGGGACGCAAAGGCCAGAATACCGGCCTCTTTCGCCTCCTGCACTCCTGGCTCCTCTGCGACCCCAAATATTGCGAGCCCCCAGCCCGGTTTGACCCTGGATCCTACCACCCTCGACACCGTCCTTGCTACGCCCTTCCAAAATTCCTCCAGCACTGGGCACGCCCAGAACATATGGGTGTGATTTGCTGGGCTCCCTGAGCACCTGTCCTCACCCCCAAAAAACCGGCTCACCCTTGTCCCGGTCATGTGTGCCCTGTGGAGCACTTTAAACTGTATGAGGCTGAGCCTCGCGCACGATGAGGAAGAGTTCACCCTCCCTAGGGCATCTGCCCACGTCCCTTCCTCAATCTCCTCTCCCAACTCCTCCTCCCACTTGCCTTTCACCTCCACCACTGAGGCCTCCTCCTCCTCCTGCATCACCTGGTAAGTTTCCGAAATCTTCCCCACTCCAACCCACCCCTCCGAGAGCATCCTGCCCTGTACTGTGTGTGGCAGCAGCCGCAGGAATTCCACCACCTGCCGCCTGGCAAACGCCCTTACCTGTAAGTACCTGAAGGTGTGCCCCGGGGGGTGCCCGTACTTCTCCTCCAGCTCACCCAGGCTCGCGAACTTCCCGTCCACAAACAGGTCCCCCAACCTTCGTAACCCTGTCCTGTGCCACCCCAAAATCCCTCCATCTGTTCTCCCTGGGACGAACCGGTGGTTCCCCCGTATTGGGGTCCACACCGAGGCCCCAGCTTCCCCCCTGTGCCGCCTCCACTGCCCCCAGATTTTGAGGGCAGCCGCCACTACCGGGCTTGTGTTTTACCTCCTTGGAGGGAACGGCAGCGGCGCCGTTGCCAGCGCCCCCGGATTCGTACCCACACAAGGCGCTGTCTCCAACCTCTTCCATGCAGCCCCCTCCCCCTCCATCACCCACTTGCGCACCATTGTCGCATTGGCGGCCCAGTAGCACCCACAGAGATTGGGCAGCGCCAGCCCCCCCCTATCTCTACTCTGCTCCAGGAATACCCTTCTCACCCTCTGAGTCCCTCGCGCCCACACAAACCCCATTATACTCCTGTTGACCCGCCTAAAAAAGGCCTTCGGGATAAACACGGGGAGGCACTGGAACAGGAACAAAAACCTTGGGAGCACTGTCATTTTGACTGACCGCACCCTACCCGCCAAGGACAGCGGCAACGCGTCCCGCCTCTTGAACTCCTCCTCCATTTGCTCCACCAGCCTTGTGAAATTAAGCCTATGCAGGGCCCTCCAGCTCCTGGACACCTGGACCCCCAAATACCTGAAGCTCCTCTCCGCCCTTTTTAATGGGAGCCCGCCAATCCCCCTCTCCTGGTCCCCTGGGTGAACCACGAACAGCTCGCTCTTCCCCATGTTGAGCTTGTAACCCGAGAAATCCCCGAATTCCCGAAGGATCCTCATTACCTCCGGCATTCCCCCCACCGGGTCCACCATATATAGCAGCAAGTTGTCCGCATAGAGCGACACCCTATGCTCCTCCCCACCCGCACCAACCCCCTCCAGTTCCTTGACTCCCACAGAGCCATAGCCAGGTGTTCAATCGCCAGTGCGAAGAGCAGGGGGGAACAGGGGACATCTCTGCCTCGTCCCTCGGTGCAACCGAAAGTACTCGGACCTCCTCTTGTTTGTGGCCACACTTGCCAACGGGACCTCATACAGCAGCCTAACCCACCTGACAAACCCCTCCCCAAACCAAAACCTCTTCAGCACCTCCCACAGGTACCCCCACTCTACCCTATCGAAGGCTTTCTCAGCATCCATTGCCGCCACTATCTCCGCCTCCCCCTCCCTCGACGGCATCATGATAACGTTCAAAAGCCTCCGCACATTCGCGTTCAACTGCCTCCCCTTCACAAACCCCGTCTGGTCTTCGTGGATGATCTGTGGCACACAATCCTCGTGGCTAAGACCTTCGTCAGCACCTTGGCATCTACGTTTAGCAACAAAATCGGCCTGTAAGACCCACACTGCAGGCGATCCATGTCCCGCTTCAGGATCAAGGAGATCAGTGCCCGGGACATCGTCGGGGGGAAAGCCCCCCCCCTCCCTTGCCTCATTGAAGGTCCTAACTAGCAACGGGCCCAACAGGTCCATATTTCTTTTTTCAAATTCGACCGGGAAACCGTCCGGCCCCGGTGCCTTCCCCGCCTGCATGCTTCCTATCCCTTTGGCCAGCTCCTCCAAACCAATCGGGGCCCCCAATCCCGTCACCAGTCCCTCCTCCACCTTCGGAAACCTCAATTGGTCCAGGAAGCGGCCCATCCCTCCCTCCTCCAGTGGGGGCTCGGACCGGTACAATTCCTCATAGAAGTCCCTGAAGACCCCATTGATGCCAACCCCACTCCGCACCACACTCCCTCCCCTGTCCTTAACTCCCCCGATCTCCCTAGCTGCGTCCCGCTTCCGAAGCTGATGTGCCAGCATCCGGCTTGCCTTTTCCCCATACTCGTAAATAGTCCCCAGGGCCTTCCTCCACTGCACCTCCGCCTTCCTGGTGGTCACCAGGTCGAATTCGGCCTGGAGGCTGCGCCTCTTCTTCAACAATCCTTCCTCGGGTACCTCCGCATACCTCCTGTCTACCCTCACCATCTCCCCCACCAGCCTTTCCCTGTCCCCCTGTTCCCTCCTCTCCTTGTGGGCCCTAATGGAGATCAGCTCTCCCCTCACCACCGCCTTCAGCGCCTCCCATACCATCCCCACTCGGACCTCCCCGTTGTCGTTGGTGTCCAAGTACCTCTCTATACTTCCTCGGACCCGCTCGCTCACCTCCTCGTCCGCCAACAGCCCCACCTCCAAGCGCCACAACGGGCGCTGGTCCCTCTCCTCCCCCAGCTCTAAGTCCACCCAATGCGGGGCGTGGTCCGAAATGGCTATCGCCGAGTACTCGGTATCCTCTACTCTCACTATCAGCACCCTGCTCAAAATATAAATGTCGATTCGGGAATAAGCCTTATGGACATGTGAGAAGAATGAAAATTCCCTAGCCCCCGGCCTTGCAAATCTCCAAGGGTCCACCCCTCCCACCTGGTCCATAAACCCCCTCAGCACTCTAGCCGCCGCCGGCTTCCTACCCGTCCTAGATCTGGAGCGATCCAGTGCCGGATCCAGCACCGTGTTAAAGTCTCCCCCCATTATCAGGCCCCCCACTTCCAAGTCTGGGATCCGACTCAACATGCGCCGCATAAAACCCACATCGTCCCAATTCGGGGCATACACATTGACCAGTAGCACCCTCTCTCCCTGCAGCTTACCACTTACCATTACGTACCTACCGCCATTGTCTGCCACAATGCTCGACGCCTCGAATGATACCAGGGGCGAAATTCTCCGTTATCAGCGGAAAGTCGGCCGATCGGCGCAAAAAAACGGCGCAAATCCCACTTGCGTCACGTCATAAAAATGGGACGATAGTCTCCGGCCCGAAATGGGCTAGCAGCGACGTAACGGGATCCGCGCTTGCGCAGTGGTTCACGCCGTGCAGCGTCATACGCGCTGCACGGCGTGACGGCTCATAAAGCCGCACAGCTCCCCCCCACCCGACCGGAACACCCGACCTCAACACCCGACTGGATGGCTGGCCGTCGCTCAGCCCCGAGGTTCGAGTCACGCGATGTGGAGGCGCTCCTGGACGCGGTGGAGCAGAGGAGGGACACCCTGTATCCCGGGCATGGCCGCAGAGTTGCCCCACGCCACAGCCGGCGTCTGTGGAGGGAAGTGGCAGAGGCCGTCACCGCTGTGGCCCTGACACCACGGACAGGCACCCAGTGCCACAAGAAGGTGAACGACCTCTTCAGAGCAGGCAGGGTGAGCCTCCCCCATATCCCCCCTCCCCATATCCCCCCCTCCCCCATATCCCGCTCCCTCATATCCCCCCTCCCCCATATCCCCCCTCCCCCATATCCCCCCTCCCCCATATCCCCCCTCCCCCATATCCCCCCTCCCCCATATCCCCCCTCCCCCATATCCCCCATATCCCCCCTCTCCCATATCCCCCCTCCCCCATATCCCCCATATCCCCCTCCCCCATATCCCCCTCCCCCATATCCCCCTCCCCCATATCCCCCTCCCCCATATCCCCCTCCCCCATATCCCCCCTCCCCATATCCCCCCTCCCCCATATCTCCCCTCCCCCATATCTCCCCTCCCCCATATCCCCCCTCCCCCATATCCCCCTCCCCCATATCCCCCCTCCCCATATCCCCCCTCCCCATATCCCCCCTCCCCCATATCCCCCCTCCCCCATATCCCCCCTCCCCCATATCCCCCCTCCCCCATATCCCCCCTCCCCCATATCCCCCCTCCCCCATATCCCCCCTCCCCCATATCCCCCTCCCCATATCACCCCTCCCCCATATCCCCCCTCCCCCATATCCCCCCTCCCCCATATCCCCAAGTGAATCCAGCCCTAACCTTAACCTCTGCAATGCACGCGCAACCGATGGCGTGCATTCATATACCTGTCTAACACTGTTGCCTTTTACCCCTGCCACCCCCCCCCTCCCCCCACAGGAGAAGCGCGCACACAACAATAGGGAGCATGTGAGGACTGGAGGAGGGCCCGCTGATGAGAGGCCACTGACCGTACACGAGAAAGGGCCCTGGAACTGGCTGGCGGACCTGAGGACCGGGAGGTTGCTGATGCAGAGGTCGGGGGCCCACCAGCAAGTGAGCCAGCAACAGCCCGTCCCCATATCCCCCCTCCCCTATATCCCCCTCCCCGTATCACCTGATCACTGCCTGATGTCTAACCATGCATGCTTCATTGTGTATCGCAGGACCAAACGTCCAGGCACCCATCCCCGCAGAAGCACACCGCCCGCAGGATGCCCCTCGGAGACCACGGGAGACGGAGAGACCCGGACCCTCCAGCATGCGACGCCCGCAGGATGCCCCTCGGAGACCACGGGAGACGGAGAGACCCGGACCCTCCAGCATGCGACGCCCGCAGGATGCCCCTCGCACACCACGGGAGACGGAGAGACCTGGAGCAACAGGGAGACGACACCCCCGTCACGTGCGGGAGCGACCACCCAGCGATGAGGGGGGCAGCCACAGGCCCCCGTCACATCCGAGCCAGGACACCACTACCCAGGACACCACTACCCAGGACACCCCTACCCGGGACACCACTCCCCAGGACACCCCTACCCGGGACACCACTACCCAGGACACCCCTACCCAGGACACCCCTACCCGGGAAGACGAAATACCGGACAGTGACTCAGAGTGGATGGGTGGAGACGAACCCCCACCCCAAAGTGCCATGGAGTCAGAGTGGGACGAAGAGCACGACACAACGCCACTGCTGTCACCAACACCCTCCACCATCGCAGAAACACTCACCACGGTTGGGCACTTTAGTGATGAGGCGTCTGGTACACTCACTGGTGCGCACAACACAGCCGTCCCGGTACAGCAGGTGGAGGTAGGAGCAGCAGAGGGACCGGGCGGTCGGAGGGCAGCCCAGGCCAAGCGAACATCTGCCGCCCAGATGGATCCCGGGTTCCTGCAGTTACCACACCCACACATAGATCCGATGCAACCACCGACCCGGAGACGAGCGAAGAGGGTGACGGGCGGCTTGCGGCGGCTGCGGTCGCAGGTGGAGGAGTCCACCCGCGTCCAGGAGCTGGGAGTGGTCCCGGTCATGCGTGCCACCCAGGCTGACACCACACGGGTGGCGTCCGCGGTGGAGGCAATGGTTGCGACGGTGTCAGACATGGGGAACGGTTTGCGATGCCTGGGGCCTTCCGTGTCTGTGGCCCAGGAAATGGCTGCCCTCTCACAGGAGGCCATGAGCCAGTGCCAGCGCCAGATGGCAGAGGCGCTCAACGCCATAGCCCAGTCTCTGCAGGCCATGGCCCAGTCTCAGCAGGCCATCGCTGAGGGCATCAGCGCCAGTGGCCATGTGCGAGCCGGTGTTGCACTGTCACAGACAGGGTTTGCCAAACCCCTGGGCTCCATGGCTACAAACCTGCAGACCCCTGTCGATACCAGCACGGGCCTCCAGGACTGGCAGCGCCAGATGTCGGGGGGGCGTCGGATGGCCAGTCCGTTCGCATCCCCCACCCATGTAGAGGCCTGGGGGCCATCGGGCACCCCGAGGGAGGAGGAGGTGGTGTGGTCCGTCCCGGCTCCCTCTGTAGGGGAGGTCCCGGTACACCGCGACACCTCGGACTCCCCCCCCCCCCCCCCCCCCCCCCCTTCCGTCCCAGGTGCATCGGGTGGGCAACGGGCAGGACAGGCTGGCAGCTCGCCATCCCAGTCGCCCGGGCCGCAGCCTGGCCCATCTAGGCCAGGACGCCCCAGGAAATGGCCGCCAAAGGGATCCAGTGTCAGAGGGCAGGAATCACAGGAGTCCACCTCCAGTTCTGCTGTACCGTCTGGGGAACCACGTAGACGTAGTCAAAGGGCCCGTAAGGCCAAACAATTAGACACTGAGTAAGTTGGCACGGGTGCAGGGCACAGATGAGTTTTAGGGGCTAGGGCACGTGCATGAACTCCTTTGGTTATTAAAGTCAATGTTACACCTACCGAAGCTGCCTTTGTGCTCTGTCCAAAGTGTGCGGGCGTGTCATGTACGTTGAGCGCAAGTGTGTGTGTGAGGGGTGGTCTTACCTCAGCCCCAGGTGAGTCTGCCCCCTTCCCCCTGGGCCGCCATCAACATCCCCCGGGCAGAGGATGGGACCGTGCGCTGCAGTGTCACAGCCGCATGCAGGGATGGTCCGGGTGGATGGTGGTACTGTGGCCATGGGTCAGACATAGTCCAACGATGTAGAGCCAGGAGCTCATCGCAGGGCGGGTTGTCATCATCCTCCATGGCCTGCGATAGACACGCGTCCACCCGCAACTGTGTGAGCCCGGCCCGTTGTGCCGCCGGTGGATCGGCAATGGGGGGGGGGGGGGGGTGGTGTGCATGCGGGTGGGGTGGGTGGGGTTGGGGAGGGGGGTGAGGGTGCTGGGTGGGTGGATGGGTGGGGGGTGTGGGTGGTCGGCTGTTGTCATGGTGTGCGGTCTGTGGCCATACTACCCGATTCCCACGCCCATCTAGTCAGTGAAGCGGGCGGCTATCAGTCTGTCCCGTGCCCGCTGGGCCAGCCGGTAACGGTGGACAGCCACCCGCCTGTGTCTACCCCGTCTGCCCTGACCATTGCCCCCATCCCCCTCATCTGGGGAGGACTGGGCCTCTTCCTGCTGCTCCTCCACTCCACCCTCCTCTGCCTGCGGCACATCGCCCCTCTGCTGGGCTATGTTGTGCAGGACGCAGCACACCACAATGATGCGGCCGACCCTATCTGACCGATACTGGAGGGCGCCCCCAGAGAGGTCCAGGCACCTGAAACGCATCTTCAGCACGCCAAAGCACCTCTCGATCACTCCCCTTGTCGCTACATGGGCATCATTGTAGCGGTTCTCCACCTCATTGCGTGGCCTCCGTATAGGCGTCATCAGCCACGATCGCAATGGGTAGCCCCTGTCGCCCAGCAACCAGCCCCTCAGCCGGGGATGGCGTCCCTCGTACATGCCGGGGATGGATGACCGCGACAACACGAATGAGTCGTGTACACTGCCTGGGTGACGGGCGCAGACGTGCAGGATCATCATGCGGTGGTCGCAGACCACCTGTACGTTCATCGAATAGGTCCCCTTCCTATTAGTGAACACGGCCCTGTTATCTGCAGGTGGCCGCACGGCGACGTGCATCCCATCGATCGCGCCCTGGACCATGGGGAACCCGGCCACGGCAGAGAAGCCCACGGCCCGGGCATCTTGGCTGGCCCGGTCCACGGGGAAGCGGATGTAGCGGTGCGCCATGGCATAAAGGGCATCTGTCACTGCCCGGATGCACCGGTGCACCGATGTCTGCGATATGCCGGACAGGTCCCCACTCGGTGCCTGGAATGACCCCGTTGCATAAAAGTTCAGGGCCACCGTAACCTTGACGGACACGGGGAGAGGGTGTCCCCCGCCAGTGCCACGCGGTGACAGGTGTGCCAGCAGGTGGCAGATGTGTCCCACGATTTCCCGGCTCATCCGGAGTCTCCTCCTGCATTCCCGGTCCGTGAGGTCCTGGTATGACTGCCGGGGCCGGTACACACGGGGCGCCCTCGGGTGCCTCCGTTGCCTTGGGGCCGCGACGTCCTCCTCCCCCTCCTCGTCCTGTCGGTCAGGTGTCCCTCCAGCCTGGGCGGCTGCCGCCTGCCCCTCTGCGGCAGTCTGCGCCGCCTCTCTGGCACGCTCCTCCTCCTCCTCCTCCTCATCCAGGGCAACATAGACATGAGCGGCTGCCACCACGGCGGCCAACATCGCTGGATGATCTGAAAACATGATGGCCTGGTGGGGGGGAGGGGAACGACGACATGTCATCATTGCCCATATCCTCTCCTCCCCCCAGCCAGGTGGCATGGACCGCATGGGTCCAACTGTTGGAGGCTGGCACCTGGCCAGGTGGACCAACTCATTTGCCCTCCCATCACCCTCCTCGGCACGGACCCCCTCCCCAACCTCCACCCCAGCACGGACCCCCTCCCCAACCTCCACCCCAGCACGGACCCCCCCCCCCAACCCCCAACCTCCACCCCGGCACGGACCCCCCCAACCCCCAACCTCCACCCCAGCACGGACCCCCTCCCCAACCTCCACCCCAGCACGGACCCCCCCCCAACCTCCACCCCAGCACGGACTCCCTCCCCAACCTCCACCCCGGCACGGACCCCCCCCAACCCCCAACCTCCACCCCAGCACGGACCCCCCCCAACCCCCAACCTCCACCCCAGAACGGACCCCCTCCCCAACCTCCACCCCAGCACGGACCACCCCCAACCCCCAACCTCCACCTCAGCACGGACCCCCTCCCCAACCTCCACCCCAGCACGGACCCCCCCCAACCTCCACCCCAGCACGGACCCCCCCCAACCCCCAACCTCCACCCCAGCACGGACCCCCCCCAACCTCCACCCCAGCACGGACCCCCTACCCAACCTCCACCCCAGCACGGACCCCCCCCAACCCCCAACCTCCACCCCGGCACGGACCAACCCGAACCTCCGCCCCAGCACGGACCCCCTCCCCAACCTCCACCCCAGCACGGACCCCCCCCCCCCCAACCCCCAACCTCCACCCCAGCACGGACCCCTTCCCCAACCTCCACCCCGGCACGGACCACCCCCAACCCCCAACCTCCACCCCAGCACGGACCCCCCCAACCTCCACCCCAGCACGGACCCCCTCCCCAACCACCCCAGCACGGACCCCCCCCAACCCCCAACCTCCACCCCAGCACGGACCCCCTCCCCAACCTCCACCCCAGCACGGACCCCCCCCAACCTCCACCCCAGCACGGACTCCCTCCCCAACCTCCACCCCGGCACGGACCCCCCCCAACCCCCAACCTCCACCCCAGCACGGACCCCCCCAACCCCCAACCTCCACCCCAGAACGGACCCCCTCCCCAACCTCCACCCCAGCACGGACCACCCCCAACCTCCACCTCAGCACGGACCCCCTCCCCAACCTCCACCCCAGCACGGACCCCCCCCAACCTCCACCCCAGCACGGACCCCCCCCAACCCCGGACCTCCACCCCAGCACGGACCCCCCCCCCAACCTCCACCCCAGCACGGACCCCCTACCCAACCTCCACCCCAGCACGGACCCCCCCCAACCCCCAACCTCCACCCCGGCACGGACCACCCCCAACCTCCGCCCCAGCACGGACCCCCTCCCCAACCTCCACCCCAGCACGGACCCCCCCCCCAACCCCCAACCTCCACCCCAGCACGGACCCCTTCCCCAACCTCCACCCCGGCACGGACCCCCCCCAACCCCCAACCTCCACCCCAGCACGGACCCCCCCAACCCCCAACCTCCACCCCAGCACGGACCCCCTCCCCAACCTCCACCCCAGCACGGACCCCCCCCAACCCCCAACCCCCAACCTCCACCCCAGCACGGACCCCCTCCCCAACCTCCACCCCAGCACGGACCCCCTCCCCAACCTCCACCCCAGCACGGACCCCTCCCAACCTCCACCCCAGCACGGACCCCCTCCCCAACCTCCACCCCAGCACGGACCCCCTCCCCAACCTCCACCCCGGCACGGACCCCCTCCCGGCACTCCCTCGGAGCCCAGCCTACTCTAACCACCCTCCCCCCCCCCCCCCCCCCCGCCGCGCACACACACACACACACAAGCCGAGACACACCTCTCCTCACGCAATCAATCTGCGGCCACGCCATTTCCTGCCCAGAGCCAACCCCCCAGGCCGTCACCTGAGCCTGGAGCACCGGGTCACGCCGATGAAAAGGAGGTTTGATTCACGTCGACGTGAACGGTCATCACGTCGACGGGACTTCGGCCCATCCGGGAGGGAGAATATCGGCAGGCCGAAAATCGGCTGCCTTGCGCAGACCCGTGACATTCTCCGCGGCAGCGGCGCCATTAACGCCCCGCTGACTTTTCTCCCTTCGGATACTTCGGCGGGGGCGGGATTCACGGCGGCCAACGGCCATTCTCCGACCCTCTGGGGGGGCGGAGAATGACGCCCCTTCTTTCCCACCAAGATCGTCACCCCTCAATTTTTGGCATCCAGCCCCGAATGAAACACCCGACCTTCCTCAATCTTACCTGGTCTGCCACCTTCAGGTGTGTCTCCTGGAGCATAACCACATCTGCCTTCAGCCACTTCAGGTGCGCGAACACACGGGCCCGCTTGACCGGCCCATTCAGTCCCCTTACATTCCAGGTTATCAGCCGGATCAGGGGGCTACCCGCCCCCTCCCCCGCCGACTAGCCATAACCCCCTCCTCGGCCAGCCTCGCGTCCGCACCCCCCTCCCGGCTCGTTCCCCACTGCGGCAGACCCCCGTCTCGACCCCCCCCCCCCCCCACTCGTTCCAGCTCCCCCTTGACCATAGCAGCAGCAACTCGATTCCCCCACCCATCCTAGCTGTTTTACTCCCCCCATTGCACTTCCGCAAGTCAGCTGACTCCTGCTGACCCCGGCCACTCCCGCCTCTCCTTCGACTCCTCCCATTGTGTGACACACCCTCCTCTTCCGTTCCCCATCCACAGGCTCTCCCCCTCCACCTTCCATCCTAAGCCCGGGAAACAACCCTCGCTTCCCCGCCCCCTCCAGTCTTCAGCGCGGGAAAAAGCCCGCGCTTTCCACCTACCCGGCCCCGCCACCTCTTACAGGCCCAGTCCCCTCACCCCCGACCCGGGGCCTCCCCCTGCCCCGCGGGGCCCCATCTCACCGCCGGCCATCCACCCCTGTTCCCTTTGCTTACCCCCCTCCAAGAGCCCCCCCGACCAACCCAACCAAAACAGTGCCCAACCCGCCCTAACCACCCTCACCGACCAGAAAGAGAAAAAGACAAAAGAAAAAAAAATAAACCAAGAGCAAAGGACCCCCCCTCCAAAAGTAACATATCAACCGCAATCCCCAAACGCCCATCCCGACCCTCAATCTGTGTCCAGCCTCTCGGCCTGAACAAAGGCCCACGCCTCCTCCGGAGACTCAAAATAATGGTGCCGGTCCTTGTAGGTGATCCACAGTCGCACCGGCTGCAACATGCCAAACTTCACCCCCTTCCTGTGCAGCACCGCCTTCGCTCGATTGTACCCGGCCGTCCTCTTCGCCACCTCCGCACTCCAGTCCTGGTATATTCGAACGTCCGCGTTCTCCCACCTGCTGCTCCTCTCCTTCTTGGCCCACCTGAGCACACACTCCCGATCAGCGAACCGATGAAACCGCACCAGCACCGCCCGCGGAGGCTCGTTAGCCTTGGGCTTCCTCGCCAGCACTCTATGGGCCCCTTCCAGCTCCAGGGGCCCCTGGAAGGACCCCGCTCCCATCAGCGAGTTAAACATGGTGACCACATAGGCCCCCACGTCCAGCCCCTCCGGGAGGCCAAGAATTTGCAGATTCTTCCGCCTCGACCGATTCTCCATCTCCTCGAACCGCTCCTGCCATTTCTTGTGGAGCGCCTCGTGCGCCTCCACCTTTACGGCCAGGCCCAAGATCTCGTTCTCGTTGTCTGAGATCTTTTGTCGGGTCTCGCGGATCGCCACCCCCTGGGCCGTCTGTGTCTCCAGCAGCTTATCAATAGAAGCCTTCATCGGCTCTAGTAGGTCCGCTTTAATCTCTCTGAAGCAGCGCTGGATACCCTCCTGTTGCTCCTGCGCCCACTGCATCCACGCTACCTGGTCTCCGCTCGCCGCCATTTTGTTCTTCTTCCCTCTCACCTATTGCGGGTCCACCACCACCTTTTTAGTCGCCCCGCTCCTGGTAAAAGCCATATACTATCGGGAAATTGTTGTAATCTCCTTCCCACACCGGGAAACGCCGAAGAAGTGCCGTTGGGGGCCCTGAAAAGAGCCCAAAAGTCAGTTTTTGCGGGAGCCGCCGAATGTGCGACTTATCTCCGCATAGCCGCAACCGGGAGTCTGGCAGTGGTTATTTAAAGTAACAAGATCTCCCCCCCCCCCCCCCCCCCCCAGCCTTGCTGAAATGGCTCATGCGGTGTGAAGCAATTAATAAATATAGAAGTTAGTAAATATAGTGCCGAAGGAGGTCATTTGGCCCATTGTGTCTGCACAAACACTTGGAAAGACCACCCTACCTAGCCCCACGCTCCCCCCCCCCCCCCCCCCCCCCCCAAGCCCATATCCGTAATCCAGTAACCCCACGTAACCTTTTGGATACTAAGGGTCGATTTAGCATGGCCAGTCCAACCAACCTGCCCATCTTTGGACTGTGGAAGGAAACCGGAGCATCTGGAGGAAACCTACGCAGCCGCGGGGAGAAAGTGCAAACTCTCTGAGGCTGGACACCCGAGGCTGGAATTGAACCCGGGTCCCTGGCACTGTGAGGCAGCAGTGCTAACCATTGTGCCTATATGTAGCTTATATTACAGCATAAACCTTTCATCAAACATTTCTTTGTAGGATTCTGTACATTTTCTTTATTAAGTTAGTTAATAAAATGGTTTATGATAGAGTATCACTTTCCCAGTCAAATTCAGAAAATAACGAACTGTAGCTGAGAACGGTGGTGTTACCAATCACTGTTCCCCCTCAAACCTAGAAATTCTGCAGTAGGTCTTTTGATGGTAGAACAGAACTTCTGCAAAATTGACATGTGTTGACTGTTGCCAGGGCCCAGGTTTAGAATAATTGTATGTTGTAGGTGTTTACCTCAGCCATTTACAAAGTTGATGAGATAAGTTGATGAGAGAGATGGGTCGTTTTTTGTACAGTGTGTGCAGGAGGGTTTCCTGACACAGTTTGTTGACAGGCCAACAAGAGGCGAGGCCACATTGGATTTGGTTTTGGGTAATGAACCAGGCCAGGTGTTGGATTTGGAGGTAGGTGAGCACTTTGGGGACAGTGACCACAATTCGGTGAAGTTTACGTTAAGGATGGAAAGGGATAAGTATACACCGCAGGGCAAGAGTTATAGCTGGGGGAAGGGAAATTATGATGCCATTAGACGTGACTTGGGGGGGACAAGGTGGAGAAGTAGGCTGCAAGTGTTGGACACACTGGATAAGTGGAGCTTGTTCAAGGATCAGCTACTGCGTGTTCTTGATAAGTATGTACCGGTCAGGCAGGGAGGAAGGTGCCGAGCGAGGGAACCGTGGTTTACCAAAGAAGTGGAATCTCTTGTTAAGAGGAAGAAGGAGGCCTATGTGAAGATGAGGTGTGAAGTTTCAGTTGGGGCGATGGATAGTTACAAGGTAGCGAGGAAGGATCTAAAGAGAGAGCTAAGACGAGCAAGGAGGGGACATGAGAAGTATTTGGCAGGAAGGATCAAGGAAAACCCAAAAGCTTTCTATAGGTATGTCAGGAATAAGCGAATGACTAGGGAAAGAGTAGGACCAGTCAAGGACAGGGATGGGAAGTTGTGTGTAGAGTCTGAAGAGATAGGCGAGATACTAAATGAATATTTTTCGTCAGTATTCACTCAGGAAAAAGATAATGTTGTGGAGGAGAATGCTGAGCTCCAGGTAAATAGATTAGATGGCATTGAGGTACGTAGGGAAGAGGTGTTGGCAATTCTGGACAGGCTGAAAATAGATAAGTCCCCGGGACCTGATGGGATTTATCCTAGGATTCTCTGGGAGGCCAGGGAAGAGATTGCTGGACCATTGGCTTTTATTTTTATGTCATCATTGGCTACAGGAATAGTGCCAGAGGACTGGAGGATAGCAAATGTGGTCCCTTTGTTCAAAAAGGGGAGCAGAGACAACCCCGGCAACTATAGACCGGTGAGCCTCACGTCTGTAGTGGGTAAAGTCTTGGAGCGGATTATAAGAGTCAAGATTTATAATCATCTAGATCGGAATAATATGATCAGGGATAGTCAGCATGGCTTTGTGAAGGGTAGGTCATGCCTCACAAACCTTATTGAGTTCTTTGAGAAGGTGACTGAACAGGTAGACGAGGGTAGAGCAGTTGATGTGGTGTATATGGATTTCAGCAAAGCGTTTGATAAGGTTCCACACGGTAGGCTATTGCAGAAAATACGGAGGCTGGGGATTGAGGGTGATTTAGAGATGTGGATCAGAAATTGGCTAGCTGAAAGAAGACAGAGGGTGGTGGTTGATGGGAAATGTTCAGAATGGAGTTCAGTCACAAGTGGAGTACCACAAGGATCTGTTCTGGGGCCGTTGCTGTTTGTCATTTTTATCAATGACCTAGAGGAAGGCGCAGAAGGGTGGGTGAGTAAATTTGCAGACGATACTAAAGTCGGTGGTGTTGTCGATAGTGTGGAAGGAAGTAGCAGGTTACAGAGGGATATAGATAAGCTGCAGTGCTGGGCTGAGAGGTGGCAAATGGAGTTTAATGTAGATAAGTGTGAGGTGATTCACTTTGGAAGGAATAACAGGAATGCGGAATATTTGGCTAATGGTAAAGTTCTTGAAAGTGTGGATGAGCAGAGGGATCTAGGTGTCCATGTACATAGATCCCTGAAAGTTGCCACCCAGGTTGATAGGGTGGTGAAGAAGGCCTATGGAGTGTTGGCCTTTATTGGTAGAGGGATTGAGTTCCGGAGTCAGGAGGTCATGTTGCAGCTGTACAGAACTCTGGTACGGCCGCATTTGGAGTATTGCGTACAGTTCTGGTCACCGCATTATAGGAAGGACGTGGAGGCTTTGGAACGGGTGCAGAGGAGATTTACCAGGATGTTGCCTGGTATGGAGGGAAAATCTTATGAGGAAAGGCTGATGGACTTGAGGTTGTTTTCGTTAGAGAGAAGAAGGTTAAGAGGAGACTTAATAGAGGCATACAAAATGATCAGAGGGTTAGATAGGGTGGACAGTGAGAGCCTTCTCCCGGGGATGGAAATGGCTAGCACGAGGGGACATAGCCTTAAACTGAGGGGTAATAGATATAGGACAGAGGTCAGAGGTAGGTTCTTTACGCAAAGAGTAGTGAGGCCGTGGAATGCCCAACCTGCTACAGTAGTGAACTCGCCAACATTGAGGGCATTTAAAAGTTTATTGGATAAACATATGGATGATAATGGTATAGTGTAGGTTAGATGGCTTTTGTTTCGGTGCAACATCGTGGGCCGAAGGGCCTGTACTGCGCTGTATTGTTCTATGTTCTAAGGATCACCTCCCCAGCCTCAAGTGGTGAGCCTGGAATCAGGGGAAGGTTTCAGCCACAAAGCAAAACAAAAATTAAATTGCTTTTTCTCGAGGTTGGTTTTCCAAAAGCAATCAGTTGCCATGTGATTGAAGACTTTAAGAAAAGTTTACAATTTTAAATAACCCTTACCAATATTTGTTCCTGGGCAATGGTTTTGCTTTTTTTTATCTATTCATGGAATTTGGGTGTTGCTGGCAAGGGCAGCATTTATTGCCAATCCCCAGTTACCCATTGGAAGATGTGATGAGCTGCCTTCTTGAAATATTATAGTCCGTGTGGTATAGTACCTCTACAGTGTTGTTAGGAAGGGAGTTCCAGGATGTTGACCCAGTCTCGATGAGAAATAGCAATACAGTTCCAAATCATGATGGTGTGTGACTTGGAGGGGAACTTTCAATTCTTATGCGCTGTCAACACTTCTTTTCGGCGATGGAGGTAATGGGTTTGGACGATGCTGTCGCAGGGAGCCTTGATGAGTTGCTTGCACCCACTACTGCAGGAGCAGGAATGCTAGAAATTACATTGGCATATTGTCCTCAGTAGCATGGCATTATAAAATTCCAAAAACAAACTAATGCAAACATGCACTATGTAAAAAAAGTGTATGAAGTAAAATCAATTGATTCATTGGGTCGCCTACTCAACTATGTTGCAACTAGTCAACACAACTCATCAGCAAGCCTAAAATCTCCTGAGAGAGGCTGGAACACAATCTTCATTTTTAAGTTTAAAGTACCCAATTCTTTTTTACCCAATTAAGGGCCAATTTCGAGTGGCCAACCCACCTCCCCTGCACATATTTGGGCTGTGGGGGTGAGACCCACACAGACACGGGAAGAATGTGCAAACTTCACATGGACTGTGACCTGGGGCAGGGATTGAACCTGGGTCCTCAGCGCCATGAGGCAGCAGTGCTAACCGCTGCTCCACCGCACCGCCCGGGAACACTATCTTCAAACAAAGGTTATTCCTTTCCTATCACCGAAATTGTTTAGTCCTGGACGATAGCCATGAAGACAAGATTCAGGACCCCAACATCCACCTGATGTCAGGACACATTGATATCCACTTCTTCAGGGACTCTTCTTGGCTCCCTTTCGGACATTAGCAGAAAATCTGCACCTTTGGCGGTTGTCAGCAAGTTATTACAAAATCCAGCGATCCTCTATGAAAATAAATTTGATATCTAATCTGATTCTATGCTGACGTGACCTATGTGCTGTTCCTCTATCTTCATAACTACATCAAATGATCACGTGCTTGTACACAGTCTATTTTAAAAATAATTTTAATGCATCAATTAAATCTGTGTGAAGTCAATGCTTTTTTGAATAATAAGACCAAGCGTCTTGAGCCTACCATGTTAACTATGGGATTTTAACTGGGTATTAGTTGGATGGCCTTTTTCTGAATCTTTTCCAGGGCCACAACATTTCTAACCTTCTGAGGGGGGCCAGAATTGGTCATAGTATTCTAAAAAAGACTTAACCATGGTCTTGTAAATGATAGAAGATATTGGATTGACTTAGCTACACATTCTGACACTCTATTCGTCTTTTTTGTTGAGTCGGGATAGTTCATGCAGGCCTGCCTCCTTGCCTAACCCCATGCTTGATGCGGATGCCTATAGTCTCTTATGGGCTATGAATAATTTGCTGTAGCAAAATTACCTTGTTTCTGCTATAGTCTCTCGGCACTGGTCGTGGACATATATTGTATATACCTGCATATTCCTCCACCAGAATTTCTAGCTGGCAAAAACGATTCGTATCTCAGCATTTCTAGATGCTGTCACCCCCACTGATCCAGGTTGTTTTGTGATCTCTAAGCTTTTAGTAAAGAGCAGCTCTATTTAAGAACAGGCAATATGACATTAATATTCTGCAAAAAACAAAAAGAAGGGAGAAAGAGGAGCAAGTAGAAGGCTAAGTGCCATTTTTGATAGGCTATAATAACATGGTAAACTGAAGAAAAATTAGTCTTATGAGGCATGGAATGGTTATTTTGTAAACTCTGCCGAAGCAGGGAACTGCAGAATAGGAAGGGACGGTAATTTTATTTTATAATTATGTAATTTGCTGAGTGGTTTGTATGTTTCTACTCATGATGTTTTGCACTATGTGATTTTGCAGTATGAATTTAATGTTGCATGTGGACGAGCTATCTTTTCACAAAATTGTTTTTCGGAGGTTAATGGCTCACTTGGAACCCATTATGTGTGCTGCAAAAATCAGACTGTATAATTATGGTTTGATTTAATGTAATATTATAATAGAGGGATAATTTATATTCTTTGCAGATGTGGAAAGCTTTGTTAGAAATGCTGCAAATGGAAAAACATCTGCTTGGGGATTGTACAGATGGTGATTACTGTTTAAGAAGGCTGACAGACCATCATATATATATATATTAAACATAGTTTGTTTTTGATTGATTACTATTTGTTTTTTTATATGAGTTACCGAAAAAACATATGTTAATAAGGAAGACAAATAATCTGTCAATATCTGTTGGCATATTAATAATTTACATTTTTTTTATAGTACCCAATTCTTTTTTTCCAATTAGGGGGCAATTTAGCGTGGCCAATCCACCTACCTGCACATCTTTGGGTTGTGGGAGTGAGACCCACGCAGACACGGGGAGAATGTACAAACTCCACGTGGACAGTAACCCGGGGCCAGGATCGAACTCGGGTCCTCAGCTTTGTGATGCAGCAGTGCTAGCCACTATGCCAGCGTGCCGCCTTGTGCATATTAGTAACAAAACGGTAGTGGCACAAGAAAGATTCTATCAAGAAGATAAAGCAAAAAAGAACCTTTTTTTTGTGCTGGATTGTGAAGTAACTAATTTGGCTGGAATTGGTTCTTGACCCATTTTCAACAACAGTGTGTACTTGAACCACAAGGTCCAAAGCTTCTCCCAAATCGGGCTTTGGGCCTCATTTCAATACTTTGAGAAAGTTGCCAATGCTCGTTATACTTCTGGAAATTTCCCATTTTATGGGAATTGTTGCTATTCTTACCAGGCCTCATTGAAGTCCAGAATAGTGGTGGAGAGGAGCACGTGCAACAGGCAGGAGATGGCAGGCTTGCAGAAACGCTTAGAAATGTGTTTAAAAAAATTATTTAATAGGATGTGAGTGCTGCAGTCAAAGCTAACATTTGTCACCGATCCCAAATTGCCTTTGAAATGATTAAGCCAGAAGGAGCAGGAGTATTCTTAAAACAGGCAGTAAGCTACTCATTTGCATATTTAAGGTGCCGAAAACTGTTTTGGGCCACCGTCAGAGGTCGCTGGAAGACAATCTGACCCGATTTGGGGTCAGCTACAGTTTAGGTGGCCTTAACCCATGAGACTGCTAATGTGTACAACAAAGTCCAATTTCTTCCATTCCTTTCTGTCAGTTTGGGTGGGGAGAGAAGATTTGGAGTTGATTGTTTCTGTAAATTGAGCTCATACATATAGACAATGGAATGCAATGAAAGGAAGAAAGATTTATTTTTATTTTTCAAATATCCAGTTAAGACATGTGAATCTTTCTTTGTGTTACAGCGTAGATTATATCAATATTTCAAATCCACTCCCTGTGACAAGCAACACAGTCTTTAAATTGTCCAGCTTGTAAGCTTTTGTTTTCAAATGCTTACCTCAGTTATCTGTAGTTACTTCATTTGGAATTGGCAAAATTAGCTTTCTCTTTTTGTTTACACTTTTATGCTTGCTCCTCACCAGAGATATTTTGATGTATTGAAACCACTAGCATTAGTGAGAAGACCAACAAGTTGAAATTTAAATACATGTAATGCTAACAAGTGATATTGAAACATCACTTTCTGTTTTCCATAGACCTATCTTCGTATGACCATCTCGAACTTGATGCTTCATTGTCATGCCCTGGAACAAGAGATGAAACTTGTGCTCATTGGGACCACACAGTTCAGCTTTATGTGTGCTGTATGAATAGCTCGTATTGCAATCTTGAACTTGGAAGATGGATCACACCATTCCGTAGGTAAGCCAGCATTTAATGTGTGAATATAATTAGTTTGATATGCAGTTGCAGAATCATGGCATTCAGCACAGGGAATCATTTGGCACATTGCAACTAAATCAATTTTTAAATGGGCGGCAGGGCAGCGCAGTGGTTGTCACTGCTGCCTCAGGATGCCGAGGTCCCGGGTTCAATCCCGGCCCCGGGTCACTGTCCGTGTGGAGTTTGCACCTTCGCCCCATGTCTAAATAGGAGCTAATTACTTCAATCCAATTTACGCATGTCCTCATATGCTCTTTATTTTGCAATACTTACCTAGTTTCCTTTCAGACAAAGTTGTAAGTGCCTATGGGATAGAGCAAACTATGCACTACATCATGGAATGTCAAATCCACAAACTCAGCGGAGGCCTATCCATACTCCAGACAGGACCAGAAGAAACTGCTTGGCTAAATAAATAAAAATATTCCCTGTTCGAGTTGCCTCTTGTAAAGCATTCCATGTTCTCTGTCAGGAAAAAAATATCTTTTGGGTTTCCCCTGACATTCATCTTGTGATAATACTGAGCTTGTGCCTCGTGATCACAAATTTCTGGCCTGTGGAAACAAGATTTAACTACTTACACTCAAAACCTCGATTAGATTTTCCTTTAATATGCTCTGTTTTGCAAAAAAAGGGGACAGTTTTTCAAACCTCTTTTCATAACTTTAACTTCTTATTCATAGCATAATTTCAGTGATACTTCACTCTATCCTTACTGTGATGAGTGTTAAAAGCTGCATGGAATACCCCTGTAGCCTAACCAATGTCTGCACAAATATGTGATTGAAGTCTCGGGAGTTTGAGTTCTGAAAGTAAAATATTATGGCTAAATTTATTACTTTCCAAACCGATGGAAAGTAGATGAGAAAGTTAAATGTAATTTGTTGTCAAGGAGATTACATATTTTCAGTGAGATTTAGTACTTAACAGACTCACTCTGTTATCATCAGTTTTCTCGTGGGGACATTGCAGGTCCCATAGAGATTGCAAATAAACATGTCAGCAGCATACCAATGGCCTTTTTGTGCATTTATTTGATGTTAAGGCAGGAAGAATGAATTGTCTTTAGAATATTGGTGAGGTTCCAACCAGACATGGGACCATTCTCACTGATAACAGGAAAGTAAACAGGGGAAACTGCAGCATTGCTTCCTGTCATTTGAATGCAGATATGTTCATTCCAGAACACAGTGTTATTGATTTGCCTAATAACAGCAGTAACATGAATTTAACAAGACACAACAGGCTGTGACCTGCCCAGCAACAGGTAGAAATCTGCCTAGTGACAGAAATAACTAATGTTCAAAAGGCCGGACGAGATGTGTCTCTCCCAGTAACAAGATTCAAAGGAATTTAAATAGACTCAGATGTGAATAGCTTATCAGGAAAAACAGTTTACCTAGAAGATTGGGAGATCGCTGAGGTATACACATGCTAATGTTAAGAATCAAGGAATTTAATAGGGATGGACAGCCAAATAGTCAGAAGGCAGAATCAAAGTTGAACAAAGGTCAGGCCCCTCAGAAGCAAAGCAGGCCAGTTGATATCTAGCAGCCTCAGAAGCAGACAAGCCAGTTTCCAGCCAGCAACCTGAAGGCCAGGTTTTACATCAAACAGCCTCTGGGTCAGAGAGCCAAGGCAGTGCTGAAACTTTCATAAAGGGCGTTTAAATATCTTTTCTGGACCAGGAAAATAAGTTTCCCAGACTTGATCACAAAACCCTTGTGTGGTAATTATAATCTGGATTTGACTTATAGATTTATTTGTGTTGAAGTGGTTTGGGGGAAAGGGGCAGTCTTCTGGAGTTCAGGAATCATAGATGTATTTTGGAAAATAAACTGTGTGTGAGTTTAGTAATTCATATACTTTATTGTCTTAGCATAGTACAGTCCGTTTCATGTGTATTTATATTTAATTTAATCAATAGTCTTTAATAATTGTTACACTCTTTCATCTAATGGATTCTTTCTGAAACTCCAAAGTAAAGACCTTTTTCTCTCCAAAGCCAGACAGAACTGCAAGGAAATTCAGTCCAGCCACGAGCTGAAGGCACAATTAGTTGTTTAAAAACCCTTCTAAAAAATCTTGTGTGGGGAACTCTGTTCTTATCTCAGTAAGGCTGTTGGTCATTCTGGTGGAGTTGGAAACAAGAAATAATTAAACAGGCCTGAGGCGGATCCTTTGAGTGACTCCCCAGAGGGAATCCTACAGCCTGGGAGTTCCGACTGAACGTTCCTGCTATAAGATCCTCAATAGCAACCCAACCGGTAGCTTTGATCCCTAAGCATCCTGGGAGGACAGCCTGCTGCAACAACCTCGACATTGGAAGCAAGGACGCTCATCTTTCATTTAATTTTTTTAAATTCTTGTTATTTGACCCCATCCCCCTCCCTGTGTCTGTTTTGTGTTTGGGTGAACCTGGAGCAGATCAGCACATGTTGTGCAGATTTCCGTGCCTGCCTGAGCCCCATGTCCTGGCCATCCTCCCACTCCCCCGCATCCTTCTCGTCGGACGAGGCCTTGAGTTCTTCCTCCTCCTTCAGCACACCGGCCATGTGCTGCGCGGTGTTGTGGAGCACCCAACAAGACACTGCGATGCGGGCGGCCCTCCCAGCGCCACACTAGAGGGCCCCACCAGAGCAATCCAGGCACCTGAACTGCATTTTCAGGATGCTGAAGCACCGCTTGACCACACCCTTGATAGGTGCATGGGTGTTGTAGTGGTCTCCATGTCGGTCTGTGGCCTCCGGATAGATGTCATCAGCCACGACCGCAGTGGATAACCCCTGTCGCCCAGAAGCCAACCCTGCAGCCACATTGGTGCACCTCGAATAGGCCAGAATCATCGGTTGTGCACGCTGAAGGCGTCATGCATACTGCCCGGGTGTCGGGCGCAGGCGTGCATGATGCGCATCTGATGGTCACACACCAGCTGCACGTTCATCGAGTGGAACCCCTTTCGGTTTGTGTAGAACATCCTGTCATCTGCAGGTGCTCGTATGTCAATCACCACCTGGACCTGGGACACCTCCGCAATGGCAGCAGACCCCTCTGCCCAGGCATCCTGTGGCTCGGTCCACATTGAAGTGGATGTATTGTGCCGACTGGGCATAATACCCGTGATGGCGCAGATGCACCTGTGCACCGAGCTCTGAGATCCTGGACAGGTCCCCACTTAGCGTCTGGGAGGACCCCATGACGTAAAAGTTTAGGGCATCACCTTGACGGCCATCGGGAGTGGGAGTCTGTGGTGATATGTCCATGGGCTATATCATAGATGGAGGTGGTACAGAGACACCATGCGGTCTCGAGACCAAGGTCATGTGACCTGACACAGATATAAAGGGAGACACATCCGGCCATCTTCAGAAGAAGATTGAGAGGGTTATAAGACGTACATGTGAATGGTCAGTGCTAGGTGCAAGTTCCAGAGGAGTAGTTAGCAGACCCCATGATAACGTGTTCTGAGTCAGATTGCTATCTTACCACACGAGACTCAATAAAAGATTCTGGTTTGGACAAGTCGAAGTGTTTGGTGAGTTCCTTCGTGAAGTACAAAGGACCAAACACAACAGTATCCTCCCCCATTCCCCCACGGTGTCAGGTACACCATGGTCTGGCAGATATGTCGCCCTGTCCCGCTGCTCAGCCAGAGTCTTCGACAGCATGCCCAGTCTGGCAGGTTCTTGAATGACAGGCGCTGCCGGTATATACGAGGTCTCATGCAGTGCCTCCTTTGCACCTCCTCCTCCTCGGCCTGTTGGCCGGCTGGCTCTCCATCCTCAGCGGCCGCTTCCTGTTCCTCTGGGGCACGCTGCGCAGCTGCAGCTTCCTCCTCCTCGAGCAGCTCCAGCTCGTACAGCCGCAGTGCGTCCCCCAGGGTTGCGACAACTAGCAGGAAGGCCACCATTGCTGGTTGAATTCCAATATCCATTGTCTGCAGGAGGTGAAAGGCTGACATGTTAGCATGGTGCATACTCCCGTGCTCTACCAGTCCCACCGGGCTACACGGGTTGCTCCGGTTGGCACTGTGTGCCAGGACACCGCCCGAGCCCCGTGGGGGGTCTGTCCCCCCACCCCTAGCCAGCGTCCAGCCTGGCAGTCCATGATCACGCCTCTCCGTGTCCTACCTCCTCTTTCTCCCTCATCTGCCACGGCACCCGTTTCTCGATTTTTTTAAAAGCACAAATGAACCTTGCTGTCTGGAATTCCCCCCGGTGGAGGCGGAGAACCGCGGAGTCCCCAGACAATACCGGGCCAGGCCCACTAATGGTATGCCAACAGTGATTACGTGTGGAGTGGAATGCGTTGTCACCGCTGTCAGTGAACCGGAGAACTGAAATTTTCCGTGAAACCGGCACCCGCCACAATTTTGGTGTCAAAGCCGATTCTCCGCCCAATCGTATTTCACGATTCCCTCGTCAACCGACGGAGAATCCCGCTCCTGAAGTTTGACCCACCTTCAGTACACAAACATCAGTAGCTCAGTTTCAATCAAGGAGTAAGAATTGGAAAGCTTTCCCACCAAACCTGGAGTCAGGCAGGTCTGTCCTCCATCCCCTGTCATTGTGGCTGTATGAAACCTTTTGCTGAGTCCATTGGGAAGGATGCAGGAATAAGAGGGGTGACAATCCCAGGCAGTGTAGGGAGTCAGATCAAAGCCTCCCAGTACTTGAATGACTTAACTGGCCCCTCTCAGATCCTCTATTAGTACGAAGACTAATGAGCATCTGCAACCAGTTCGTACTGGCATAGGGAGTCAAATTAAATTGTGGTAAGAGTGAAAACATGTACTTTGGGATCAGAGCTGACCGCCACCTGTCCACTTCACTGTCAAGTTAGACTACTTGAAGGTGCTTGGGATATGGGGCTGGGCGTGCATCAAAAACTGAAAGCATTAAAGGAGATAAGTCCCCAGGGCCTGATGGGATCTACCCCAGAATACTGAGGGAGGCAAGAGAGGAAATTGCTGGGGCCTTGACAGTAATCTTTGTATCCTCATTGGCTACCGGTGAAGTTCCAGAGGACTGGAGAGTAGCCAATGTTGTTCCATTGTTTAAGAAGGGCAGCAGGGATAATCCAGGAAATGATAGGCCAGTGAGCCTTACGTCAGTGGTAGGGAAATTATTGGAAAAGATTCTTAGAGATAGGATTTACTCTCATTTGGAAACAAATTGACTTATTAGTGATGGACAGCAAGGTTTTGTGAAGGGGAGGTCATGCCTCACGAATTTGATCGAGTTTTTTGAGGAAGTGACAAAGGTGATAGATGAGGGAAAGGCAGTAGATGTTGTATACATGGACTTCAGTAAAGCCTTTGACAAGCCTCTACCTCATGGTAGACTGATACAAAAGGTGAAGTCATGGGATCAGAGGAGAGCTGGCAAGTTGGATACAGAACTGGCCTGGGCACAAAAGACAGAGGATAGCAGTAGAAGGTGCTTTCTGAATGGAAGGCTGTGACTAGCGGCATTCCACAGAGATCAGCTCTGGGGCCTTTGTTGTTCGTGATGTATAATAAATGATTTGGAAGAAAATGTAGCTGGTCTGATTAGTAAGTTCGCAGACGACACAAAAATTGGTGAACATAGACCATACAGTGCAGAAGGAAGCCATTTGTCCTATCGAGTCTGCACCGACCCACTTAAGCCCTCAGTTCCACCCTATTCCCATAACCCAATAACCCCTCCTAACCTTTTTTGGTTACTAAGGGCAATTTATCATGGCCAATCCACCTAACCTGCACATCTTTGGACTGTGGGAGGAAACCGGAGCACCCGGAGAAAACCCACGCAGACACGGGGAGAACGTGCAGACTTCTCACAGACAGTGACCCAACGAGGAATTGAACCTGGGAGACCCTGGCGCTGTGAAGCCACAGTGCTATCCACTTGGGCTACCGTGCTGAAGTTGCAGATAGTGAAGAGGATTGTCAGAGGATACAGCAGGATATAAACTGGTTGGAGTCTTGGGCGGAGAAATGGCAGATGGAGTTTAATTTGGACAAGTGTGAGGTAAAGCACTTTGGAAGGTCCAATGCATGTAGGAATTACACAATAAATGGTAGAACCTTTTGCGAGTACTGACAGGCAGCGAGATCTGGGCGTGCATGTCCACCGATCACTGAAAGTGGCAACGCATGTGGATAAGTTGGTCAAGAAGGCATATGGCATGCTGGTCTTCATCGGTCGGGGCATTGAATATAAAAATTGACAAGTCATGTTAGTAAGGCCTCATCTGGAATATTGTGTACCATTCTGGTCGCCACACTACCAGAAGGATATGGATGCTTTGTAGAGAGTAGAGAAGCGGTTTACTAGGATGTTTCCTGGTATGGAGGGCATTAGCTATGAGGAGAGGTTTGATAAACTCGTCTGTTCTCACTGGAACGACGGAGGTTGAGAGGCGACCTGATAGTGGTCTATAAGATTATGAGTGGCATGGACAGAGTGGATAGTCAGATGCTCTTTCCTTGTGTAGGAGAGTCAAGTACCAGAGGACCTAGGTTTAAAGTGTGTGGGGAAAAGTTTGGAACTGATGTGTGAGGCAAGTGTTTTTACAGAGAGGGTGGTAAATATATGGAACGCGCTGCCTGGGGAGGTGGTGGGAGCAGGTACGATAACAGCATTTAAGGGACATCTAGACAAATATATAAATAGGGTGGGAATGGAAGGATACAGACTCCGTAAGTGCAGTTGGTTTTCGTTTCGGCAGGTACCATGGTCGGCGCAGGTTTGGAGGGCCGAAGGGCCTGTTCCTGTGCTATATTGCTCTTTGTTCTTTATGACGTGTAGACATGGTAAAACAAAAACTTGGCCTGTGGGAACGATGTTTCCTCCATTGTGGGTTAGAACCCAGTCATCAGGTGCCAGGCGCTTGCAGAATTGCTGTACTTGCCGCAGGTACGACCCATGCCCCACCACTACGCTGTGATGATCACCTGTGCCATTGTCTGTTTTTTCTGAAGAATGTAAATGGACCATTTCAACAAGGACATGATGTACAAAGCTGTCGACAAATAGGGAACGCAATGTCACCCTCATTCTGATGGCCACAATTGTGTGTGGCTGTTTCAAGCTGTGTGTAGATCATCTGTGTGCAACTACTTAGTGTCACTATGTGCTGAGGTGCTATCTTTCCCCAGTTTGCAAAAGATGGGTCAGACTATGTTGCTGTGGAATGCACCATTCATTTGTACTGTGCTGTACCACCTATCCTCATGGAGAAGTTTATGCAGAAAAGCACTATAACCACAAGTTCATTCGGCAGTGGTCTGCATGTAATGTCCTCAAGGCTCTATGGAGAAAGCAGATGGTGAATCATGTGGATGGTTCATTGGCTACACTGTCAAAGTCATTTGGCAAAGTGCTTCATCATCTGAACTTTCAAAGGCAGAAAAAGGTAGCTTGGCTAGTGGTGAGAAGGGCCCTCCCCAGTAGATCCTTCCTGCATGCTCAGAGTCGCACCTCTCTGCATATTGTCCTCAAGGTGGTTGTTGTGGGGAAGAGACCACTGTGCCTTTGCAAAGCAGGTCTGGAAACAGATGTAGTTGTTTTTGTTGAGGTTCTTTCCTAGCAGCTCCATGATGCAAAACTCTGTTCAGGGTTTCACACTGAGACGAACAGCCAAGTGTGGCTGGAAGATCATCAACTCAGTGAAAGATCTCTTTGTTCTGTCTGAAACTTGTTGGTCTTCCAGTGCAAAGAGCTGTCCAGAGACTAGGGTTGCAGACTGGCACATTCCAAGGTCTAGGACAACCTGCTGTAGGGCAGCTGCAAGAAGGGCAACTGTTTAAGATCCTTCAGTTAATGTACCCTGAGGGTCTGTAAGATATGAAAATCTCGTCAATATATTTTTGACATGTAATGAATATTACAAATATTCAATTGTAAATGTAGTAAGTAACGTAGAGTGTTCAAAGAAAGAGAGTTGTTTTTCACTTTTATGTAATGACAACGTTCAGAGGTCATGTAATGTACTTTAACACCGTAACAGTAAGTTTAAAAAAGTTTTTATTCCTTTATCAGAGTTACAAAGCCAGAGCTCAGAGTTTGGCAGGGGAAAATCCCTAATCCAGCTCCTTGCCTGCTCCAAAAGCCAGTTGAAATTGAATCCAATTCATGGTCCCCACAAGGGAGATACACCAGATTCAGGCATTATGCCTGACCTCACGCTCATCTTAGCCAAAAGGCCGAGAAGCGATCCATAGCAGTAAGTTGGGGAAAGCTCAAAAATCTAGAGTGCCAAAGGTTTGATAGAATAGTCTTAATTAAAATGTATCCATATTGGATTGCACATTAAATGGTTCAATTTATCTAAATGACAGTCCAGTGCTTTGATTAAATGTATATCCAAGGAACAAGTTGTGTTCTAGAAGTGGCATATTTGTACGCATTTCAGGACTACTTCATAATATACTAGCTAAAATGCCCACGACATTGCTCATGGTCAGTTAAGGAGCGCCATTTTTTGTTAAATATACAAGATGAGAATGGAATTGGAAGAGAGACATGAGAACTGTACAGTTTGGTGACCAGAGTCTGCATTCTGCCAGCAGAAATATTGAATACTACTGGAGTTTTATTTTATTGCAGCCTTTATTTCTGGGCGATTTGTGTGACTGTGTCAGTTGCAGAGGAGATGAATCTGCAACAAATTGGAGAACAAATGCCATGTTGTGGCATTGTGACACTTACCTGCCCACTCAGCTGATTAGGAATGAAGAAATAAATGCATTTTTGAATGAGGGTGTGTTGCCATCAACAACCACTTAAAATAGAAAGGAATTAATGTCGTTACTACCGATGTCATCATTATGTAATTTTCCACTTGCACTGGATGGGTGCAACCAACAACACTTAAGAAACTCAATATCATGTAGGGCAAACTAGTGGGGTGTCACAGGGTTTGGTCCACGTGCCCCAACTATTTACAATATACATCAATGACTTGGATGCAGGGATAGAAGGTACGAAAGCCAAATTTTTAGACGACTGAAAAATGGGTGGGATAGTAAGTTGCAATGATGAAATAAGAAATTTACAAATAGAGAGAGATAGGTTAGGTGAGTGGGCCAAAATCTGGCAGATGGCATCTATTGTGGATAAGTGTGAGACTATCCATTTTCGTCAGAAAAATGGAAAGGAAACTTATTATCTAAACGGTGAGAAACTTCAGAGTGTTTTGATGCAGAGGGATCTGGGTGTCCTCGTGCATGAATCGCAGAAAACTAGCAGGCAGGTACAACAGGTAATAAGGAAGGCAAATGGAATTTTGGCCTTAATAACTAGATAGAATATAAAAGTAGGAAAATGTTGCTGCAACTATACAAGGCATTGGTGAGATGGCATGGAGTACTGTGTACAGTTTTGGTCCCTGTATTTGAGGAGGGCTGTATTTGCATTAGAGGCAGTTCAGAGGAGGTTCACTCGATTGATTCCAGAGATGAGGGGTTAGTCTTATGAAGAGATTGATCAGTTTAGGCCTATATTCTCTAGAGTTTAGAAGAATGAGAGGAGATGTAATTGAGGTATATAAGATGATAAAAGGTATTGTCAAAGTAGATGTAGAGCAGATGCTTCCTCTTGAGGGGCAATCTAGAACGAGAGGTTAGCCTTAGGAAAAGGGGTAGCGGGTTTAAAACCGAGATGAGGAGAAATTACTTCTCTCAAAGGGTCGTAAATCTGTGGAATTCACTACCCCAGTGTGGTGGATGCAGGGGCATTGAGTAAATTTAAGGAGGAGATGGACAGATTGTTAACTATTAATGGGATGAAGGGTTATGGAGAACGGGCAGGAAAGTGGAGTTGAGGCCGAGTGGCGATTAGCCGTGATCGTAGTGAACGGTGGAGCGGGCTCGAGGAACTGAATTGCCTACGGCTCCTAGTTCTCTTAAAAATAATTTTAAAAGACATTTCTGTAAACAGTAAATACATAAACAAGAACAAATAGGAACATCAAAATAAATAACTGCGCACCGCCCCCCCCCCGACACCTCAATCCTCCTTTAAGAAGTTGGTGAACGGCCTCCACCTCCAGGCAAACCCATCGACCGATCCTCTCAAGACGAACTTGGATTTTTTTTCCAACCTCAGGAATTCTGCCAGATCGCTCACCCAGACCGCCGTGTTTGGGGCTCCGGGTCCCTCCACTCGAGCAAAATCTGTCTTTGGGCTATCAGGGAGGCAAAGACGTCCCCTGGACACCCGGGTCTTCCGACACTCCAAATATCACCACTTCTGGACTCGGGACCACCTTCACCCTCAACACCTAGGACATTATGTCCGTGAACCCCCCCAACCCCCGGTGTAAATCTGTGATTGTCACAGATTGGTGCCCATATTGACCCACCTTCCAACTTCAGATGTTGCCGCCACTATCCCCACACCTGCAGGGTCGACACCCCACTGGGCACGTGGAGTTTCTGGCTGGCGAGAATGACAGAGGCACCGTCAACAGTGCTCCTAAACCCATTCCCCTGCAAGAAACCACCACCATTTGCCCCTTACGCCAACCCCTCCCCTACCACCTACTTCCTAACCATAGCTATATTAGCTGCCCAATAATAATTCATTACATTTGGCAAGGCCAGCCCCCCCCCCCGCCCTCATTCCAGTGACACCTTCTTCACCCACGGGGTTTTCCCCACCCACGCGACCCCCCCAAATCACGCATTGACCTTCTTAAAAAATGATTTGGGGATGAAGATCGGGAGTCCTGAAAGACAAATAAGAGCCTCGGCAGCACCTTCATTTTTACTGTCTGCACCCACCCCGCCAACGACAGTGGCAACATATCCCACCTTTTCAAATCTCCCTTCATCTGCTCCACCAACCAAGCCAGGTTCAGCTTATGCAACTGCGCCCCCCCCCCAGCGCCACCTGGATGCCCAAGTATCTGAAGCTCCACCCTACCACCTTGAACAGCAACTCTCCCAAACTCCTCTCCTGCCTCCTGGCCTCTATTGGGGACACCTCACTCTTCCCCATATTTAGATTGTATCTGGAAAATCAGCTAAACTCCTCCAGGATACTCATGATTCCCCCGATGCCCCCCAATAGGTCCGAGATATATGGGTCGTCTGCACACAGCAAGATCCTGTGTTCAAACTTTCTTCCCCCCCCCCCCCCCCCTTCCCCCATGCACAATCCCTCTCAACTTCTTGATGCTCTAAGCACCATTGTCAGGCTCTTGCCAAGGCAAAAAGCAACGGGGAGAGTGGACAACCCAGCCTTGTTCCACGATGTAACCCGAAGTACCCTGAGCTCATCCGATTCATCCGCACACTCGCTACTGGTGCCTTCTACAGCAGCCGGATCCAGTCCATAAACCCCTGCCTCAACCCAAAATGTCCTAACACTTCCCACAGATACTCCCACTCCACCTGATCGAAAGCCTTCTCTGCATCCATTGCCATTGCCATCCTGCCCCTCCATCATTATCATGTTATTTTTTTAAGTATAAATTTAGAGTACCCAATTCATTTTTTCCAATTAAGGGGCAATGTAGTGTGGCCAATCCACCTACCCTGCATATCTTTGGGTTGTGGGGGCGAAACCCACGCAAACACGGGGAGAATGTGCAAACTCCACACGGCCAGTGACCCAGGGCTGGGATTCGAACCCGGGTCCTCAGCGCCGTAGTACCAGTGCTAACCACTGCACCGCCGTGCTGTCCATTATCATGTTCAATAACCTCCTAACATTCGCTGACAATTTCCTCCCCTTTACAAACCCCGTCTGGTCTTCCCCTATCGCCCCGGCACATAGTCCTCGATACGTGAGGCCAGAATATTCGCCAGCAACTTAGCGTTCACATTTAATAGTGATATCGGGTGGTAGGCCCCACACTGCTCCAGATCTTTATCTTTCCTCAATATTAGGGATGTGGATGCCTGCGATAATGTAGGAGGGGGCTCCCCCTTTTCCCTCGCCTCATTATATGCCCTCACCAACGGAGGTGCCAGGTAGCCCCCAAATCTCTTATACAATTCCACAGGGAATCCATCCGGGCCTGGGGCCTTCCTTGCCTGCATTGTCCCCATACTCTCCATCACCTCCACCAGTCCAATGGGGGCCCCCAGCCCCTCCACCAGTTCCTCCTCCACCTTGGGTTACTCCAACCCATCCAGGAACCACCGCATTCCCTCTCCCCCCAACCAGGGGCTCCAATTCGTAAAGCCTCCTGTAAAACTCCTCAAATACCCCATTCACCCCCGCCGGATCCAATACCACTCTTCCCATCCCGTCCTTCACCCATCCAATCTCCCTTGCTGCCTCCTGCTTCCTAAATTGGTGGGCCAGCACAGCAACCCTGCCTCCGGGGCCTCCGTGTACCTCCTGTCCACCCGTGGAATCTTGTCCACCAGCCTTGTCATCTCTGCTTTTCCCTATGCGCCAGATCAATGTGAACTCCCCTTTAACCACTGCCTTGAGCGCCTCTCAAAGTGTGGCGGCCAAGTCTTCCCCTGTATCATTCAGTTCCACATATCCCTGGATGGAAGCCCTCACCCGCTCGCACACCTCCTCATCTGCCAGTAATGCCACATCCAACCTCCACAAGCATCCCGTCAAGCTTTGACACTCCCCAAGCATCCTGCCACTAAACCCAACAAAACATCTCACAGGAGAAAAGTTCTAAAACAACCACCAAAAGAAAAGACGGAAAAAGCAAACATCTCCTCATACCTCCTCCAAAGTTCAGTGTCCTTCTTCTCCTGCCAGTCCATTGTCACTTAAAAATTCCTGCACCTCCTCTGGTGTCCCAAAATAGTGTGTTAAAAGTCACCCAGAGGTGGGCTGGGTACAGCATCCCAAACTTCACCCCCTTAAAGAGGGTCGCCTTCACCCGATTGAACCCGGCCCCTCTTCGCCTGGTCCGCACCCAGGTTCTGGTACACCTGAAGCTCGTTGCATTCCCAGGTGCACCTCCTCCTCTGCCTTGCCCATCTCAATGTCTTTTCCTTATCCAGGAACCGATGGAGATGCACTACCATCGCCCTCGGCGGCTCGTTCGCCTGCAGCTTCCTCAGCAGTGCCTTGTGCGCTCGGTTGACCACCAGGAGCCAGTCAAAGCCCCTTCCCCCATCAACTTCTCCAGCATCTTGGCTACATACCTGCTGGCATCTGCTCCCTCGATGCCTTCAGGCATCCCCTTGATTCGTATATTCTGTCTCTTGGAGCGATTCTCCAGGTCCTCCACCTTCTCCTTTAACCGCTTCTGAGTCTCTCCCATCACACCTATTTTGGCCGCAAACGAGGCACGCTGCTCCTCGTGCTCCCCTACCGTCTCCTCCACTTTCCGAATAGCCTGGCCTGGGACTCCAGCCTCTGTTCCACGCGGTCAATTCCCACTTTTAATGATTCCACCGCCTTGGCTATGTCCCCCTGGGCTTGCCTCTTCTGCAGGCTGAACATCTCATATAAGAAGTCCACCAGTTGCTCCGTCGACCACTGGGTGGGCAGGATAGGCCCTTTACCCTTCACCATCTTGACCAGTGAAGTACGAAGTTTCTCTTGCTCCAATTGCTCCCTTCTGGTCTGTGGATCCATTCATCATCCCCACCAGTGGAGTTTAACTTTTTCCAGTCACCCCTGCACCGTTTTTCAGCAAAACATCCATCCTACAAATGGGGAAAAGGTCCGAAAAAACCTCCTCGAGTGGGGGCTGCCAAATGTGCGACCACTCACTCCATGGCCGCCACCGGAAGTCTCCTGCTTCTAGTTCTCATGATCACCCATGCACCATGGCTGTGCAGCAACCTTCCAAGGATTCCTCGAAAGCACCTACCGAACCCACAGCCTCTTCAGCAGTAGATGCATGGAAACCTGTAAGTTTCCTCCAAGTAATACAATATCCTGACTTGGGATTTTATTGTTGTTAAAGTCCTAGAGCTCCCTCCCGAACAGCACTGTGGGTGTTCATACACCGCACGGAGTGCAGCAGTTCAAGAAGGCGGCTCTCCACCATCTCCTCAAGGGCAGTTAAAGATGGACAATAAATGCTGGCCTTACAAATGATGCTGGTATGCCATGAGAGAATGAAAAATATATCTTCTACCACCCAGGAGTATGTTGCTATGGGCGAGGCGTTTTCAGAACCCCATAATGTATCATGGAGTTCAACCAACCTCTCCCTTTAATGTATTTGTTGCTTTTCCTAGCACACGGCTTGTTCCCTAGGTGTGGGATTACAATTATGGACACGTGGATTTTTAAACACAAAACACTGTTTATTCCATGAACTCAACTTAACATCTTGAATAAACATTGGATCTCTCAACACTCCTTACTTCAAAGATAACTCAGAAAATATTGCAACAGTAAATAATTCCTTAAAATGTTCCTTCAAACTTCCAAGAGACTTAACACCTTTAAATAAAATCACATCAGGTTAAAGGTTTTACTATTATGAGTTTAAATCACCCAAATGATCCAGAGATGGTATTTTATGGCAGAGATCCAGCTCACTCCAAAACACAGACACACACCCAGCTCTTTTCAAAACTGCAAAACTAAACTGCAAAATGGCTGATCTGGCCTCCGCTCCACTCACTCTCTGGCAACACTGTTTTCTTAAAGGTACATTGCTTAAACATCCATGTCTTAAAGGTACCCTCACATGACACCTCCCCCCAAGAAAAAAAATAAACCATCAATTTCAAGACGGTTTCATTTTTCACTTTTGCACCATCCACTAAGAAATATACACAGTAAATATACCTTTTCGTTTTTTTAAAAAAAACAACACATGCAAACAGGTATAGTCTATTTTTCTTTGTTCTTCTTCCTCCAACCGAAATCCTTCTCGATTGACAGTCTCTTTGAACAAAGTCTCTGCACGACCCATCCATTCTTCTACTCCTCGGCATTTCTCTTTAGAATCAGATACTTTAGTTCAATCTGACCACAGAGCCCCTTGCAATTCTCCAATACAGGAACATTCGTTCCCACAGCTTTCAGACAGTCAAATGCCTGTTGAAAGTCCACTGTCCATTGAAATTTTTTACGTTTCTTCAGCAATTCCATCAATGGAGTAATCACGCCACAAATCTTTTGCACAACTGTTCGATCAAATTCATTCATGCTAGGGGATCGCATTATCTCCCTTCCGCTTGAGGGTATCGGAAACTCCGCAACGAAAGTGATTCGGGCTTCTTGTATCCAGCTGGGTTGGCTACTTCCCGACTTAAAATGGAGGTCCGCAAAGAATGCAGGGAAATTCAGCCAAGCCAGGAAAAACTAGCAGGTGCAAAGTCTCCTGTGTATTAGAACTTGCAGAAACCCAGACAGCACTGAAACTCACAGCCATCTGCATACTAATGGGCGATCCCCGGGAACAATTGAAACATGTAAGGTGAATAAGGCCAAGCCAGACTCCTCGGCACCAGCAGGAGCCAAGACAAAGGAAGGCCAACGGACACTCGGGGACCGCCCAGCGATCAGGGAACGGCTCCAGTATTGGAGAAATCGATCCAAGTGATCGGAACGTAGTCCAATCACTTGGAACCAGAAACGGGGTCCGCCCCGAACGGCGCAAAGCCCCTGGGGACTATAAAGTAGAGTCCCCATGTTCAATTTGTCCTTCTTGGCAGGGTCACTCAGCAGCGCGAAACAACCCTTGACAGTGACCTGCCCAGCTGCCACAACAACCAAGTAAGTCTCCAGTCAACGCACGCTACGAGATAGGCGCTCCTAGCTACCAGTCCATACCAGCTTTTGAATCCTGCAGACTCCGAATCGAACGAAAGGCCATTTGTTCCCCTGACCTGGTGGGCCAGTCCCAAAGCTAAGTATAGGCCTTTTAGTGTTAGAGGTAGTCTAGTGAGTAGAGTTTTATGCATGAGTAGTGATTGACTGTATAATAAATGTGTTTTGATTTGAATCTTACTAATTGGTGTGTTGAGTTATTGATCAGAACTTGAACCTCGTGGCGGTATCATAAAGATACCTGGCGACTCTCGAGCAAAGGTTATAGAAACAGAGCAAATTAAGTAAAGATACAACGAGCAACAAATTGAGAGCCAACCAAAGTTAGCAACATTTACTGGCGATATCCTGACGGGACCCGACTTAGAAGTGGCCTAACCACTCCGGGGGAACCCAAAATTTGAATTAGAATCCAATTGGGAACAGAAAAACCACAAGTGTTCAAGCAGTTCTGATCAATCCTCATAATTCGGAAGTGTGTTAATGCATGCGTAACTAACAGGGCGATAAGTTAAACTGATAGATTTTTGTTGCGAAAAACTGTCGAGAGTTTGTATTCCGGAAAATAGCGAACACCATACCCGTGTTTACAGCACCGCCTTAGTACCCCTTGTTCCAAATTTTAAAAGATCATTCAGAAAGGAAAATGGCAATGAAGGCAATGGAACGCCTTATGAACCCCCAGGAATTTGAGGTCGCAGCGACCAGCAGTAGAGTAGGACAGTGTCCCGTTTGGGAAGAAGAGATCAGGAAATATCTCATGAAAGGATGGCCCCTTTGGAGTGAATTCTGTGACAATGAGGAAACAGGACCCGGGAGTATAGGACATACTTGGTGGGAGAACCTGTCAGAGATCCATAAGAAGAGCTTGGGAAAAGCTCGCAAGCCGATGGCAATCGTGTCCTGTCTGGCACAATTGCAAGGCACCGAGGAGATCGTTCGGACGCTCCACAAAGAGATAGAAGAGAGACATCGAATGAGTACGGTCGATGTTAGCGAGATTGAGAGAGAGAATATAGAATTAAGAAGGAAGTTGGCAGCAAAGGACGGAGAGGTGGATGATGCCAAGTGGGCACACCAGCCTTGTCTAGAGCATTTGAGCAGCTTCCAAACCCAGCACGATAAGGCCTATCAGGACACGCAACGTGCAGTCCTGGTAAGAGGAGAGACAGAGAAACAGGTAGAGGCATTGCAACGGCAGTGCAGCGATCTGAAAGCAGTGTTAAGAGCACTCCATACTGCCACCACGGAGCACAGACAAAGCTCATTAGATCATGCAAAGTGCAGGAAGCAGATTGCGGAACTGCAGTCTTTGCTTTCAGTACAAAATGGGTTTTAGAGCACCTCTGGATCCCAATTAGATGAAGAAGACGGCCCTGATTGGCAAGAATTAAACGAAACCGCGCATAGGTATGTTCAGGGAACATGTGCGCAAGGAAAGCCCCAAAAGAGAAAAGCACCCCAACCCCCCACAGAGCAGATAGACCAGGCACCCATGAATCCAGTAACCACCCACCGCACAGTCACATCGGAAGGAGACGCGGAATTCCTTTACACCACCCCCTTAACCGTGACCCAATTACGGGACGCGTGCGAAAAGATCACACCGTCCCTCCCCACCTCAATCCCCCACCACTCCTTTGCTAGAGTGAAGCAGCAGGCGACCATGTACGGCCTGGATGAGCGTGAGCAAGTGAAGCTCACAGTTTTGAGCTTAGACCCTTCGGTTGTAGCAGCCCTTCCCGAACCACAGAATGTAGGAGGAGGCACCCTTGCAGAGATGAACACAGCGATCCTAGATGCGATCGGCTATAACAGAGGTGACCCAGTAGAAGGCCTGAATAAGTGCAGGCAGAAGAAAACCGAGCACCCCACAGCGTTTGCTGGACGCCTGTGGATCCATTTTACAGCAGTTTTTGGAATCTTAGAACGCGCCTATTTTTCCCAAGACAACATGGCCAAATGGACCCGCACCCTTATCTCTCATGCCACAGAGGCAGGACAAAAAGCCTGTACCAATAATGACCCCTCGGAAGAAGCGCACAACGAAAAATGGGTTTTAAAAAGGTTGTCCCGCCTCTGGGAGCAATCTGTCCAAAATAAACCTGCAATTAGAAAACCCGAAGAACAGCAGGCAGAGGCAGATATCCAAGCAGTTAAAATGCACCAGAGCCCCGCATGGGTAAATGAGGGAAATAGCCCACAGTAGCCTAAATCCCAGGAATGTTACAACTGTGGACAATTAGGTCACTTTGCGCGAGAATGCAATGCCCCACGAAAGCCACAGAGAGCCCAGCAGGCAAGCACTCTGAATAGCAACAGGACAAAGCCCATACATAGTGGAAGCACCCGTTCAGACCAGACAGACCTGAACGGAACTGACTGACGGTGTTCGGGCTCCCCCAATTGGGTCTGCGACACCCTTTGGGATAGGTCCAGCCGACCAGTCGTTGCAGCGAAAATATGGGGTCAGCCCATCGAATTTCTCTGGGACACAGGAGGGTCCCGCACCACAATTAATTCCTCCACCATGTTCCAAAAAGAGACGTGGCCCACTACAGCCACAATCACCCTCAGCGGCTTCACAGGCCACTCTCAGCAGGGACACATCAAAGCCCCTGCACCCATTCAAATTGGCAACATTATGACAAAACACCCGATAGTTTTGGTCGATCTGGACCACAAAGCAGAACACATTTTGGGCATTGACTTCATGAACTCCCACAATCTTTAATTTGATCCAGTAAATCAATGTGTCTGGAAAATGGCAAAGTCAGCAAGAGCCCCGCAACGCTCACAGTAGGTGAGTATGCAAACAAGATTAGCGCAGTCGGCGATTTTTGGTTTGACCTGACCATGATTAGTGCAGACAAACGGGTTAGGGCAGTTCTTCAGAAGAACAGGATCGCATTTGCAAGTCATAAACATGACTGTGGCAGAATGGCTGGTTCGGTTCAAATAATAGGCCCTGACCCTAGACCCCAGAAGCAATACGGATTTCCCCAAGAGGCAGAGGGAGAAATCTCAAAGGTTATTGACAGCTTATTAGAACAAGGCGTACTGAGATCGGTAGCCTCTACGAATTAAGCCCCAATTTGGCCAGTGAGAAAACCCAATGGATCATGGCGACTGACCATCGATTACTGGGAACTCAACAAAGTCACCCCCACAGCAACCCCCACGGTAGCCACAAGTCCCGAGACCATGCTCAAACAGGGACTCAACTCACGATGTTTTACAGTTTTGGACATCAGTAACGGATTCTGGTCCATTCCATTGGCAAAAGCGTGCCAGTACAAATTTGCCTTCACTTTTAAAGGTCAGCAGTACACGTGGACATGCCTTCCACAAGGATTCCACAACTCCCCCTCCATTTTCCACTGACAGCTGGCAAATGGATTATCAAAATTTTCTCGCCCCGAATGTCTGGTCCAGACACTAAGGCAGAACACATCAAGCTTCTGGCTGAACTCCTGGAATTCCTACAGCAAATTGGTTGTAAAGTAAACCCCAAAAAGGCCCAACTTTTGGAAGACAAAGTGGTATATTTGGGAACGATTATCACGCATGGTAAACGCGAGATCAAGCATAAAAGAATTGACTCGATTGTCAAATTGCCCCTTCCCCAGAATGTTTAAGCCCTCCGGTCGTTTTTAGGACTGGTTGGCTACTGCTGAAACTACATCGACGGTTTCGCCACGAAAGCAGCACCCCTCTCGGACCTCCTAAAGAAAGGAGCCCCTTGGGAATGGCTTCCGCAGCACACAGATGCCGTAGATATTTTAAAGCGTGCACTCATTGCAGGCCCCGCACTACAGGTTCCAGACCCGCTTTCCCCCTATGCTATAGAGATAGCTAGCACAGGCCGCACCCTTTCGGCCGTGCTCCTCCAGGAATGGCACAAACAGTTAAGACCCGTGGCTTACGCCTCCAGAGTTTTAGATCCTGTGGAGCAGGGATTTTCGGCCTGTGAAAGGCACCTGCTCGCAGTTTTCTGGGCAGTCCAATATTTTTCATACATTACCGGACTAAACCCCATCACAATCCTCACGGAACACACCCCCACCCAACTTTTACGAGTCAGACGACTTACAGTAAGCCAGATTAGAGCAGCCAGATGGACCCTTCTTTTGCAGGGATGGGACATCACTGTTAAAAGGACCAAGACCCACACTTTCCTAGCCGACAACCTTCAGTACCCAGGCACCCCCCCACGAATGTGAAATCATCTCACCGCACCGCAACACAGGCCCCTTTATCGCAACCCCCCCCCACCCCCCAGAAAGATAGGTAGTTCACCCCAGAGCCCCCAGCACACAGACACGTGCGCACCTCTGAGAATATATGTGGATGGTTCCTCCACTGTATTAAATGGGAAGCGCATTACAGGATGCGGCATCTATGTTGAGGACGCGCAGGGACGCGCCCCAGAAGAAATCTCATTAAAACTACCAGGACACTTAGGCACGCAGGCGGCAGAACAAGCAACATCATAGATCACCCAGATTCCTTCCCCAGCCCAGCAGACATATACTCGGACAGCCTCTATGTCTGTAACAGCCTCACAGAATTCCTACCCCTGTGGAAAGCAAAAGGATTTGTTTCCGCGGACGGAAAACCCCTCCCTTCAGCCCCATTGCTCCGGCACATTTTAGACAAAGCGCAGGACAGGATATTTGGAATCTTTAAAGTCCGAAGTCAGCACCGTTCCTCCCCACCTGGAAATGTAAAAGCCGACGCACCGGCTAAACCAGGTTCCAGACACGGACATTTTTGGAACCCCCCCCGAAAGCGCCCCAGTGAATACAGTTCAGGTCTCACAGACTAATATCGAGGATTTAGTACAGGCCCAGAAGCAAGATTGGAATCTCAGGAAGATTTTATAAGGAAGCTTTCCAGCCCCATACGATAGGTTTAAAAATGCACTGACCACACATGACGGTGTGATCCTAAAAGACACCCTTTATGTGGTTCCTGAACAGGACAGGAATCAGCTTATTTGTTTGTTCCATGACAGTCATGGGCATCAGGGAATTGACCCCACTACAGCCCACCTCAGTCAGCTCTGTTGGTGGCTGAATTTAAAGGAAGACGTCACGCACTATGTGGAAAATTGCCTTATCTGTGCTCAAAACAATCCGGACAAATACGCCAAGAAAGCTCAGCTTAGCCACACCCGCCCCATTAATGGCCCCTGGACTAAACTCCAGATTGATTTTATAGGACCATTGCCCCCTCGCAGGAATGGTCACAAGTACGTGTTAGTTGTCATAGACACGTTTACAAAATGGGTAGAAGCATTCCCATCTAGAACGAACACGGCAAAGACTACCGCAAATATTTTAACCCACCACATCTTTATGAGATGGGGACTCTCCCGCAGCATTGAATCCGACCAAGGTTCCCATTTTACGGGACGTGTCATGAAGAACGTCCTCACGATATTTGGCATTACCCAAAAATTCCACACCGTATACCACCCCCAGTCAAGTGGTATCGTGGAGCGAATGAATCAGACCCTAAAAGCAACCCTCAGGAAAATGGTCCAACAAAACAGCACCACTTGGGATTCAGTCCTCCCTTTTGCATTAATGTTTTTACGTAACATCGTTTCAACATCCACAGGATACACCCCACACACTCTCATGACCGTACGACCCATAAAAGGCACAGAATTTTTATTAGGACTTGACTTGACCAGCCCTGAAGTGACGGCCTTCACACACGAGAACGCAGTGAAACAGTTCGTGGAAAATATAAAAACGGCTCAGCTAGCAGCCGCAGTAAAATTAGGCACCAGGAAGAAACTGAGCAAGGCCTGTTTCGACAAGACAGTGCATGCGACTGAGTTTGAAGTAGGACAGCAGGTCATGCTCTCCATTTACAACCCCAGCACGTTCCTGTCACCGAATTATTTGGGGCCGTACTCCATTGCGGACAAAGTAAGCCCCTCCGTGTATAAAATTAAAAGTACCCCAACGGGATGACCGCGTGGTTCCATATTAACCAGCTCAAGGCATATGGCTCGCAGTCTAACCATGCACACCACGTCATGCTCGACGCAGCAGACCACGCCCCGCCCACAGCCCACGTATCCCTACCCTCCCCCAACATGCCCAACCCATCCACAGACTCGACCTCGACTCCACCCCCGAACTCTAGACTCCGCCCCGGAACGCCCACAGACAGCAGCAGCAGCGACAGCGACTGTGACACAGGCAATAGCCGCAGCACGCCTCCCTACTATCCCCATGCAACAGGACCCACACCCAGCGAATCTGAACACAATTCGAGTGATCCCTTCCTGATCACATTCCTCAACAAACCTCACCAACGACCACCGCCCTACGACGACCACCTCGACTCCATCCCCACAGAATTAGATACAACTTTTTGGCACCGTGACAATTCATACAGGCTCGTCCGAAACGACGAGATGGACCCTAAGTCACACCATGCAGCTTTATCAACCCTCATCCATTCCAGAGTATGGCATCCGGGAGAAGATGACGACTTTGAGTCTGACTCCCAAAACGAGAACCCCTTTGCGACCCTGTTCGCAACTGATAACTGAAGTGTCCAGATGATGTTTTAAAGGAACTGCTTGGGAGAAACTATGTCCTTTCTGATGGAACCTGCAGCATGCTGTTCAATGTTTGTTCGTTAATGTTATCATTAAGTGTTGTTTGTAACCTCGGACGTTCCACGGCCACACGCCTTATCTGTCGGCAGAAACCTGTGAAAACTTGCCAGCACGCTTATCGGCAGAAACCGCTGATAGCTCGCCAGACCCCCGTTCATAACTGCTCTTCTGGTTCGACGGTAGAACCTTTACAGCAACCCCCCACGATGACTACATTTTTGCCCGTTCTTGCCGGTTGCTCAGGCAGTGGAGAAACGGCATTGGTCTCCGCCCTGCCCGAGGACCCCACCCCACTGGTCAACTACGCTCAGGTAGAGCACATACGACATTGATCACCGTCCTACCCGGGGATTCTATCCAAATCTTACCCGCCATGGCCCATACGCACCCCATTTTTGGCTCATTATGTTCAAAATTCTTTTGTTTGGTTTTAGCAACCTATGGTTGCTTCCCTCTGCTATTTACATCCTCAAACACCAGGATGGTAAATCAAACAGGCTGCGAGACGGCTCGCAGTACAGCAGTATTTCCTTAGATGTCTAGTCCAAATTTTCGGTTTAAAAAGAAAAATGAGGGAGTCACACATGGTGACCAATTATAAAGGGAAAATGGCACTGAAAGACAGACATTCTAACATTCAAGATATTAAACAAGATGGTAACAGAAACTATGCTTGATTTACAGAATTCCAGAAGCTCCAGGAAAAGAGAAGAGACAAAAAGGAAGAGAAGAAAGGAAAAGAAGAGAACAATGAAGATGTCATACGTGTTTTTCGTCGTTATTGTAATTTGTATCCGGTTCCGCGCGAATGTGAACCCCATGACCCCAAACCCCCCGGCCGTCAAAAATTCACTTCCCCATAGCACCCAGAGTCCAGTGACAAGTAACAACACACCATCATGGTGTGACACGTTTATAACGTGGTATTCGCTTTCATACATAATTGAATCCCTTTTAGTATTGGCGATATTCTGCAGCATCGTGCAGACTATCCGCATGAGAAAATGGCGAAGGAGAGCCTACCGCTCTCGCACCCAGGTATACAGGATGAGATCCCCTATTTTCAGTTTTCACCAGGCCCCGAACCCCTTGATCTACAATAAAGGACGTTCGTTCGGCGTCATTTTGTGAATAAAGACAACTGAGAGAATGCAAACCTCTGTGCTTGACTGCCAAGCCAGAGAAACATGTGCTGCTGCTATTTGTACATTTAAAGTGTTGTAGATTATTTTTGATTGTTTGAGTGAGGATAGTTTATGGAGGACAGTTAGAGGTACCGTTTTTTTTTAATGTTGTAATGCATGTCCCTGTTGTGACATAGCGCCACTTAGAATTGTTAGTTAAAAATTTTCATACATAGTTATGGTCAGTGTAGAGGCCATGGAAGAGTGTTCGCTGGGTCAGGAAGTGAAGACGACGCAGTTATGTGATCCTTCATGCTTCTCGTTAGGGATCACAAGGAGGGGGTGTAGCCACCTGGGTTTGCCACTTCCCGACTTAAAATGGAGGTCCGCAAAGAATGCAGGGAAATTCAGCCAAACCAGGAAAAACTAGCAGGTGCAAAGTCTCCTGTGTATTAGAACTTGCAGAAACCCAGACAGCACTGAAACTCACAGCCATCTGCATACTAATGGGCGATCCCCCGGAACAATTGAAACATGTAAGGTGAATAAGGCCAAGCCAGACTCCTCGGCGCCAGCAGGAGCCAAGACAAAGGAAGGCCAACGGACACTCGGGGACCGCCCAGCGATCAGGGAACAACTCCAGAATTGGAGAAATCGATCCAAGTGATCGGAACGTAGTCCAATCACTTGGAACCAGATACGGGGTCCGCCCCGAACGGCGCAAAGCCCCTGGGGACTATAAAGTAGAGTCCCCATGTTCAATTTGTCCTTCTTGGCAGGGTCACTCAGCAGCGCGAAACAACCCTTGACAGTGACCTGCCCAGCTGCCACAACAACCAAGTAAGTCTCCAGTCAACACACGCTACAAGATAGGCGCTCCTAACTAACAGCCCATACCAGCTTTTGAATCCTGCAGACTCAGAATCGAACGAAAGGCCATTTGTTCTCTAGTAAGTAGAGTTTTATGCATGAGTAGTGATTGACTGTATATAATAAATTTGTTTTGATTTGAATCTTACTAATTGGTGTGTTGAGTTATTGATCAGAACTTGAACCTCGTGGCGGTATCATAAAGATACCTGGCGACTCTCGAGCAAAGGTTATAGAAACAGAGCAAATTAAGTAAAGATACAACGAGCAACAAATTAAGAGCCAACCAAAGTTAGCAACATTCTCCAGCTTCACCTTCGGCTAGGTTCATCACCAAACCCGCCTCCTGAAGTTGATCGAAGAACTCCATACGATGTTTTAAATGCTCTTTCCATGTCTGGAAGTTGGAAATAAAAGCAGATTGTCCCACTTTCTCAATGCAGTCCTTCAGACGTGGGATAGGATAAGGTCCGTTCTTGTAACTGCATTCACCTTCCGATAGTCCACACACAACCGTTGGGTACCGTCTGGTTTAGGTACCGTCACTATGAGTGAGCTCCATTGGCTGCAACCCACTTCAATTATGCCATTTTTAAGCATACTCTCAATCTCTTGGTTAACCTGTGCCAATTTTAAAGGATTAAATCTATATGGATATTGTTTGATAGGAACAGCATTTGCTACATCTATATCATGTATAGCCATTTTCGTGCTTCCCAATTTATCTCTACAAACTTGCCCATGTGATATCAATAACTCTTTCAGGTCAGTTCGTTTTCCTCTGGAAGGTAACTTAACAATTCATCCCAATTTTTAAGAACATCCTCATTTTCCAATTTAATTTGAGGTATGTCAAATTCACAGTCATCTGGATTGGGTTTGTCACTTTGAGTTAGAATCATTAAAACCTCCTTTTTCTCTCCTTCCCTTTCAAAATACCGTTTAAGCATATTCACATGACACTCGGTGAGTCTTCCTTCTATCTGGTGTTTTGACCACATAATTCACCTCACTTAATTTCCTTTCAATCTGATACGGTCCACAAAACCTTGCTTTTAAAGGTTCACCTACCACTGGTAACAATACTAAACCTTTATCTCCACTGGCAAAACTACGAACTTTGGATTTCTTGTCTGCTACCCGTTTCATCACATTTTGTGCAACTTTCAAATGTTGTCTAGCCAATTCATCTGCTCTATTTAATTGTTCCCTAAAATTTGACACGTAATCCAATAGTGTAATTTCCAATTTCTCACCCACCAATTTTTCCTTAATCAATTTAAGTGGTCCTCTTACCTCATGACCAAAAATTAGTTCAAAAGGACTAAATTTGGTAGACTCATTAGGTGCATCCCTAATTGCAAACAATACGAATGGGATTCCTTTAACCCAGTCCTCTGGATAATCTTGACAATACGCCCTCAACATTGTCTTTAATGTCTGATGCCACCTTTCCAACGCTCCCTCCGATTCTGGATGGTACACAGTTGATTTAAATTGTTTTATTTCTTTTTAAAAAAATATATATTTATTAAAGTTTTTTAACACAATTTTTCTCCCTTACAAACAATAACACCACCCCCCCCCCCCGCCCCCCCCATAACGAAAAAAACACGAGGAATTGCGCAGAGCAAGATATATACATGGCAAAATGATATATTTACACAGCTTTGTACACTAGCCCTCACCCGTACGTGCCAGTTTCCCCAACCCTTCATGTTATCTCTTGCTCATCCACCCTCCCAGGCAGTCCCCCTCTTCCCCCCCCCCCCCCTCCCCTCCCAGGACCCCCCCCCCCTCAAGGTTGCTGCTGCTGCTGACCGACCTTCCTCTAACGCTCCGCGAGATAGTCTAGGAACGGTTGCCACCACCTGTAGAACCCCTGCGCAGACCCTCTCAAGGCGAACTTAATCCTCTCCAACTTTATGAACCCAGCCATATCATTTATCCAGGCCTCCAGGCTGGGGGGCTTCGCCTCCTTCCACATTAGCAAGATCCTTCGCCGGGCTACTAGGGACGCAAAGGCCAGAATGCTGGCCTCTTTCGCCTCCTGCACTCCCGGTTCGTCCACCAATGCCCCCAGGCTCGTTCCTTTACAGGATGCCATCTCCATCCTCTTCCATGCCGCCCCCTCTCCCTCCATAACCCACTTGCGGATCATCGCCACATTTGCTGCCCAGCAGTAGCTCCCCAGGTTTGGCAGCGCCAACCCTCCTCGGTCCCTACTGCGTTCCAGGAACCCTCTCCTTACTCTCGGGGTCTTATTCGCCCACACAAACCCCATAATACTCCTGCCTACTCTCTTAAAAAAGGCCTTAGTGATCACGATGGGAAGGCACTGAATCACAAACAGGAACCTCGGAAGGACCACCATTTTGACCGACTGCACTCTACCCGCCAGCGAGAGCGGTAACATGTCCCATCTTTTGAATTCCTCCTCCATTTGCTCCTCCAACCTCGTCAGATTCAGTTTATGTAGGGTCCCCCAACTCCTGGCTATCTGGATCCCCAGATACCGAAAGCTCCCCTCCGCCCTCCTCAGCGGTAGGCCCCTATCCCTCTTTCTTGGTCCCCCGCCTGTAATACAAAGAGCTCACTCTTCCCTACATTGAGCTTATAGCCCGAAAACTCCCCAAACTCCCTTAGAGTCTGCATGACCTCCACCATCCCCTCCATTGGATCCGCCACGTACAGCAACAGGTCATCCGCATATAGCGACACCCGATGCTCTTCTCCCCCTCGGACCACCCCCTTCCATTTATTAGACTCCCTCAATGACATGGCCAATGGTTCTATCGCCAATGCGAACAACAGGGGGGACAGGGGGCACCCCTGCCTTGCCCCTTGGTACAGTCGAAAGTACTCCGACCTCCGCCGGTTCATCACTACACTTGCCATCGGGGCTCTGTAAAGGAGCTTAACCCAATTGATAAACCCTACCCCGAACCCAAACCTGCGCAGCACCTCCCAGAGGTACTCCCACTCTACTCGGTCAAAGGCCTTCTCCGCGTCCATAGCTGCCACTATCTCCGCCTCTCCCTCCTCCGATGGCATCATTATCACGTTTAAGAGCCGCCGCACATTGGTGTTTAGTTGCCTGCCCTTTACAAATCCCGTCTGGTCCTCGTGGATTACCCCCGGGACACAGTCCTCGATCCTCGTGGCCAGCACTTTTGCCAGCAACTTTGCATCCACATTGAGGAGCGAGATCGGCCTGTACGATCCACATTGCAGTGGGTCCTTGTCCCACTTTAGGATCAAAGAAATTGTCGCTTCTGACATTGTCGGGGGCAGGGTCCCCTCCTCTCTTGCCTCATTAAAGGTCCTCACCAGTAGCGGGGCCAACAGGTCTGCGTACTTCCTGTAGAACTCCACCGGGAATCCGTCCGGCCCCGGGGCCTTCCCCGCCTGCATGCTCCCCAAACCCTTGCTCAGCTCCTCCAACCCAATTGGTGCCTCCAAACCAGCCACCTCTTGCTCCTCCATCCTCGGGAATCTCAGCTGATCTAGGAATCGTCTCATCCCCTCTTCCCCCGCTGGGGGCTGGGATCTGTACAGCTCTTCATAAAAGGACTTGAATACCTCGTTTATTTTCGTCGCACTCCGAACTGTGGCTCCCCTTCCATCTTTGACTCCCCCTATTTCCCTCGCTGCCATCCTCTTACGGAGCTGGTGTGCCAGCATCCGACTAGCCTTTTCCCCATACTCGTAGGTCGCCCCCTGCGCTTTCCTCTACTGTGCCTCGGCCTTCCCTGTGGTCAACAGGTCAAACTCCGTCTGGAGCCGTCGTCTTTCCCCAAGTAATCTTTCCTCCGGGGCCTCTGCGTATCTCCTGTCACTCTCAAAATCTCCCCCACTAACCTCTCCCTTTCCATACCCTCTGTCTTCTCCCTATGAGCCCTAATGGAAATTAGCTCTCCCCTGATCACCGCCTTCAACGCCTCCCATACCACCCCCACCCGCACCTCCCCGTTGTCGTTGACCTCCAAGTACCTTTCGATACACCCCCTCACCTTCCCACACACCACCTCCTCCGCCAGCAGTCCCACATCCAGCCGCCACAACGGGCGTTGGTCCCTCTCCTCTCCCAGCTCCAGTTCCACCCAGTGTGGGGCATGGTCCGAAACGGCTATAGCCGAATACTCTGTCCCCTCCACCCTCGGGATGAGCGCCCTACCCAGAACAAAGAAATCTATCCGGGAGTAGGCCCCGTGTACATGGGAGAAGAAAGAAAACTCCCTGGCCCGCGGCCTTGCAAACCACCATGGGTCCACTCCCCCCATCTGATCCATAAACCCCCTAAGTACATCTGGCCGCCGCCGGCCTCTTTCCAGTCCTTGATTTGGAGCGGTCTAGTGCTGGATCCAACACTGTATTGAAGTCCCCTCCCATTATCAGGCCTCCTATCTCCAGGTCCGGAATGCGCCCCAACATGCGCTTCATGAATCCTGCATCATCCCAGTTCGGGGCGTATACGTTTACCAACACCACCCACATCCCTTGCAGCCTACCGCTCACCATTACATATCGCCCTCCATTGTCCGCTACAATAGTCTTGGCCTCAAATGACACCCGCTTTCCCACCAATATTGCCATCCCTCTATTCCTCGCGTCCAGTCTCGAGTGGAATACCTGTCCTACCCATCCCTTTCTTAGCCTGACCTGGTCCTCCACCTTCAGGTGTGTCTCTTGGAGCATGGCCACGTCCGCCTTCAGTCCCTTTAAGTACGCGAACACTCGAGCCCTCTTCACCGGCCCATTTAGGCCCCTCACATTCCACGTTATCAGCCGGATTGGAGGGGCTCTCACCCCCCCCACGCCCCGCCGACTAGCCATCTCCTTTTCTGGGACAGTCCCGTGTCCACGCCTCCCTCACCCTCCAGTCCCCCAGAGGGGGGATCCCCGTCCCGACCACCTCTTCTGTGTCCCATTCCCTTTCGGCCAGTGCAGCAGCAACCCTTTCTCCCCCCCCCCCCCTCCCCCCCTCCCCTCTCCCCGCTAGACCCCTGTCTAGCTTTTTTGCTCCCCCCATGTCACTCCCGTAAGTCAGCTGATGCCTGCTGACCCCGGCTTCCCCTGCTGTCCCATTGACCTCCCCGCGTGGGAGTCTCCCAATCCATATGCATTCCTTCGTTCCCCTTCCCGCCTTTCTTCCCGCGCACGGGAAAACACCCCGCGCTTTCCAAAGCCCGCTCCGCCCCCTCTGGCGCAGCTCCTGTCGCGGCCTTGTCTCTCTCCCCCAGCCCATGTAACATTTCCTGCACGTGATTGACCCCCTATATACAACAACCATCACACATCAAACCTCAAACATCCCCCCTACCCTCACAAACCCTCAGTTAGAGTCCAACTTTTCGGCTTGTACAAAGGTCCACGCCTCTTCAGGCGTTTCGAAGTAATAGTGTTGGCCCTTGTATGTGACCCACAGTCGCGCTGGCTGCAGCATTCCGAATTTCACTTTCCGGTACAACGCCGCTTTGGCCCGGTTGAAACCCGCTCTCAGCTTTGCAACCTCCGTGCTCCAGTCCGGGTATATTCGGATCTCTGCATTGTCCCACTTACTGCTCCGTTCCTTCTTGGCCCATCTCAGGACCCACTCTCTGTCCGTGAACCGGTGGAATCTCACCACCATCGCCCTTGGCGGCTCATTTGCCTGGGGCTTCTTCGCCAGCACCCGATGTGCCCCATCGAACTCCAGCGGCCTCGAAGGGGCCTTCGTGCCCATCATCACCTCGAGCATCGTGCTCGCGTATGCCCCGGCATCAGCCCCCTCCACTCCCTCAGGGAGACCCAGGATTCGCAGATTCTTTCTCCGCAACCTGTTCTCCAGGCCTTCGAGTCTTCCCGCCCACCTCTTGTGTCGCGCCTCGTTCTGCTCCACTCTCACTGCCAGGCCCACGAGCTCGTCCTCGTTCTGACTGACTCTTTTCTGTACCTCCTGGATCTTAGCTTCGTGGGCCTTCTGGGTGATCCCGAGTCCTTCAATTGCCGAAAGCATAGGCGCCAACTTCTCCTTGCGCATCTCCTCGCGCTGCTCCTCGAAGCAGCGCTTGATGAACTCCTGCAGCTCCCCTTTGTCCCTGGCCGCCGCCATTTTGTTTTCTTTCGCTCGCTTCTCCCGTTGCTCCAGTGCCGCTCCTTTGGCCGTTGCACTTCTGGTCCGTTTAAAAAGTCTATGGAAACTCCTGAAAAAGGTCTGAGAGTCAGTTCCAGACGGGAGCTGCCGAATGCGCGACCTACTCCTCCATGGCCTCCACCGGAAGCCTCGTCCCTGCTTCTTCAATGGCCCTGGTAGATCCTTTCACAGTTGTTCCCTCTGCTGCTCGAATTCACCTTTGATAGAGTCAAGTCAGATTGCAGCATTAAGCTTGCCCTTCCCCGCCTGCATGCTGGAAGAGGCCCTTGTCTAAACCTGCAGCCAAAGCCAAATCCTGTACTGTTTCTGCCGGGTCTGGCAGCCAAAAGACATAACATTTCTGGGGGACACTGTCAGGGGTATGCTGCAGTCTTCTTGCCACACCGGGAAATGTCAAACAAATGCCGTGGGGGCCCTGTAAAAGAGCCCAAAAGTCCGTCCAAGCGGGAGGTACCGAATATGCGACCTACCTCTGCATAGCCGCACCCGGAAGTCGCAATTGTTTTATTCCTAAGCTATCCATAACTTCTTTGAATAACTTTGAAGTAAAATTTGTTCCTTGATCCGATTGAATTTCTATGGGGAATCCATATCTAGTAAAGAATTTAAGTAATTCCTCCACAATCCTTTTAGCTGTAATATTACGTACTGGAATGGCCTCTGGAAACCCAGTAGACACATCCATTACAGTCAAAAGATATTGATTCCCACTTTTTGTTTTTGGAAGCGGTCCTACACAATCGATTTGGACCCTTGTAAAAGGTTCCTCAAATGCTGGAATGGGTATTAAGGGCTCTGGTTTTATCACTGCTTGAGGTTTCCCTATCACTTAACATGATTGACAGAATTTAACGCCATCTTTATGTAGTCCAGGCCAATAAAAATGTTTCTGGATTTTAGCTCGAGTTTTCCTTATTCCCAAATGACCTCCCACTGGTACCTCATGTGCAACTCGCAACACCTCCTTTCTATACCCTACCGGCAATACTACTTGATGAACTTCTGCCCACTTTTCATCCGCCTGCATATGTACAGGTCTCCCATTTTCTCATCAAGACATCATTTTTACGGTAATAACACTCTGGTATATTCTCATATTTCTCTTCCGTATATGCTTTCCGATATATCCGTTTTATTTCTACATCTTTCTGTTGTAACTCCGCCAATTTTCCTGAACTAAAAATATCCGCCTCATCCTCCACCTGTTCTTCAACCATCTGATCAAAAATCGTTTCTGATAATTGCACTTCAACTTTATCTTCACTCTTTGATTTCTCCTCTTGTCTTAACCTGTGACTTTCCGACCTTGTTATGACACAATCCGGAAAAATCCCAGGATATTCGTCCTTCAACACTTAAGTTGACTGATTTTCCAATGGCTTATCAACCACAGTAGGCTTCACTCCCACCTGCGATCCAGCTATATCATTACCCAAGATAAACTGTATTCCTGGACAAGATAGTTTATCTATTACTCCTACTACCACTTCACCACTCTTCACTGGACTTTCCAACCTTACCTTATATAATGGAACGCTACTCCTCTCACCCTGAATTCCACATATCACCACCTTTTCTGGCAACATTCTTCCCAAACTACATAATTCCTCAGCTCTTACCGTTAAAGATTGACTAGCCCCTGTATCTCTTAAAATTGTGACGTCTTTACCTGCTCCTCCTGATACACATGAGTAAACTTTACCCACACAAGATTTGAAGACATCTGGCACCTTCTTAACAATTACTTCTTGAACAGGCTGTACAATCGTTTGCACCTCCTTTGCTTCCCTTGGGCTTTCCTTTGCCACTCTAACAAGCCCCACTGTCTTATCCTGTTTTACCACATCAGCCTTCCCAGTGCTTTTCTTCAACCACCAACACTGTGACTTTACATGGCCTAGTTTATTACAGTGAAAACATTTGAAACTTTTCATTTCTTTTCCACCCTCCTGGATTTCTTTTTTAATCTGAGGTACACTCTCTTTATTGTCTCCCATCAGATCACCTTTACCTTTACCACTTGAGTATTTCTCCTGTCCCCAGTTTCTATCCCTCACCAGCTGAAACTGATGTCGGAAACCAATCTTTGATTTATGAACTAATTCATAATCATCTGCCATTTCCGCTGCAAATCTTGCATTTTTAACCCTCTGTTCTTCCACGCAAGTTCTGACTCATCAGGAATTGAATTTTTAAACTCCTCCAAAAGTATTATTTCTCTGAGAGCTTCATACGTTTGGTCTATTTTCAAAGCCTTTATCCACCTATCAAAATTACTCTGTTTGAGCCTTTCAAACTCCATGTATGTTTGACCAAATTCTTTCCTTAAATTTCTAAACCTTTGTCTGTAAGCTTCAGGCACTAGCTCATATGCACTTAAGATGGATTTCTTCATCTCCTCATACGTTCCAGATATCTCCTCCGGTAGTGATGCAAACACTTCACTAGCTCTACCTACAAGCTTTGTTTGAATCAGTAACACCCGCATGTCCTCTGGCCATTTCATTTGTTTAGCTACCTTCTCAAATGTAATGAAAAAGGCTTCCACTTACTTCTCGTCAAACCTTGGCAATGCTTGGACATATTTAAATAGATCCTCACCACGCCTTCGACTATGACGCTCTGTCTCATTATCCTCATCCATCTGTACGTTTCACTTTACGCCTGCCAATTTTAACTGATTGTCATGTTTCATGGCCATTTTCTGAAGTTCAAACTCCCTCTCTTTATCTTTTTCCCTGATCTGTATCTCCCTTTCTTTTTCTTTTTGTTCTGCTAGGGCTATTCTTTCTTTTCTCCTTTCTTTTCTCTCCTTTTCTTTTTCCTCTCTCTCTCTTTCTCCTCTCTCTCTCTTTCTCTTTCTCTTTCTTTTTCCTCTCTCTCTCTTTCTCTTTCTTTTTCCTCTCTCTCACTCTCGTACGCCAGCCGCTTTAATTCTTTCTCATGTTCCATTTGTTTAATTTGCAACTGAATTTTTGCCATTTCCAATGAGTCAAACTCTTTCTCAGGCAACTTTAAATGCTTAACCACCGCCATAATTACCTCATCTTTTCGCATTTTGTCAGGTAATGTTAACTGCAATGTTATTGCCAAATCTAACAGTCTGCTTTTTGTTTCTGTCCGTAAGGTACTACGTGTAACATTCACCACCCCCAAAACCTTCTGAGCCTCTGAAAGAGCCATTGTTCACAACACTCTCCCCGCTTAAACTAAAATACCACACCAGAAAAGCAACAAGCCTTCACTGCCTTTAAGTTCACAAAAGCCAATCCAATAGATAGACTTTTATCCCGGACGAGCCCCCAATTGTAATGGGCGAGGCATTTTCAGAACCCCAAAATGTATCATGGAGTTTAACCAACCTCTCCCTTTAATGTATTTGTTGCTTTTTCTAGCACACGGCTTTTTCCCTAGGTGTGGGATTACAATTATGGACACGTGGGTTTTTAAGCACAAAACACTGTTTATTCCATGAACTCAACTTAACATCTTAAATAAACATTGGATCTCTTAACACCCCTTACTTCAAAGATAACTCAGAAAATATTGCAACAGTAAATAATTCCTTAAAATGTTCCTTCAATCTTCCAAGGGACTTAACACCTTTAAACAAAATCACATCAGGTTAAAGGTTTTACTATTATGAGTTTAAATCACCCAAATGATCCAGAGATGGTCTTTTATGGCAGAGATCACTGCTCCCTGCAAACACAGACACTGCCAAGCTCTTTTCAAAACTGCAAAACTAAACTGCAAAATGGCTGATCTGACCTCAGCTCCACCCACTCGCTGACATCACTGTTTTCTTAAAGGTACATTGCTTAAACATACATGTCTTAAAGGTACCCTCACATGACAAATGTGCTCGGCAATCTGTCTTGACAGCATAAGTTGAAGTTACCCTCAATGTATACTGCTTTGTTGTGGTTCCTATGGTGTATGGAAGAACCTGAATGTTGATTAAAGTAATGTGATCTGGTTTGACATTGTACAAACTACAGCATCACTTACATGTCCACTACTTGTCCCTACAATCTCATCAGACCCTCTTGAGTCAGTATTATTTGTTTTATGTTTGGGGTGTCTGAGAGGAAGTTATTTTTAGATTATTAAAAGGGACAAAACAACAAGGCTAACATGCAGCTCCGAGCCAACATGAGAACAGCTGTCACAGGAGCTTTTCCTAAGGAAGTTATGGGAAATACATGCAGTCAACCAGAATCAATCAACTCTAAACAGGTTTGTATGGTGCATGAGGAATATAAGGACCTGAAACGGTAGTTAAGTTTGCTTTCTCTATGCCTTTCACTTTGTTTCTTACTTGAAGGCAATCAACCTTTGTTTCTTTGTTGAAACTTTGAAAGAAACTTTGTTTCTTTCCTGGGAAGTGCAGTAGCACAGTGGTTAGCACAGTTGTATCACGGCTCCAGGGTCCCAAGTTCGATTCCTGGCTTGGGTCACTGTCTGTGCGGAGTCTTCCCCTTCTCCCCATGTCCGCATGGGTTTCCTCCGGGTGCTCTGGTTTCCTCCCACAGTCCAAAGATGTGCGGGTTATGTGGATTGGCCATGCTAAATTGCCCTTTGTGTCCAAAAAGTTTAAATGGGGTTACTGGGATAGGGTGGAGACATGGGCTTGAGTAGGATGCTCTTTCCAAGGGCCGTGCTAACTCGATAGCTGAATGGCCTCCTTCTGCACTGTAAATTTTATGATTCTATGACAATGTGGGTGCAATGTTTTCCTTTGTGTGAGAGATTAGATCTAGAACACAGTTTAAAAATAAGGGGTGGGATTCTCCGTTTCTGAGACTAAGTGTTGACGCCGGGTCAGGATTCATGGATTTTCACGACAGAAAATCTGCCACCGCACCTGGACCGATTAGGCTATTGTTAAGGGGCTGGCACCAGCGCCACGTGGAACACAATCGGTTCTAATGAGAAACGGTGCTGGATTCGCCGGTTTCGCGATTCACACTCAAAGGCTGACAGGCTGCAGCAGCATATGCACACTTCACTCCCCACTCACACCGGGAGGGATAACAAACCCCCACCCTGCACCACATGCCGGTACCCATACCGGCCGCCATGTCCGGGTGCCCTGGCCACTGAGCCCACCAGCCTTTCCCCCCACACCACCTTCATGCCAACACCACCACTCTCTCCCCTCCCAGCCGGGTTCTCATCATGTGTCTTGCCCTGCTGGAGATGGGGCGGGCCCATCAGGCATCCCCGCCCCCAGCCAGTGCCACAGCCGGAGTCCCCCAGTGAGCCGAGCAGTGATGAGAGCAGCTTGGACACCAGCCCTCCGCCCGAGACTCAGCCGACCCCGGAGCTCGGGTCGGGGCCTGACAGTGATTTCCCGTCACAGCTGTCTCCAATACCCTCCGCCATTCCAGAGACACTCACCTCGGTTGGGCATGTTCCTGGGACACACTCTGATGCTCACCACACAGTTGACCTGATTTAGCAGGCAGAGGTAGGAGCACCCGAGGGGGCAGACGGTTGGAGGACAGTCCGATCCCAGGGACTAGCTACCGTCCAGACGGGTCTCGGGCTTCTGTAACAAACAGTCCCATTCATAGTGCAGATGCAGTCCGAGAGCTAGGGACTACATGAGGGGTGTAGGCGAGCATCCAGCACCTGCAGGCACAGTTGGAGGAATCCAACCATGTGCAACGTTAGGAGGTGATGCTGACAATGCGTGCCATCTATGCCAACACTGCACGGGTGGTGTCTGCAGTGGAGGCATTGGAGGATGGTGGTTTTGGCTATGTATTAGCATGTCCGAGGCCTGGGGCATTCGGTGCAGGCACTGGTCAAGGCCCAGGACATGGTTGCTGTCCCACAGGCGACCATGTCCCAAAGCCACCTGGAAATCCCAGCGGCACTGTTGAGCGTGGTCCAGTCAGAGCAGGCCATGGCTGGAAACGTCAGTGGCATTGCCCAGGCACTGGCCGACGTGGCGCAGACACAGAGGGAGGTGGCGCTGTCACTGGCTGATGTGGCACAGATCCAGAAGGTGGTGGCACAGTCGCCGCGTTATGTGGGGCAGTCCCAGGCGGAGATAGTCCCCTTCCTGTGCTCCATGGCCGCGAGCGTGCGGACCCTGGTCGAGATCAGGGTGGGCCTCTCAGACTGGCAGAGCCAGCTGGCGGGGGAGCCTCGGGATAGCTCCCCTCGCACCCCCATCCCATGGAGTAGCCCAGGGGCCTTCGGGCACCCTGAGGGAGGAGGAGGTGATGGGGCTGGTGCTGGTGACTCCCGCAGAGGAGGTGCCAGGACACAGCAGCACTTCAGATCCCCAACCCCACCCCCCTCCTGTCCCAGGTGCATCTGGTGGGTAGCGGGCAGAACGGGGTGGCACCACGTCACCTGGATCACCCAAGCAGCAGCCAGGCCCGGTCGCCCAGAAGACGCCCGCCAACGGGGACCAAAGTCGCAGGCCAGGAATCATAGCAGGCCGCCTCCACTCCTGCTGTATCGTCTGGGGATCCACCTAGATATAGCGTTGAGGCCCGTAAGGCCAGGAAGCTTGATGGCACTTAAGTTGGCATGGGTGCAGGGCACAATTTAGTTATAGAGGCTAGTGCTTAAACCTGGATATATTCGTTCACATTAAACACCTAATGGGCAGCATGGTAGCACGGCGGTTAGCAGTGTTACTTCACAGCGCCAGGGACCCAGGTTCGATTCCTGGCTTGGGTGACTGTCTTGGCGGAGTCTGCACGTTCTCCCCGTGTCTGCGTGGGTTTCCTCTGGGTGCTCCGGTTTCCTCCCACAGTCCAAAGATATGCAGGTTAGGTGGATTGGCCATGCTAAATTGCCCCTGAGTGTCCAAGGGTTAGGCGAGATTACTGGGTTATGGGGATAGGGTATCAGTTAAGTAGGATGCTCTTTCAAGGGCTGGTGTAGACTCGATGGGCCGAATGGCCTCCTTCTGCACTGTAAATTCTATGAAAGTACCTGTTGCCACCGTTACAACCTGGCTCCATGCTCTGTCTCATGGGTGTGAGGGGTGAGCTGCTCTGGGCTGGAAGGGGGGGGGGGGGAATGGGAGGACATTTAGGCGGTGGGGGGGTGGGCAGACCTGTGGGTGGCCCCCCATGATCCTCCCGCATGATCCTCACCGCCACCCCAGGGATCCCATGGGATGGTGTGATGGAATGGCCAGCTCACATGCAGGGGTTACCCAGGCAGATGGTGCAAAGTGCTACCATGGGCACGGGTCAGACATTGTCAAATGATGTGGAGCACCAGAGCTCATCGCAAAGTGGGTTGTCATCATCCTCTTGTTATGGGACAGGGTTTAGAGAACCCCAAAGTGTATCATGGAGTTCACCTGACCTACAATGTTTAATAGATTGTGGTATGGGGAGCACACGGCCCACTCTACAGGTGTGGTACAGCAGAAATGGAAAAGTATTTTGTCAAGCAAAACAATGTTTATTCTATGAACTCAAGTTAACCTTTTTAAAACATACAGTGAACATCTTAGCAACCATCAATTCAAATACAACCCCCAAAGACTACAACACTAAGTAAACCTTTAATCTTTCCTTTTTAACATCCATACAACTTAAATACAAAACCTTTATCAGAAGCACATCAGGTTAAAGTCACTACTGAAAACATTTATAATTCTGAACTAACCAAATGATCAAGAGATACTCTTTTGATGGCAGAGAGATCAACAGTACAGCTGCTCTGTCTGGCTTCAGCTCCCACACTGAAAACGAAACTAAAACACACCCTGCAGCCTGCTCAAAAACGAAAGTAAAAAGCTGACAGATAGCCCAGCTCCACCCACTCTCTGACATCACTGCAGTAGTAAACACCCATTTTTTAATGGTACTCTCACTACAGATATTTATATACACACCCATTTATAAACACCCATTTCTTAAAGGTACTCTCACATGACACTCTATCCCATGGACCAGACCTGATGTTAGTGCCAACCCAGGGCCCCCGCCCTGTGGCAGGTATGTATCACGGAGGGAATGTGGGGTTGTGATGCTGTGTCCGTGCCCCTGGTCAGTCCCCCCCCCATCCCTAGTCAGTGAACCTGGAGGCTATGAGAGCATCCCGTGCGGGTTGGCACTGGTGCGTACGTTTTGCGGCCTCCCGTGCCTGTCTGGGCTCCATGTCCTGTCCATCCTCACCTTCCCCCACATCCTCCTTGTCGGACAAGGCCTGGCGTTCCTCATCTAATACATTGCCCCTCTGCTATGCGATGTTGTGGAGGACGCAACAGACCATCACAATGCGGGCAATCCTCTCAGCATCATACTGGAGGGCCCCTCCAGAGCGGTCTAGGCACCTGAACCGCATCTTCAGGAGGCCGATGCACTGCTCGATCACGCTCCTGGTCGTGGCATGGGCTTCATTGTAGTAGGTCTCCACGTCAGTCTGTGGCCACTGTATAGGTGTGGATAACCCCAGCCACCCAGGAACCAAGCCCCCAGCCAGGAGCGCATCTTCAATATGTCAGGAATCGTCGAATGTGCGAGGATGAAGGCGTCGTGCACACTGCCCGGGTACTGGGCACAGAGTTGATGATGCGCATCTGATGGTCACGTATCAGCTGCACGTTCATCGAGTGGAACCCCTTTCAGTTTGTGTACAGTGGGCAGTTATCCGCATGTGCTCGTAGGGGTACCTGCATCCTGTCGATCACCCACAGGACCCGAGGCATCTCAACGATGGTAGCGAACCCCGCTGCCCGGGCATCCTGGTGGATTCGGTCCACACTGAAATGGATGTATTGAGCCGCCTGGGCATATAGGGCCTCTGTGACGGCGCGGATGCTCCTGCGCACCAAGGTCTGTGAGATCCCAGACAGGTCCCACTCGATGCCTGAAAGGACCCAAGGCGTAGACGTTCAGGGCGACCATCACCTTGACGGCCACCCCAATTCCCCCATGGTGTCAGGCGTGCCATCATCTGGCAGATATAACATAGAACAGAGAACATACAGTGCAGAAGGAGGCCATTCGGCCCATCGAGTCTGCACCTACCCACTTAAGCCCTCTCGTGGGTTTCCTCCCACACGTCCAGAAAGACGGCCCCCCAAGATGCGGAGGATTCCGCACCTTTGGGGCGGCGCGATGCCCGACTGATTTGCGCCGTTTTGGTATGGACTTCCAGAAGGTGATAGATAAGGTGCAGGATTCTCCATTTGAGAGATTTGAATGCTGACGGTGGGGCTGAATGACAAGTCTTCCACGGTCCTGATGCGGGTGTGACTGCTGGAGCCATTCAGGACATGCAAATAGGTCAACACTCCCGCCACATGGAACTAGTGCAATTCCAATGCACACTGGCGTGTGATTCGCTGGGGTCAAGAACGGCACTCCAGAGCCTCACAAGCTGCAGCTGCATCTAAGAATTCCACTCCCAACACACTCTCATTCCAGTCGAGAAGATGCCCCCTGGAGAGTGGCGCTGAGATTCACGGACACAGAGCTGGACATATTGTTGGATGCGGTGGAGGAGAGGCGGGACACCAAGGGCTGGATTCTCCATTTGGGAGACTATATCCCCACGCCGGCATGAAATTGGTAGTGTTTTACGCCAGGAAAACAGGCGCAAAGCGACCAACGATTCCCTGCTCCGGGGGGGGCTAGTAGGGAATCGGTGGTCATTTCTAGCTGCCAACACGGCTTGCAGAATTTCCGGGTCCGTGGCCGCGCATGTGCACAGCAGCGGCCTGCAGCGCCGCGCCGCGCTTCATGTCGGACGCAGCCCGCGGACACGGACCGCAAAAATAGTCACCCCGTTCGGCCGCTCGCGTGCCCGGACTGCCCCCCCCCACTGTGCCCCCAGCCCTGATTGAAGCCCCTCCCCCGCCCGCTGATCGCCCCTCCCCCGACTGGCGGCGCTGGACTGAATCCGCAGCCGCCACACTGAGTTCACGACGGGGGAGGCCATGGATGAGGCGTGCAGTGTACTTCTAGAATACGCTGCTTTCAGGGGACGGAGCATCGTGAAAGTGGCGCTGCCCCCGATTTGGGCGTCATCAGGGATTCTCCGCTCCGTCGCCGAACGCGATTTTGGAGTCGGAGATTGGAGAATCCAGCCCCATGTTCCCCTGAGTAGGAAGGAGGCTGCCACCTGCCGACGTTAACCAGGATTGGATTTCCGCTTATTGTCACGTGTAACGAGGTATAGTGAAAAGTATTGTTCTGTGTACAGTCTAGACAGATTGTTCCATACATGAAAAACGTAGGATGCACGATAGATACACAATGTAAATACATAGACATCGGGTGAAGCATATGGAGTTTAGTACTAAGTACAGAAGGTGCATGGGGTGGGGGGGGCGAACCCTAATAGCGAACCTCTCAAGGCGAACTTGACTTCCTCTAGGCCAAGAAAGCTCGCCTTGTCCGATAGCCACACCTCAGCCCTCGGGGGCTTTGAGTCCCTCCAAGCTAACAGTATTCGTCGCCGGGCTACCAGGGAAGCAAAGGCCAGAACGTCGGCCTCTCTCTCTTCCTGGACTCCCGGGTCCTCCGAAACTCCAAAGATTGCCACCTCAGGGCTCATTACCACCCCAGTTTTCAACACCCGGGACATGACATCTGCGAATCCCTGCCAATACCCCCTGAGCTTAGGGCATGACCAGAACATGTGTACATGGTTAGCCGGCCCTCCGATGCATCTAGCACACTTGTCCTCCAGCCCGAAGAATTTGCTCATTCGGGCCACCGTCATGTGGGCCCGGTGAACGACCTTAAACTGGATCAGGCTGAGCCTGGCGCATGTTGCGGTCGTGTTTACTCTGCTCAGGGCATCTGCCCAGACACCGTACTCCATCTCCCCCCCCCCCCGAGCTCCTCTTCCCACTTAAGCTTCAGGTCCTCGGTCTGCATATCCACAGCTCCCATTCGTTCCTTGTAGACATCTGAGACTCTACCTTCTCCCAACTCTCCCCTAGAAACTACCCTGTCCTGCCTCCCCTTCGGCGGGAGACGTGGGAAGGACGGCACCAGTCTGCATACAATATGTGAATACAGTCGATACCCTCCGTCCATGTTCTACGGGGCAAATTGCAGATTGGGGTCCACACCATGCTCTTACCTCCCCTACATGCCTCCTCCACTGGCCCCAGATCCGAAGAGCCGTCACCACTATCGGGCTGGTGATGTACCGTGCCAGCGGAAGCAGCAGAAGCGCCGTGACCAGGGCTGCTAAGCTAGTGCCCCTGCACGAAGCAGCCTCCATCTGCTCCCAAACCGACCCCGCACCCACCATCCATTTCCTTATCATCACTATGTTGGCCGCCCAGTAATAGTTGCTGAAGTTCGGCAATGCCAGCCCCCCTTCTCATGGATTATCATAGATTATCATAGAATTTACAGTGCAGAAGGAGGCTATTCGGCCCATCGAGTCTGCACCGGCTCTTGGAAAGAGCACCCTACCCAAGGTCAACACCTTCACCCAACACTAAGGGCAATTATGGACACTAAGGGCAATTTATTATGGCCAATCCACCTAATCTCCTCTGTTCCTTTCAAGCATCACCCACTTCACCCCCCCCCCCCCCCCCCCCCCCCCCCCGGCGCCGGACCAGCCCTTTCGAGCTCCTAGATGCTCTCAGTGCAATTGCCAGGGGCTCTATGGCCAGCGCAAACAGCAGTGGGGAGAGAGGGCAGACCTGTCTTGTCCCACGGTGCAGTCTAAAGTAGTCCGATGTTGTCCTGTTCGTCCTTACACTTGCCTTTGGGGCCTGATACAATAGCCTAACCCGGTCAGTGAACCCCCCCCCCCGAACCCCAACCGCCCTAGTACCCTAGTACCTCCCACAGATAATCCCACTCGACCCGGTCAAAAGCCTTTTCAGCATCCATGGCTCCCACTATCTCTACCTCCCTACTCTCCAGGGGCATCAGAATCACGTTGAGCAGCCTTCTTATGTTGGCCACCAGCTGCCTCCCCTTTACAAACCCGGTTTGGTCCTCCCCAATTACATCCGGTACACAGTCCTCAATTCTGGTCACCAAAATCTTGGCCAGTAACTTGGCGTCTACGTTGATCAAAGAGATCGGCCTGTATGACCAACAGGCCTCCGGGTCCTTATCCCATTTCAGAATAAGCGAGATGGTGGCCTGCGACATCGTCGGGGGTAAACTCCCTCTGTCTCTTGCCTCGTTAAAGACCCTGACCAGCACCGGCCCCACTATCCCGGCAAATATTTTGGAAAACTCCACCGGATACCCGTCCGGCCCCAGGGCTTTACCCGACTGCATGACCTTCAGGCCCCACAACACCTCTTCGATCCTGACCAGGGCCCCCAGTCCGTCCACCAATCCCCTCCCCACTCTTGGGAAGGTCAGTCAGTCCAGGAATCGCCTCATCTCCCCTCGGGTGGTTCCGAAGTGTACAGCTTCCTATAAAAGTCCCTAAAGACCTGTTCAGCCCTGCCAGGGCACCCACTAGATTACCTTCCCCATCCACTACCCTCCCTATTTCCCTAGCCGCTTCCCTCTTCCTTAGTTGTTGCGCAAGCATTCTACTGGCCTTCTCCCCATGCTCGATAGGATGCTTTCTAAGGTGCAACTGTAAAAAGTGATAAAGAGTCAATGTGGACATGCCGAATTTCCTTAGTTTCCTGAGGAAGTATACGCACTTTAAAAAATATATAAATTTAGATTACCCAATTCATTTTTCCAATTAAGGGGCAATTTACCGTGGCCAATCCACCTACCCTGCACATCTGTGGGTTGTGGGGGTGAAACCCACGCAAACACGGGGAGAATGTGCAAACTCCACACAGACAGTGACCCAGAGCTGGGATCGAACCTGGGACCTCAGCGGCGTGAGGCAGCAGTGCTACTCACTACGCCACCGTGCTGCCCAAGTATAGGCACTGTTGTGCTTTCTTGGTCATAGTGTCGCCGTGGGTCGACTAGGACAGGTTGTTGGTGATGTGCACACCTAGGAATTTGAAGCTGTCAACCATCCACCTCGGCCCCAATGATGCTGACAGGGGTGGGTACGATACTTTGCTTTCTGAAGTCAATGACCAGCTCCTTAGTTTTGCTGTCATTGGGGGAGAGATTGTTGTCGTTGCACCACTCCACTAGGTTCTCCAACTCCCTCCTGTACTCTGATTCATCGTTGTTCTGAGATCCGACACACTATGGTCGTGTCATCAGCAAACTTGCAGACGGAGTTGGAGCAGATTTTTCCACACAGTTGTGTGTGTCTCGGAAGTATAGTGGGCTAAGTACGCAGCCTTGCGGGCCACAGTATTTAGAACTATTATGAAGAGGTGTTGTTGTTTATCCTTACTGATTGTGGTCAATGGGTCAGGAAGATGAGGATCCAGTTGCAGAGGGAGGAGCCAAGACCTAGGTTTTGGAGTTTTGATATGGGTTTGTGGGATTATGGTGTTAAAGGAGGAGCTGTAGTCAATGAATAGGAGTCTGACATAGGAGTCATAAAAGAGAAAGGTTAGAGACAGTGTTAGTGTTAGAACTAAGTTTTAAAAGGTTAGTACGGTTATAAGGAGTAGGAAGAGGATCTGTTGGAGAGAGCTCGCAGAGAGTCGCCACGCTTAGGTGCCATTTTGAGATCTGGGCCTGGAGATGAGGTGGCTTTGAGATGAAGGCCTGGGCGGAGGTTGCAGAGGCTGTGAGCACCGTGGACCCCACCGTGAGAGCCGGACAGCAGTGCAGAAGGAATCTGCATGACCTCTTCAGGGTGGCCAGGGTAAGTCACCAGCTCCATGGCACCACTGACCGTCCCACATCCCCCCCACACACACACACTTGCACCCCCTCCCCCACCTAGTGGCCGATTGAACCCTATGCGCGCAGCCCACCTTGCACCACATGCCAACACCCATAGCATACACCATGGCCAGGTGCCCTATGCACACATCCAGGTCCAGTGGGCTAAACAGTGGCCCTGGCCTGCAGTGCAGCTCCTGTCCCCGCATGTCCTCCTCCTCCCTTCCACTCCCAAACCCACCCCCTGCCTTCCAGACTGCGCCCCTGATCCCGACCATGCCTGGCGCTGGGGCACCTCTAACCCCGTCAACCATCCCTGCCGGCTGTGGTACCGGTGGCTGGTACTATCCACAGCAGCGCTCCCTTTGCGGCCCGATGACCGCCTTGCAGGCCGTGGCAATGGTGGACCGTGCCCGGACACCCCAGTCCCAGGGGAATACCTTGAACTCACGGCCCGTCTCCTAGTCACACCCCCAGCCCTGGCAGACACCCCCAGCCAGTGGCACAACTGTCAGTCCACTGTTGTGCTTTTGGAACCTTTTCTTACCTCCCTCTCCCTCAGTAGCCACAGCGCCCGGTCCCCGTTTTTAAGTACCACAAATGAACCGTGATAGTATAACTTAGCCTGGCAGAGGCGGAGCATCGGGGGAGGCCGGAGACTACTGGGTCGGGCCCATTAATGATATGTTAACAAGTGCTACTGTACGTTTTTCATGCCCACGCCGGTGTGGGGCGTGGAATGCGTTCATACCTCCATTGAGGCACCAGATCACAGTGCTCTGTTGGACGCTGACCTCAAGTTTCGGCTGAAGCCTGATTCTCCGCCTGATCACGATTCGTGATTCCAGCATCGATGGATGGAGAATCCACCCCAAGGTTCTTCAGAAGGTAATATTTGTGAAAATCGGATTGGAATTGAAGGCATCCTTGTCAGTGAGTTGGTTATTGTTGGACAGTCAGAGAGTTGGGATATCTGGAAACCTCTTCGATTGGTGTTTTGTGACAAGTGGTATTCCCCAGTGTTCTGTACTGGAGCCTCAGCTGTTCACCATGTGTATTAATATCCTGGGTGAATGAATAAAGAGTTGTATATCCAGGATTGCAGATTACACTAATTTGGGTGGCAACAGAAGTTGTGTAGGTGGAAGATGAAAGTTACAAAAATACTTAGCCAGCCTAAGCAATTGGGCAAAACTGTAGCAGGTGGAGTTCGATGTGGGAAGCTCTAAGGTCAGCCACTCTGGATCTGAGAAAGACATACTGGAATATTGTCTCGATGGTGAGAGAATGAATTCCTTTTCCACCGTTACTTCTATCAATTATTCAATATTTAGCTTGTAAAAAGACATAATGGAAGAGACATTGCATAACAAAATGGATAACCTGCGTCATCTCATATCCACTCTAGCTTCAGTGAGGTTTGCTTAATGAGAGCATATATCAGGAATTCATTTGATTAACTTTATGTTTGGAGTGTGAAATCATAAAATTTACCCTTTAACATCGAGATGGGAAAGAGATCTTTCCTTCGTGAGAAAAAATAATAAATGAAGTATTCTGATAATATGATCAGTTTCATATTTATATTTTGTAGAATAACACTTATTGTAAATCTCTCTTGGGAAAATCTCTGAAGCCAGCCTGACTCATAATTTGATAATTATTCAGTTGTTATTCCATCGGCTCATCAACTTGCTTAGCAACATTCACAGCATTCAGCCCAATGAATCTTTTTCAATACGTATCAATTTTAAATGAGCACCATGTTCATAAAATAGTCCAAATAGAGAAACGCTCATTCTTCTGGGGGACCTTAATGCCAGATTTGGCCATGACTTAGATGTCTGGAGCACAACCATCGGGAAAAATGGCATGGAAAAAGTCAATACAAAGGCATGTTTCTGCAGGCAAAGTGTACTCAGTGTGCCCTTCTAATAATACACCATCTCTTTCACCAGTAGGACAAATACAAAACTAAATAGAGGCATCCTAGATCGAAGCATTGGCACCTCCTGGATGATGGCACTGTTTGGGTTAAAGGTCTAAGTCATGTCTGTTTTGCACGACCAATGCGGTAGAAACTTGCTGGATGGATTATCAACTTGTTCAAAGTTTTACTGTAAATAATTACTATAAGCACTATCGACTAAACACTATTTTCATTTTATAGCAACTTATATTTTAAATTGCCCCTTGGTGTCCAGGGATGTGCAATTTGGGTGGATAGGGTGGGAAAGTGGGCCTCTGTAGGGGGCTCTTTCAGAGGGTCATTGCAGATACGATGGGCCGAATGGCTTTTTTCTGCACTGTAGAGATTCTGTGATTCAATGATCACACTCTCCATGGAATTACAGCCCTTATAACAAACAGTCCACAGTTGTTCCTATTTTTGAGACAACTTTTCAAATTACATTCTCCCTTTCTGCCTCTCCCAAATTGGACTGCTTCTTCAGCTGCCAGGATAGGCAAATATTTTTAGACTTTTCTGGTCAATTGCTGGAAGGGATGTAATTATACAAATGCCCTGCACCTATGCATCTATATCTTTCTTGGACTCTTGCACCTGCTCTGTTTTAATGCTCAAATTACAACTACATTACATGTTCGAACCTATGTTCAACCATTCTCATTTGTTGTGGTGATACAATGCACTGATATATCAGACAAGAGTGTCATAATGGAGCAAAATCTACTCTACAAAGTTGTCCATAACTTGTCTTTATTTGGATATCCTCATGCACAGAAAAAAAGGATCAACAAAGTCAGTTAAGAATATGTATTTGAGATAGAATTGAGGGAACATTTGGATTTCTGTAGCAGTGCGAGGAGGTGGAAACAGCACATAATGTGCTTTGAGTGTGATACTGCCAAATTGTAGAAGTGAAATTGTTACATACCTCAGCTTTGCAAGCCTTCAGCTTTTGGTGAGGCACTGTAGGGTCACCAATCCTGTGGATCTATATCCCAGCAAGGAGAAGAGGAGCTGAGAAACATTGCAGAAAAACACTGTAAATAAAATATCTGTTTCAAAAAAATGATAATTTTTCCTTCAAAGGCCCAGGGCTACCTGCAGCCCATCTGGGTTTTGGTGCGGTCCACAAATCATTTTGTTCACCGTTGCGCACAGGGTTGCCACATTCCGCTGATTTCCATCCACGTAGTTTTTTTCCTACTGGTATGACTGAAGTGATATGCATGTATAGCAAGGGCAAGTGAAGTGAGGTGCATGTTGATTGCACACAATATTGACTATGAGAACCATGCACTCCCTCAGCTTTCAAAGTGTAAATATTTCCTTTGTTTTTACCATTTGAAGTTGTTGATAGTTCTATTGATATATAAATGAATAAACATTTTCTGTAACTCGTTATGAAATATTCAGCATGTATTAAATGTATTTAATCTTATTCATGGGGTCATGATTAATGAACAAGCCCGATTTCAATCTTGTAGCCCATTGAGATGAAGGAGGACCACTCATGCAATCTACTCGTTAGCTTAGGTTGCCCATCATTGCTTTAAAGAGTTCTTTGATCCCACTTTGTAGGCATCCAAATCAACACTCTTGTTATCAAAAAGCTGCAAGGAATTTACACAAGTAAAATATTAAACAATTTACATAAAATAGTACAACACCCTGCTTTCTATTGTGCATTTTTATTTCCTTTAACGCACATTACTATGATACTTCAAAACTATTTGATTGTTCAGTGGTATTAATCGTAAATTTTTAAATATTTCAACTAAGTTGTGAGTTAAACATGAAATTTAAAATTGGTGAAATAGTTTTAAGAATCACAGATGGCGGCAACTATTAATTGCATCATCAATTAATATAAAAAGGAATTTAACTAAAAAGCATAGACTGAAAGATGTTGGAATTAGAATTATCTGATGGGTAAACATTTTTTTATAATAATCTTTATTGTAGGTTTTCATTAACATTGCAGTGAAGTTACTGTGAACAGCCCCTAGTCACCACATTCCGGTGCCTGTTCGGGCCCACAGAGGGAGAATTCAGAATGTCCAAATTACCTAACAGCTCGTCTTTTGGGACTTGTGGGAGGAAACCGGAGCACCCAGAGGAAACCCACACAGACACGGGGAGAACGACAGTGACCCAAGCCGGGAATCGAACCCGAGACCCTGGCACTGTGAAGCCATAGTGCTAACCACTGTGCTACATTGCGGCCCACATTTCTCTTTTGGCATTATATGATGTCATACTTTTACAAACATTTACTTGAATATATTATGTTTGGGAAGCTGAGCTTTTAAGTTATCACTTTCTATTGAGGAGTTTCCAAAGCATTTAATTTCTGTTAGTTGATATTTGAGCTTGGAAACTTTGATGGGCTTAATATTCTCCATTGCTGAAGGGGATATGGATTTTTTTGTAACTAAAATGTTGTTTTTTTTTTGCCCTGCCAGTTTTTCCCAATCCTGAAGACAATATATTGCGGCTTGAGAGTTCACTGATGTCAGCTGTTTTTTGTTAACTTGCCCAATCAGTTATTCTTCATCTATTAGGAAACAGGACCAGATCCCAACTTTTGTTAAGATATGAAACTCCAAACAATGTTTCTATTTATAAAACGGTGAGGAAAGGATACTCAACCCCAGGAGTGATGATTCTGATCAATGGACATCTTTTATGTTAAAGCAAACTTTAATTCAAACACAGAATTAGCCACATTAACATCAACAAAATAGCTTAGTTAACCTGTTCTTAAACAAAAGGAAAAACTTGAACTTACTGTCTACACCTGCCACTAATTCCAATTAAGCAACCCAATACAGTTCAAATGCGACTTATAAATACAGTTAATAAAACAGGTTACTAGCTTAGCTGTGTAGAAACCTTTGGATCGAGTTCCTTTCAAGAGCAGATCCAGTACACTTCTGCTCAACCTAACAGCATTTGGCAAAACTGCTTTTCAACTTAAAATCCTATAACAGACTGCAAAACTACAGACAGACCTGGCTCATCCCATTAATTACATCACCTGTCTCACTAAGTTACATGACCTGTAGCTAGGACTAAATACAATCCCATATAAATTATCTGGACTCCAGGAGATCTCCAGCAATTAAAACATGATGCGATTAGCCTGTTATATGTAACCAAATAAATGATTGGAATGAATGAATACCTCACATTTTCCAAATCTTTAATTACAGCTTTAGTAGACTCACTGCATGTATGTATTTTCCATCATGATTTTTAATAATATTACTGCAACAGAAAATAAAATATAATATATAATGATTTCTACATTCATCACACATCTGTGAGCTGAGACAGTGAATGTCAGACTTCTTAATCACTTAGAGACATCAGCAACAAAGATCCAGAATAATCCTTTCCATGCCCAAGAACCTCCCAGCGGCAATTACTGAATAGTAAACAAGAGTTAGAATTCTGCCTGTTTTTTTCTCTACTATTACTCCGGCTCAGACCAGCTTGCTCAGTACCAAAACGTTACATAGATCTTTACAATTTATAATTACAGGCGCATCGGCCACTGGTTAACAGATGTCTCGCCACTTCTACCTCTGCTTAATGCTAAATCGTGCACATTCACATTGAAGACTGCGCCATGGGCCATGTCCTGGAAACCATCCCTGAATCTTCGTTTCAGTAAAAGAAACCAGCTAATATCAGGTAGGAAATAGCTGCATTTTGTTAATGTTCAATAGATTTATCTGCTTTGGCTATTTTCCATCATGCACCGAATAGGTAAAAAAGTAGGTGGTCCATGTGTTAAACAGTTAGGAATTAGACAGTGTATGAAGCAGAAAAGTACTCAGCAAAATTGTCTAACTGGAGTCAACAAGAGCTGAAGTAATGGTTTTGTTCAAATTTACAGCTGTGGAAAGATGTGATGAAAGGATAACAGAAAATAGAAAGATTATGTTTCAATAGAACAAATATAAATCAGTATTGCCCATCTGGTCTGAAATCTGAATGGCCAATTGGAATGAATAATTGCTTCATGACATGGTAGGGCACAGTTTTCTTTGCAATCTTTGCATGTGGACCATTTCCAGGAGTGCAAATCAGGAATTATAGGTCAGCAACAACAGAACTGATAGGCAAGCAGACTGGCTGGTGTGTGATAGGGTATGGATAGCAGTACTTTGGATGAGCTGTTGTTTACAGAGGGTGGAAGATAGGCCAACCCAAAAATCATTTGAATAGTCAAGCTTGGACATGTCAAAGCCACAGATTAGGTGGCCCAATGGCACAAGGGCTAAGGTAGTGAAGTAGACAATAAGCAGTCTATATGATTTCAGGCTGAGATAGTGGCCGAGGGGAATGTAATTGGTAACAAAAGTTTGGAGTTGTGGCAGCAGCTGTTGACTTTGCTTTAAGTCTTCCCAATGTTTAGTCAGAGGAAATTATGGCTCATCCAAGACTTTGTCGGACAGTCAATCTGAAAACACAGGGGCAGCAAAGCGATCAAGATAATTGTTGGAGAAGAGTTGGAGGTGGTTGTTATCAATGCGCCAATGGAAACTTACCTATGTCGATAATGTTATCCATGTAGATAAGGGAGAGGTGGATGCCAAGGGCCTAAACGCTAGATGCACCCTGGAGTTAATAACATCAGGGTGATAGGAGAAGCCATTTCTCGAAATGCTTTATCTATGATCAAACAGGCAAGACTGGACACCTACAGCAGCAAGTGTGGCTGAGATGGATAACTGAGAGGCATTGGAAAAGGATGGTGTGGCCACTATCTGTATTATTACAAGGTAGGGAAGGGCCCTGCTTGGCAAATCACCTTGACTTTGTTGAAGGAGTAGCAGTTAATGCTGATGGTAATTAGATTTCTGGAAAAGTTTGAGAAACCCTGACGTAGGTGCAGAAAAAGCTGTAAACAGATAACTTTGCAGACCAATTTAAATGTAGTTGGATGAGTCCGAGATAGTAGCCAGGAAATGCAACAAATGGGAGAGGCAGTGGCGTAGTGGTATTGTCACTGGACTAGTAATCCAGAAACCCAGGTAATGCTGTGGAGACCTGGGTTAGAATCCTGCCTGGGCAGAACATGGAATTTGAATTCAATAAAAAATCTGACATTAAAAGTCTCATGACGACCATGAAACCATTGTTGATTGTCGTAAAAACCCATCTGATTCACTAATGTCCTTTAGGGAAGGAAATCTTTACCTGATCTTGTGTACATGTGACTCCAGACCCACAGCAGTGTGATTGACTCTTAAATGCCCTCCGGGATGAGCAATAAATGCTGGCCCGGACAGCGACGCCTACATCTAGAAATGTTTGATAAAATCTGACAGTTGGGCATATCAGTGGCAGATGAAATTGCAAGGTATGAGGCATCGACTCGAAGAAGTCCAGGTAAATTATGGATGTTGTATAGATAGTTAAAGGAGAAGAAAAAAATAATTTGGACATGATAGCTGATTCAGCAACTAACATCAAATGAGGGTAGCAGTGGAAGGGTGCTTTTATGAATGGAGGGCTGTGACTAGTGGTGTTCCGCAAGGATCAGTGCTGGGACCTTTGCTGTTTGTAGTATGTATAAAGTGATTTGGAGGAAAATGTAACTGGTCTGATTAGAAAGTTTGCAGACGACACAAATGTTGGTGGAATTGCGGATAGCAATGAGGACTGTCAGAGGATACAGCAGGGTATAGATCGGTTGGAGACTTAGGTGGAGAGATGGCAGATGGAGTTGAATCTGGACAAATGTGAGGTAATGCATTTTGGAAGGTCTAATACAGGTGGGAAATATACAGTAAATGATAGACCCCTTAAGAGTATTGACATGCAGAGGGATCTGGGTGTACATGTCCACGGGTCACTGGACGTGGTGAAGGTAGTCAAGAAGGTATACGGCATGCTTGCTTTCATTGGCCAGGGCATTGAGTATAAGAATTGGCAAGTCATGTTGCAGCTGTATAGAACCTTAGTTAGGCCACACTTGGAGTATAGTGTTCAATTCTGGCCACACGACCAGAAGGATGTGGAGGCTTTAGAGAGGGTGCAGAAGAGATTTACCAGAATGTTGCCTGGTATGAAGAGCATTAGCTATGAGGAGCGGTTGAATAAACTTAGTTTGTTCTCACTGGAACGAAGGAGGTTGAGGGGTGACCTGATAGAGGTCTACATAATTATGACATGGATAGAGTGGATGGGCAGGCACTCTTTCCCAGGGTAGAGGGGTCAATTACTAGGGGACATAGGTTTATGGTGCGAGGGACAAAGTTTAGAGGAGATGTACGAGGCAAGTTTTTTTACACAGGGTAGTGGGTGCCTGGAACTCGCTGCCGGAGGAGGTGATGGAAGCAGGTACAGTAGTGATGTTTAAGGGGCATCTTGACAAATACATGAATAGGATGGGAAAAGAAGGGATACGGATCCCAGAAGTATAGAAAGTTAGGAGTTAGATGTGCAGATGGTTGGCAGGCTTGGAGGGCCGAAGATCCTGTTCCTGTGCTGCACTTTTCTTTGTTCTGTGTTCTTGACTATGAAATAGCAATAAATATATAGCAGATTTTCACAAACTTTTCCAACCATGGAACTTCTTTGATCTCCCAAATATACTGAAGGAACCCCTGAGATATACTTGTATTGAAGAATTAAACCACAAAAAATTATTATTGCTCAATACGTATAAACATGCAAATACAATCTAGAAGAGGTTTCTAAAGTTCTGCGGCGAAATTCTCCATTCCTGAAAATAAGTGTTGATACCGGGACAGGATTTGTGGACTTCTACGACAGCAAAGCTGGCGCCGCATCTGGACCGATTGAGCGACCGTTGAGTGGCTAGTATCGGCGCCAAGTGGTACACAATCGATTCCAATGAGAAACGGTGCCGGATTTGCGATTGGCACACAAGAGACTGACAAGTTGCAGCTGCATATACACACTTCGCTCCTCACGCACCATCCCTGCCAGTAAGATAGCAGCAAGGTGAGCAGCTCCAAGGTTCACGGACACTGAGCTTGAGATGCTGCTGGATGCGGTGGAGGAGAGGCGGGCAACCTTGTACCACAGCCCGGGAAGGAGGCTGCCAGCCGCTGCCGTTCGCCGTGCCTGGGCGCAGGGGGCAGAGGCCGCCAGTGCCACGAGCAACACCGTCTGGACCGGCCAGCAATGCAGGAAAAAAACTGCACGACCAAGGCCCAATCGCAGCCCAATCTCCCTAACCCACCTAACCTAACCGTTGGACACTGAGGGGCAATTTATCATGGCCAATTCATCTAACCTGCACAATTTTGGACTGTGGGAGGAAACCGGAGCATCTGGAAGAAACCCACGCAGACACTGGGTGAACGTGCAGACTCCACACCCGAGGTCGGAAGCTAACCTGAATCCCTGATGCAGTGCTAACCACTGTGCCGCCTTAGGTTGCACTTCCTTTGCAAGGGAATAACTAAGTTGCAACTTATTCTGTTGGACCAACAGCTAAGTTTGAATGGAAGAATTTGCATGAAACGGCTCCTCAAATCACATGCTGTTTCTTTCCCATGTTTGCTGCTGATAGGCTCTGCTGTTTAGGGCTGGGGAGCGAAGGAGCGGGGCTGGTGACCTAAGCCGGGGTGCGGGGCCCAGGTAGCAGAGGTGCTGGAGTCTAGTGCCCAGGGAGCAGAGATGCAAGGTAGCACAGCTGCTGTAGAGTGGGGCCCAGAGGAGGCAAAGGTGGGCTGGAGCAGAGCACAAGGGCAGCAGAAGCAGGCCCCTCTGGCATCAGAGCGAGTATAGGGGGGAGGGAGAGAGAATGAGGGGAAGACGAATGAGTGACTGGGACTGCGTTATAGAGTCATAGAGGTTTACAGCATGAAAACAGGCCCTTCGGCCCAACATGTCCATGCCGCCCAGATTTTACCAATAAGCTAGTCCCAATTGCCCGCATTTGGTCCATATCCCTCTATACCCATAGTTCCCATATAACTGTCTAAATGCTTTTTAAAAGACAAAATTGTACCCACCTCTACTACTGCCTCTGGCAGCTCATTGCAGACACTCACCACCCTCTGTGTGAAAGAAATGCCCCTCTGGATCCTTTTGTATCTCTCCCTTCTTGCCTTAATCCTATGCCCTCTAGTTTTAGACTCCACTATCTTTGGGAAAAGATGTTGACTAATCTACCTTATCTATGCCCCTCATTATTTTATAGACCTCACCCCCAAGCCTCCTACGCTCCAAGTGTGGCTTTACTAATGTCCTGCACAACTCCAGCAAGTTGTCCCAACTCCTGCATTCAATGTTCTGATTAAAAGAGGTAGCAAATTTAAAACAGAGTTGAGGAGAAACTACTTCTCCCAAAGGGTTGTGAATCTGTGGAATTCGCTAATACCCTAGAGTGCGGTGGATGCTGGGACAGTGAATAAATTTAAGGAGGAGTGAGAGATATTTTTAATTGGTAACGGGCTGCAGGGTTATGAAGAACGGGCAGGACGGTGAAGTTGAGGCCAGGATGAGATCAGCAATGAGCAAATGGCAGAGCAGGGCAAATTGCCTAATTCTGCTCCTATATTTTATGATTCTATCATATTAGCTAAAATGGGACTAAGCAAGAGGAGATGTCTGGTCAGCAGTTAATGAGAATAAGGGTTGAGGGAGCACAATGTGGGGCTCACAAACAAGATGAGTTTCCAGAGCCCATCAGATGAAACCAGGACAGAAACTTGAGAAAGTTGCAAGGACAGGGTCAGGGTGGTTGGAAATAGGAGTGAATGAAGGGGTGGCGGGTGTAAATGAAGAATATTTGAGAGAGAGATTTTGCGAGGGGATGGAGAATGAGGAGAGGGAGAATAAGGGGAGGGTGAGGGGAGATAGGGAGTGTGAGGGGAAGGAGATGGAAAGTGAGGGGAAGGGGAGAGAGAGTGATGGAGGGTGAGTGTGAGGGGAAGGGAAAGCGAGAGTGTGAGGGGAAGGGAAGAGGGAGAGAGAGGGAATGCGATGGGGAGAGAGAGAGAGAGAGAGGGAACGCGAGTCAGGAGAGAGGGAACATGAGTGGGGAGAGAGAGGACGGCGAGGGGGGAAAGAGTGAGTGCGAGGGGGCAGATAGAGTGAATGCGAGGGGGGGAGAGAGCAAGAGTTAGTGTGAGGGGGAGAGAGAGAGTTGAATGTGAGGGGGAAGAGAGAGAGTGAGCATGAAGGGGGAGAGAGAGGGAGTGTGAAGGAGGAGAGAGAGAGTGAGTTTGAAGGAGGAGAGAGAGAGAGTGAGTGTGAAGGGGAGAGAGTGAGTGAAGGGGAGAGAGAGTGAGTGAGTGAGTGAAGGGGAGAGAGAGTGTGAGTGTGAAGGGGAGAGAGAGAGAAAGGTAGTGTGAATGGGGAGAGAGAGTGAAAGTGAGTGTGAGGGGGGAGAGAGTGAGTGTGAGGGGGGAGAGAGTGAGTGTGAGAGGAGAGTGAGTGTGAGGGGGAGGGAGTGAGTGTGAGGCGGAGGGGGAGTGAGTGAGGGGAGGGAGAGAGTGAGTGTGAGGGGAGGGAGGGAGAGAGTGAGTGTGAGAAGAGGGAGAGAGTGAGTGAGTGTGAGGGGAGGGAGAGAGTGAGTGAGGGGAGGGAGACGGAATGTGAGGGGGAAAAGAGGGGGACAGTGAGGGGGAGAGAGTGAGTGTGTGGGAGAGTTTTGTGAGGGCTACGAAGAATCCAGCACGAGTTTTAAGGATACAAAGAAATAACATTTATTTACAATAACATATATATATATATATATATATATATATACACACACACAACAGCAGCAGCAACTTCGCTTGCTGCTCACTCCTTCCTGCCGGTTCCAAACTGGCCAGCTTTATTTATACAGGGAGTCTGCTAATGATTTCTCCACCCCCCTCATTGGGGAAGATCATACTCCCACAGGATTGTGGGATTGTCATTAGTCCCCAGCCAATGGTAAGCAGGCAGGTTATAACATCCCTCCCCCCCCCAAAGTCCAAGGAATCCACCGAAGACCCTGGCGAAGGAGGGCGTCAGACTCGTTTTGCCGCAGGCCGGACACCATCTGCACGAGGCGCTGTATCGGGCGGAGTGTAACGAGACGGAGACCGGCGCCTCCGTGATGAACGGCATAAAGGATTAACATCCACGGCCCGTGGGCCAGAGGATTCCCCCTCTGATGCGTCCTGTGTCTCCATCTCGGAGTCAGAGTCTGCTGCCTCCGTCATCTCGGCGTCTCTATCTCCACGCGGTTCTATAACGACTGGCGCAGGCTTTGAGTGAGGCACCAGAGGAATATTGTGAGGACTACTTTCCATTGTGTCTGGTCTCTGTGGCTGTAGAAATGAGCTCCGGGGGCGGGGAATCTTTGGAAGGGATAGTCTTCTGGACCGAATGTGGTCTACATGTTTGTGCTGGAGACGACCCTGGGCTTGCACCTGGTAAGAGATAGGGCCCGTTTGGCGAAAGATTATGGCAGGGACCCACTGGGCACCACCAGCAAAATTCCGAATGAACACTGGGTCACCGGGCGCAAACTGCCGAATCGTCCGATGCCGAGAAAAACCATGTCCCTGCCGTTCTTGTGTGCGGCGTACTTTTGCGCCAATGTCCGGGAAAACCATGCTAAGGCGGGTGTGAAGTCCCCGGCCCATTAGGAGTTCTGCGGGAGCTACCCCAGTCACCGCATGGGGGGTGGTCCTATACGAAAACAAAAAGCGAATCAGTCTTGTGTCCATTGACCCGGAAGACTGCTTCTTTAGGCCTCGTTTGAATGTCTGCACTGCGCGTTCCGCCAACCCATTTGAGGCCGGGTGGTAAGGGGCAGTGCGGATATGGTGTATGTCGTTCATCTTCATGGATCTCGCAAACTCCTCACTTGTGAATGGAGTGCCCTTATCCGTGACCAGCACCTCGGGGAGGCCATGCGTACTGAAAGACAAACTCATCTTCTCAATTGTTGCGCAGGACGTTGTGCCGACCATCTTATGCACCTCTAGCAATTTAGACTGGGCATCGATTAATAGAAGGAACATGGATCCTAGAAAAGGGCCGGCGAAATCCGCATGCAGGCGCGTCCAAGGCCGCCCTGGCTATTCCCAGTGATGTAGGGGCGCGGTCGGCGGAAGCTTCTGATGCTCCTGGCAAATGGAGCAATTTTGGGCCACCATCTCAAGGCCGGTGTCGAGGCCTGGCCACCAGACATAACTCCGGGCCAACATTTTCATTTTGGTCACACCCGGACGCCCATTGTGCAAGTCCCTTGGTATCAGCTCCTGTCCTTTTTCCGGGACAATCACACGTGTCCCCCACAAGAGGATGCCGTCTTCCACACTGAATTCTGACAGCTTGGAGGAAAATGCCCGCAACTCGCCTGGGAGCTGTCTATGCTGCCCACCATACAGGACTATGTGCCGTACCTTTGACAGGATTGGCTCCGTCTGGGTCTGGGTCCACTCATGGATCTGTGATGCCGTGACAGGCAAGGTGTCCATAGAGTTTAGGGTTGCAACCACCTCACCGGTCGTGGGGGTCGACATGGGGCCGGTCGATAAAGGCAATCGGCTCAGTGCCTTGGCATTCGTTATCTGCGTTCCTGGTTTGTGCTCCAGAGAATACTCGGATGCAGCAAGCAACAAAGCCCAGCGCTGGATCCGTGCGGAAGCAATGGGCGGTATTGGCCTATCCTCTCTGAAAAGTCCCAGCAGAGGCTTAAGATCAGTCACCAGTGAAGTGGCGGCCATACACGTACTGGTGGAAACGTTTCACCGCAAAGACCACTGCCAGGCCCTCCTTCTCGATCTGCGCGGACTTTTTTTCCGCTGCAGTCAATGTGCGGGAGGCGAAAGCTATCGGCCGCTCGGCCCCGTTCTCCATCTTGAGACAGGACGGCCCCAATACCATACGGGGATGCATCACGTGACGAGCAAAGGCTTTCCAGGATCATAGTGGGTTAGTAACCCAGACGACGACAATTGTTGTTTGACCCGCCGGAAAGCGGTTTCTTGCGACTGACCCCAAACCCAGGTGTGATTTTTCTTTAGCAGAAGGTGCAACGGGGCCAGCATAGTAGCCAGATTGGGGAGGAACTTCCCGTAATAGTTTACGAGGCCGAAGATGCGAAGTATCAGTCGGGGCGGAGGCCCGTTGAATCGCGCGCACCTTCTCTGCGACGGGGTGCAAACCTTCGCGGTCCACCCGATAACCCAGGTAGACTACTTCCTTCGCCTGAAAGATGCACTTAAGGAGACGTAAACGGACTCCAGCCTCCGAAGCCTCCAGATTTTCCAAATGTTCCTGCTCCGATGTCCCTGTGATCAAAACGTCATCTAAGTAGACAGCGACACGCCATAAACCTCTCAAAATGCCCACCATAACACGTTGAAAAATAGCACAGGCAGAGGATACTCCAAAGGGCAAACGTGTATATTCATACAGTCCCCGTGTGTATTAATCATTACATATGGTCGGGAGGCAGGGTCCAGCTCCAACTGTAGTTGGCGTGACTCATATCTAATTTTGTGAACGAGAGTCCGCCTGCAAGCTTCGCGTAGAGATCCTCTATGTGAGGCATTGGATATCGGTCGAGTCGGGAAGCCGTATTCACTGTAAGTTTATAGTCGCCTCACAAGCGAACTATGGCATCTGGCTTCATTACAGGTACAATTGGTGCTGCCCAGTCAGCGAAACGGACGGGCCTGATAATACCCAAAGTCTCCAAACGAGTGAGCTCTCCTTCTACCTTCTCGAGCAAGGCGTAAGGCACTGGCCGCGCCCGGAAATAGCGCAGCGTGGCTCCTGGTTCGACTTGGATACGGGCTACTTTTATTTTCCCCAAACTGGGCTGGAATACATCTGGGTACGGTCCTACCACCAACCGTCCAGAAACTGTTTGGAGGGTGTGCTGCCACTGCAACCGCAAATGGCGCAACCAGTCCCGACCCAACAGGCTGGGCCCATGGCTGCGCACCACGATAAGTAGGAAACGCCCCTCTTGGCATCCATAAACAACAGGGGTCATCGTAGTTCCTGCAATGTCCAATGGTTTCCCCGTGTAGGAGGCCAACCTGGCCTGTGTGTCGGTTAATGTAAGGGTCTGTATACCCTGCTTGATGCGGTCGAATATCCTGTGGTTGATCACGGAGACCGCTGCGCCAGTGTCCAACTCCATCTCAAGCGGGTGACCATTGATCCGTACTGTCACCTTAATGGGGGTCACACGGGGAGCTGACACACAATGCAGCTGCAGGCAGTCATCCTCCGTCTCCACGTCCTCAGGAGTAGTCGCCGCAGGTTCATCCACATGGAAGGTACGGCCCCTGGGCTGGCCCCAGTTTCAGTCGGAACAACGGCACCTCTCGCGCCCCAGGACCGGCGTGACGGGTTCGGCGCCTACAAGTCTGACACGGACATGGCTCCTCATCCATTGGTTCTGGAGAATGCTCCCTTCGGGGAGGAATGTCCGACAGCCACTGGCGTCGATCCGGACGTCGCCTCGTCCAAGGTACCGCAGGAGTGCGGGGGGGACGTTTTCGGACGGAAGAGGTTGCACCCCAAGGCATGCACCCCCATTCCCTGTAGCTCCTGCACTCCTCGTTCTGTGCTCACTCGGGACAACATTATTTGAATGGCCTGTTGAAAAGTCAATGTTGGCTCAGCTAACAACTTTCTCTGGGTGGCCGCATTGTTAATACCGCAAACCAAACGGTCACGTAACATTTCTGTCAATGTCTCACCATAGTCACAGTACTCCGCAATCCTGCGTAGCCTGGATAGAAAGTCGGCAAGGGATTCTCCTGGGGTCCTCTTGGCAGTATTAAACCGGTAACGTTGGACTATCGTGGACGGGGTTGGGTTAAAATGTTGCCCCACTAAGTTCACAAGTTCATCAAACGTTTTGGTGTCCGGTGCAGCTGGGTACGTAAGGCTCCTAATCACCCCAAACATATGCGGGCCGCAGGCGGTGAGCAATATGACCACCTGGCGCTCGTTTTCAGTGATGTTGTTTGCCCGGAAATAGTAACGCATCGATTGTGTGTACTGGTTCCAGCTTTCCAGCGCAGCATCAAAAACATCCAAACGTCTGTACAGAGGCATGGTATAATAGAAAACAACTTCCAACCTGTATCCAACAAAAATCCAGGGAGGTGGCTTCAGCAGTGTCGACAGCTATTCACTGTAACCCTCATCGCCAGTTTTGTGAGGGCCACGAAGAATCCAGCACAGGTTTTAAGGATACAAAGAAATAACATAATATATTATACACACACACACACACATACTCTTTCAGGCGAAGGAAGTAGTCTACCTGGGTTATCGGGTGGACCGCGAAGGTTTGCACCCCGTCGCAGAGAAGGTGCACGCGATTCAACGGAAGCTCATACTCCCACAGGATTATGGGATTGTCATTAGTCCCCAGCCAATGGTAAGCAGGCAGGTTATAACAGAGAGAGAGAGTGAGTGCGAGAGGGAGAGTGTGCGAGGGGGGAGAGAGTGTGAGGGGGAGAGAGAGGGAGTGTGAGGGGGGGGCGAGAGTGTGAGGGGGAGAGAGTGAGTGTGAGGGAGGAGAGAGAGTGTGAAGGAGAGAGAGTGAGTGTGAAGGAGGAGAGAGAGAGTGTGAAGGGGAGATAGAGAGTGAGTGGGAAGAAGGGAGAGAGAGTGAGTATGATGGGGAGACAGAGTGAGTATGAAGGGGAGAGAGACAGTGAGTGTGATGGGGAGAGAGAGAGAGAGAGTGTGTGAAGGGGAAGGGAGGGAGAGTGAGTGTGAAGGGGGAGGGAAGGAGAGTGAGTGTGAAGGGGAGGGAGGGAAAGTGAGTGTGAAGGGGAGAGAGAGAGAGTGAGTCTGAAGGGGGAGAGAGAGTGAGTGAAGGGGGAGAGAGAGTGAGTGTGAAGAGGAGAGAGTGAGTGTGATGGGGAGAGAGAGAGAGTGAGTGTGATGGGAAGAAAGACAGAGTGAGTGTGAAGGGGGTAAGAGAGAGTGAGTCTGAAGGGGGAGAGAGAGTGAGTGAAGGGGGAGAGTGAGTGTGAAGGGGGAGAGAGTGTGAGGGGGAGAGAGAGTGTGTGAGGGGGAGAGAGTGTGAGTGTGACGGGGAGAGAGTGAATGTGAGGGGGAGAGAGAGTGAGTGTGGAGGGAGATAGAGTAAGTGTGAAGGGGTATAGAGAGAGAGTGTGTGTGTGAAGGGGAGGGAGGGAGAGAGTGAGTGGCAGGGAGAGAGTGGGTGTGAGGGGAGGGATAGAGAGTGAGTGTGAGGGGAGGGAGAGAGAGTGAGTGTGAGGGGAGGGAGAGAGAGTGAGTGTGAGGGGAGGGAGAGAGAGTGAGTGTGAGGGGAGGGAGAGAGAGTGAGAGAAGAGAGTGTGTGTGAGAGGAGCGAGTGAGTGAGAGACAATGAGAAGCGAAAAAGAGAGAATGTGAGGGGGAGAAAGAGAGAATGTGAGGGGAGGGAGAGCGCATATGAGGGGGAAGAAGAGGGGAGAGAGAGAGTGTGAGGCAGGCAGTAGTTTCTGTGGCGGGGTGACAGTGTGGGGATGGTAGAATCCCTACTGTGCAGAAGGAGACCATTCGCCCCATCGAGTCAGCACCGACCCTCTGAAAGAGCACCCTAACTAGGCCAACTCCCCCACGCTATCCCCGTACCCCAATAACCCCATATAACCTTTTGGACACTGAGCGACAATGTTGCATGGCCAGTCCACCTAACCTGCACATCTTTGGACTGTGGAAGGAAACTGGATCACCCGGAGGAAACCCACGCAGACAGGGGAGAACGTGCAGACTCCACACACACAGTCACCCAAGGTCGGAATTGATCACAGGTCCCTGGCGCTGTGAGGCAGTAGTGAGAACCACTGCCACCCTTATATGTGAGTGTGGGTGTAAGTGTTGTGGCGAGGCGATGACGTGAGAGGTGTGAGAATGCGGGGACAGAATGTGTCCATTAGTCTGGCTCTCTCTCAGTTTCAGGATTATCATTCAATCTCACCCACACATATCATCATGCACTTTCATCCTCTCTGCGAGTGAGCTGGAAACACATGCACTCACCCTATTACACTCTAATATTCATATTTCTTTATTACTCATTGTTTTTTTCACTTGACAAGTTGTTTCTTTTCATCCCCCTCTCCAACCACCGATGAAAATGTTGGACAAGCCTGTATTGGTGCAAATAACCCAGTTTATTTATTTTCCTTGACACATGTAGGGCTTGAGTGGACCACTAAATTTTGCCATTCCACTTTGCTTTATTTCTAAAGCGCTGCTATGTAAACTATTGTTACATTTTTCAAATGGTACAGGGGAAGAAGAACTTTTGTGTTCAGTCTTTTGAATACTTTGAAAAAAATGTTGTGTTTGGAAATTTGAATAATGCTGTTTCTAATGCATATCCGAGACAAAACCACTAAAGGATCAAAGACGATGCCCACTGAAATTGATTACATTTTTTGTAGTGTACAGATTCCTTTGATTTAATGCATTTCACGGTATGGATATCTGTAAACTGACGTGAGAGTGGGTGATGCTAGAGCTGAACCGGCTCATCCTGCAATTTCCCATATCTCTTAACACAGTTCAGTAGCAAATAGTATGAGTGGCACGATCACAATAACCATCAGACTTTAATTCCAGAAATTTTAAATGTTTCATATTACTTGTGTGTTAAAACAATTTATCCAATGCATATTTATCATATGTTTCACTAGCTAGCTTTTCTTACCCTCTGATTATGTTGTAGAATATTATATTCTGGATAATATTTTAATATAAAACACATTGCCATTCAGATGTTTGGCTTCCCATTAGTATTTTATGCCTGCAACATATAAGGCAATGAATTGCCATTTTTCAGATCTCCTTTAGAATTGCTTCTGCCCTCTTGAATAAAACTGCTGAAGGATTTCCCTGACCAGAGTAATGTTCCACTTAATCAATAATACAGAAGAAATATTGAGATTTGATGGTAATTTCTATGCATGGTAGCTTGAATAGAACCATTTTACTTTTCTTCATAGCTAGCACAAGGCAGTAAAATAAGTGCAAATGCTATAAATCTTCGAGAAGAACAAAGACTGTTGCAGTCAGGTTGACAGCTGGCCCCAGATCTCGCACAGATTTGCTGGACATGCTATCCATTTCATAATTTATTATTCCCCCCCTCCCCTCCCACTCCCAACATTATTTTCCACTTGTCCTTGACTTATTCAACCATAAAGTCGACCGTACGGAAGGGTTCATATATGTGCCAGATTTTGTAAAGAGTACTTATTATATGGCCAGTCCAGTTCAGTTTCTGGTTAATGGTAACCTGCCCAGGATGTTGATAGTGGGGGATTCAGTGATGCTAATGCCATTTACTGTCAAGGGGTAATGATTACATTCTCTCTTATTGGAGATGGTGATTGGTTGGCACTTGTGTGGTGCAAATGCTACTTGCCACTTGCCAGCCCAAGTCCGATATTGCCCAGGTCTTGTTGCATTTGGACATGGATTGCTCCAGTGTCTGAGAAGCCGCAAGTGCTACTGAACATTGTGAAATCATCAGCCGACATCCCCGCTTATGACCTTATGATTGAAGGACGATCATTGATGAAGCAGCTGAAGATGATTGGGCCTCAGACACTCCCATGAGGAACTCCTGCAGTGATGTCTTGGAATGGAGATGACTGACCTCCAACAACCACAACCATCTTCCTTTGTGCTAGGTATGACTCAAACCTGGTGAGAATTTTCCCCCTGATTCCCATTGAGTGCAGTTTTGTTAGGGCTCCTTGATGCCATGCTCAGTTACATGCTGCCTTGCTATCAAGGGTAGTCACTCTTGCCTCACTCCTGGAGTTCAACTTTTTTGTCCATGTTTGAACCAAGGCTGTAACAAGGTCAGGAGCTGAGTGACCCCAAACTGGCATCAGTAAGCAGGTTATTGCTGAGCAAGTGCCACTTGGTTCCACTGTTGATGACTCCTATCACTTTTCTGATGATCGAGAGTGGACTGATGGGGCGGCAATGGTCGAGTTGGATTTGTCCTGCTTTTTGTGGACAGTACATACCTCCGCAATTTTCCATATTACCGGGTAGATGCCAGTGTTGTAGCTGTACAGGAATAGCTTGGCGAGACGCATGGCACGTTCGGGAGCACAAATGTTCGGTATTATGTGGAGGAGTTTAGATAGGGAGAACACAGTTTCAAAATAAGGAGTCCCCCACTTAAGACTGACATAAGGAGAATTTTTGTCTCTCAGAGGGTGACTAGTCCTTGAGATTCTCTTTCCCAGAGACCAGGCTGAGTTAATTAGATTTTTTATTAACAAGGAGCCAAGAGTTATGGGGGACTGACAGGAAAATGGAGTTGAAATCACAATCAGGTCAGTCATGATCTTATTGGATAATGGTGCAGGCTCATGGCACTGGCTGGCCTACTCCTGCTCCTAGTTCTTGTGTTCCCACAGAGATCAACCTGTAACTCCAAAAGGAGTTTACTGGTTCCTCTAATTGGCAAGAATTGACATCATGACTAACTCTAGGACACAACTATATTTCCTAAATTCCTTTGTATTTGATTGGATTGGATTTGTTTATTGTCACGTGTACCAACGTCCAGTGAAAAGTATTTTTCTGTGAGCAGCTCAACAGTTCATTAAGTACATGAAAATAAAAGGGAATAAAAGAAAATACATAATAGGGCAACACGGTGCACAATGTAACTACATAAGCACTGGCATCGGATGAAGCATACAGGGTTATAGTGTTAATCAGGTCAGATCATAAGAGGGTCGTTTATAAGTCTGGTAACAGCGGGGAAGAAGCTGTTATTGAGTCTGTTCGTGCATGTGCTAAAACTTTTGTATCTCCTGCCCGATGGAAGAAGTTGGAAGAGTGAGTAAGCCGGATGGGAGGGGTCTTTGATTATGCTGCCCGCTTTCCCCAGGCAGCGGGAGGTCTGTCTGGAGTCAGTGGATGGGAGGCAGGTTTGTGTGATGGACTGGGCTGTGTTCACGACTCTCTGAAGTTTCTTGCGGCCTTGGACCGAGCAGTTGCCATACCAGGCTGTGATGCAGCCAGATAGGATGCTTTCTATGGTGCATCTATAAAAGTTGGTAAGAGTTCATGTGGACATGCCAAATTTTCTTAGTTTCCTGAGGAAGTATAGGCGCTGTTGTGCTTTCTTGGTGGTAGCATCGACGTGGATGGACCAGGACAGAGTTTTGGAGATGTGTACCCCTAGGAATTTGAAACTGCTAACCATCTCCACCTCGGCCCCTGTGATGCTGACAGGGGTGTGTACAGTACTTTGCTTTTTGAAGTCAGTGACCAGCTCTTTAGTTTTGCTGGCATTGAGGGAGAGATTGTTGTCGCTGCACCACTCCACTAGGTTCTCTATCTCCCTCCTGTATTCTGACTCGTCGTTATTCGAGATCCATTATTAGTTGCTGTATTTCAATTACTCTGGCAAGAAACAGGGGAATTGATTATTATGAGCGCTGTTTGAGACTTTTAATGATGTGTAAGGCAGCTTAGCATAATGTGTATGGTGACAGGGGGCGGGATTCTCCGATGGCGAGTCAGAGGGTCCACGCTGTCGTGAATGCCGTCGCGCTTCACGTCGGCGCGAACGGGCCGCCGGCAGCATTGATTCAGGCCCCGAAAAGGGGCCAGCAGCGGGGCCGCGAGAAACGCGGTGGACGTGGCGCCAGAGCAGCGGCGTCATCGCGCGATGCCCCGATGAAGCCGCGCCTCGTCATTTAATGTGCGCACAGGCCCCGACAAGAGAGAGATGGCTGAGCCCGCCGGGCCGCTCCCAGGTACCGGGACAATGACCTGGAGGCATTGCTGGACGCAGGGCGATCCTGTGTCCAAGACGTGGCCACCGGTACCCGGCCAGCACAGTCAAGCGCAGTTGGCGTGAAGTGGGCATCGCCGTTAGCGCTGTGGGGCACACCCCGCTCTGGAGAGCAGTGCCGCAAGAAGCTCCACGACCTCACGAGGGCTGCCAGGGGTAAGTACCCCGAGAGTTCCCCCGGGCCACACCCCACCTCTCCCTCCCCCCCCCCCCCCCACCACAGGAGGGGGGGGGTACCACATTGCATGCGACCCACATGGGCACCACATCCCCCCTTGCGAGCTGCCATGGCGTGGTGCCCCTCCCCCAGTCATAATGTTGCCAACATCTGCGCGCCTTGCTGCTGACCGCCTAACTCTGATGCTTTCCTTGGGTAGCACGGTGGCGCAGTGGTAGCACTGCGGCCTCACGGCGCCGAGGTCCCAGGTTTGATCCCGGCTCTGGGTCACTGTCTGTGTGGAGTTTGCACATTCTCCCCGTGTTTACATGGGTTTCGCCCCCACAACCCAAAGATGTGACTGACAGATAACTGCCTCTCAGCAATTAGGGTGGGGACAGCTTCAGACACTAAGCTACACACTGCACTTTTAACTGAAAAACAGCAAAATTAGATTTACCACTTATCTTTCCTGATTACCTCACTGCACCAAATTACCAAGTTCCAATTCCCACTCTGGATGTGTCTCACTCACTCAGGATGTGTCTCCTTCACCTGCGCAAACCTTCATTGCAGATGTGTGGGGAAGTGCTTTATACAGAGGGTGGTGGTGGCCTGGAATGCATGGCCAGGTGAGGTGGTTGAGGCAGTTATGTTCGTGACCTTTAAGGGCGGCACTGTTGCACAGTGGTTAGCACAGTTGTTTCACAACTCCAGGGTCCTAGGTTTGATTCCCGACTTGGATCACTGTCTGTGCGGAGTCTGCACGTTCTACCCATGTCAGCGCGAGTTTTCTCCGGATTCTCCGGTTTCCTTCCATGGTCCATAATGTGCAGGTTAGGGGGATTGGCCATGCTAAATTGCCCTTTGTATCCAAAAGGGTTGGGTGGGGTACTGGGTTACGGGAATAGGATGGAGGTGTGGGCTTGGGTAAGGTGCTCTTTCCAAGGGCCGGTGCAGACTTGATGGGCTGAATGGCCTCCTTCTGCACTGTAAATTCTATGATTCTATGTGCAGGGTAGGTGGATTGGCCCCGCTAAATTGCCCCTTAATTGGAAAAAATGAATTGGGTACTCTAAATTTTTTTTAAACTCTGATGGTCCCCCCCCGCAGGACAAGACAGCCCACAACCATCGTGAGCGTGCAAGAACCGGAGGGGGATCACCTGTGCTGCACCCCCTCATCGTCCATGAGCAGAGGGCTCTGGACCTCGCTGGGGGAGCCGCCACCCGGGAGGTAGTGCGATGCCAGATCGGAGACGCAGTACCAAGTGAGACTCCCCTGCCTGGCTACACTCCCTCAGCCCCTCACCTCCCCCACAACCCCCCCCTCATAATGCACCCCCTCACACTGCACCCCCTCACACTGCCCCCTCCACTCCATAACCCCCCCTCACACTGCCCCCTCCACCTCCTCACACCCGACTCCGCGTGTCATGCTTTATTGTGTATTCCAGGGCCAGCAGCCAATTATCCCAGAACGTCTTGGCGAAGCCTCCGCCGTCCAGGTCTAAGTTCATCCGCCCACAGGAACGCATGCCAGTGAGGGGAAGGAACATGGACAGGAGGGCCCTCTTCCGAGGCCGGGGAACAGGAAGCGGACGCACAGAGGACCGACAGAAACGGCACTGACGAACATACGACGGACAGTCAGGACACTGACGGCCATGGGACGGACGAAGAGAGGACTGAGAGCGAGGCCGGGGACTCTGGACAGTGACGCACAGAGGACGGCCAGACAGATGATGGACAGACCGGACAGATGATGGACAGACCGGACACGGCACCTCACATGGGCCGGGGACAACGTCCATCAGTCCAAGGTTCGACCCAGGAGACCCCAGACCTGGGGTCGGATGAGGACATGGACCTTGCGTCACTGCTGCCACCCACACCCTCCATCATCGCAGAGACTATCACCTCGGTTGGGCACATTAGTGATGAGGCTTCTGGGACACTGACTGGTGCGCACCACACGGCCGAACCGGTACAGCAGGTGGAGGTAGGAGCAGCCGAGGGGCTGGACGGTCGGAGGGCAGCCCAGGCCCAGCACCCAGCTGCCACCCAGATGGTTCCCGGGTTCCTGGACTTACCAGACCCACCCACAGACCCGATGCATTTGGAAACCCAGGGAGTGGACAACGGGATGACGGCCGTCTTCCAGCATCTGCAGACACAGTTGGAGGAGTCCATCCGCGTCCACGAGCAGGGAGTGGTGCCGGTCATGGCTGCCACCCAGGCCGACACCGCACGGGTGGCATCCATGGTGGAGGCAATGGGGGCAACGGTTTTGGCCATGGGTCAGGTTCTGCAAGGCGTGGGGCTTCATGTGCAGGCGTCATCCGTGGCCCAGGACAGACTTGCCCTCTCACAGGCAGCCATGTCCCAGAGCCAGCTGGACATTGCTGCCGCACTCCGGGGTCTGGCCGAGTCTCAACAGGCCATGGCCCAGTCCCAGCAAGCCATCGCTGAGAGCATCGGCGGCCTTGCGCACATGCTGGATGGCGTCATACAATCACAACGGGAGTTTGCACAGTCCCTGACAGGGATGTCGCACTCGCTGAGCTGCGAACGTTCAGACCCTGGTCGATGCCACAGCCGGCCTCCAGGACTGGCAGCACCAGGTGTCGGTGGTGCCACGGCGCTTGTCTCCGCTCGCACCACCGTCCCATTGTGAGGCCCGGGGTCCATCGGGCTCCCTGAGGGAGGAGGAGGTTCTGGGGCCCATCCCGGTGACTCCAGCAAGGGAGGTCCCGCAACACTCGGACTTACCCCGTACCGTCCCTGGTGCGTCTGGTGGGCAGCGGGCACAACAGGGTGGCACCACGCCATCCAGCACGCCCGCCAAGCAGCCTGGCCCATCCAAATCGGACCGCCCCAGGAAACGCGTGCCGACGGGGAGCCACGTCACAGGGCAGGTGTCTCAGCAGTCCGCCTCCACTCCTGCTGTACCTTCTGGGGAAACACCAAGGCGTAGTGGTAGGGCCTGTAAGGCAAAGAAGTTAGACACGTAGTAAATTGGCATGGGTGCAGGGCACAGCTTAATTATAGGGGCTAGTGCACTTGTCTGTGAATGTCACGATTAAAGTCACTGTTACACCAAACCTAGATGACTCTGTGCCATGTCCGGTGCCTGAGGGGTCGTGAAGGGGACTGAGTGGCGCTGGGATCAAAGTTTGGTACAACGGTGAGGCCGGGTGTGTGATCCCCCCCCCCAAATCCCGTTGTCCTCGGCACACCGACGCCAGCTACCCCACATGGCCATGTGAGGAGTGTCCGTGACGCATACAGGGACCACCGAGGGTGTAGCTGTGGCCATGAATCAGACATTGTCTAACGATCCGGAGCTCACAGCTCATCGCAGAGCAGGTTGGCATCACTCAACATGGCACTGATCACACCCGCTTACACAAGCAACTGTGTGAGACCATCCCATTGTGCCGCAGGTGTAAGGTGCTGTGAAAGTGGTGTTGTGGGAGCTAGGGTTGTCGGATGGTGCGGGAGGTGGGGGGGGTTGCTGGGTGTTGCGTTTGTGTGGAACGGTGGTGCAAGTGCCTTGCTCAGCGATGCCCTCCCCCTAGTTCGTGAAACGTGCGGCGATCAACGCCTCGCGTGCTCGCTCGCCAAGCCGATGGCGTCGTGCAGCCTCCCGGCCATATGCAGCCCCCAGGTTGTGTCTGCTCCTCCCCATCCTCCTCCTCCTCATGTGCAGATGCGTCGCCCTCATCGGGCTCCCCCTGTGCCTCCTCCTCCAGGACATCGCCCCTCTGCTGGGCTATGTTGTATAGCACGCAGCAGACAACAACTATGCGGCCGACCCTCTCTGAATGGTACTGGAGGGCCCCTCCAGAGCAGTCCAGGCACCTGAAGCGTATCTTCAAGAGACCAAAGCACCTCTCCACAACATCCCAGGTTGCTGCATGGGCCTCATTGTAGCGGGTCTCCGCGTTGGTCTGTGGCCTCCGTATAGGCGTCATCAGCCATGACCGCAACGGGTAACCCCTGTCGCCCAGCAACCAGCCCCTCAGCCGGGGGGGGGGGGGTCTCTCAAACATGGCGGGTATGTAAGATTGCGCTAGTATAAAGGAATCTTGCACACTGCCGGGGTACTGGGCGCACACCTGTATGATCTGCATGCGGTGGTCACAGACCATCCGAATGTTCATGTAGTAGGTCCCCTTTCTGTTCATGAACCGGTCCCTGTTCTCCGATGGTGGACGCATGGCGACGTGCACCCCATCAATCACCCCCTGGACCATCGGTATCCTGGCCACGGAGAAGGATCCCGCTGCCCGGGCATCCTGGTGTGCGCGGTCCTCTGGAAACTGGATGTACCGGTCGGCATACAGGGCGTCGGTTACTGCTCGGATGCACCGGTGCACCGATGCCTGTGAGATACCGGACAGGTCCCCGCTCAGCGCATGGAATGACCCCGTCGTGTAGCGGTTGAGGGCTACCATCACCTTGACGGTCACTGGGATAGTGTGTCCTCCCCCCGTTACATGTGGTGCCAGGTGTGCCATGAGGTGGCATATAAGTGCGACGGTCTCCCTACTCAATCGGAGTCTCCTCCTGCATGCCCTGTCCGGCAGGTCCTCGAACAACATGTGGTGACGGTACACTCGAGGCCTCATGGGGCGCCTCCGGCGCCTTGGCACCACCACCTGCTCCTCACCCTCCCCCTGCGCCCCATCAAAATCAGAATCCTCGTCCTGTGCATCCCCGACGATGTGGTGGTCATTGTCCCCCTCCGCCTCCTCCTGCACCTGTCGGGTGGATGGGCCTGCACCTGTCGGGTGGATGGCCCTCTGCAGCCAGTCCCTCTGCTGCAGCCGTCGCTGCTGCAGCTGCTTGGAGCCGCCTGCGTCAACGTTGCCGAAGGGCCACCTGCAGGGCAGCGGCTCTCGCCACGGCGGCAAACATCGCTGTCTGGTGCGCAAACATGTCGATCTGCGGGAGGGGGAGGGGGGAGGAGATGCAACATGTTTAACGATGGCGCTTTGACGCCTCGACAGCCAGGTGGCATGGGATACATGTGTGCCCCGGTTGCTTGGTCTCGCTACAGACACGCAGGCACCCTGACCCCTACCCACAGTCTCCGTCCACCGCCCAGTTTACCCCGTCCGTCCTCATTGCGCCACCGTGGGCTGGCCATGCCCTCATGAGGGCTGGGTGTTGCGGCTCCTGTGTGGGAGGGGGGGAAGGGCTGGGCGCACCCAAGGTCAAGGTGTCAGTGGCCTTTGCCCATCAGCATAACCTCAACTTGCAAGCGTGTCTTCGCCACGGTCCTGCCATGGCAGGCCGGCTGGCATGCCGCTCCTGCGGGAAACCCCCCCACGGGAATATGGAGCCCCCCCCCCCCGGACATGACGACTGCACCCTTCCGTGCCTCCTCCTCCCCCTTCTCTTCCCCCCTCCTCCCCCCCCACCCCCGAGCATGGCGGCATCCTCTCTCCCCCCCCCCCCCCCCCCCCCCGCCCCTTCGAGCATGGCGGCACCCTCCCCCCGCCAGCACCGGCCGTGGATGCCACAACATGCTGCCTCGAAGAACGCCGGCCGCTCACCTCCTCACTCCGCATCATCAGCCAGCACGACTGGCTGATGAATTTATTTAGCAGGGGTGAACGGCGGCAGGTCACGCCGTCAGGACTTCGGCCCATCCGGGCCGCTGAAAAGCGGGGGGTCCGGAGAATCGCCATACTTAGCACCTCGAGCGATTCTCCGGCAGGCGCGGTGCTGACCTCGATGCCGCCGTTCTCGCCGGTTGGGAGAATGGCGGGACGGTGTCGCGCGAAAAGTCGGCGCGAATGGCGATTCTCCCAAACGGCACGGCAGGGGAGAATCCCACCCAGGATGAAGCAGCAGGTGTAGTCAAGAAGGAGTAGCGGCTGTGAGGACAGTAACAGGTTTTGATGGTGCTTGCAAGCAGACGGGAGGTATAATGAAGAGGGAATATGCTTGCTTGTTGGCACTTGAGTTCAGCTGCCACAATAAATAATCAAATAACAGAGGGCATTTAACCTGTTCCACCCAGCAGGAGTGGTTGGATAGGGTGTAAAGATAGTGGATAGAGTGTAATGCGTTCCCAATAAGTTTCCACCCCTCAGGGTACCGGAGGATTAATTTAAATTGCGAGATTACTTGGCCTGAGTAAGAGCTGCACAGACTCAGACTCACTAGCAAAAGCTGGCAGCAGGGAACATCCAAACCACAGGAGGCATAGGTAAGTTTTTCTTTCTTCACACAGGTTACTTGTCGGATGGTGTAAGAATAGGATTACTTTCCAACAAGAGCATTTTTGTCCTCTCCCACAAAAGGTTTGCCAAATTCTTTTCCAATAATCACCTCTGAATAAAGGTGTGGCACGGTGGCACAGTGGTTAGCACTGCGGCGTCACAGCTCCAGGAACCCGGGTTCAATTCCGGCCTCGGGTGACTGTGTGGAGTTTGCACTTTCTCCCCGTGTCTACGTGGGTTTCCTCCGAGTGCTCCAGCTTCCACCCACAGTCCAAAGATTTGTAGGTTAGGTGGATTGGCCATGATAAATTGCCCTTAGTGTCCAAAAGATTAGGTGGGGTTACAGGGTTATGGGGATGGGGTGGAGGCTTGGGCTTAACTAGGGTGCTCTTTCCAAAGGCCAGTGCTGACTCGATGGGCCAAATGGCCTCCTTCTGCACTGTAAATCCTATGATTCTATGAAAGGCAGTTAACATACTCTAAAATGTTAGGAGTAGTGTTTGCATTTGCTTTCTCAGCACAATCTGGGTGGAAGTGGTTAAACCAATGCAAGGTATCAGGGAATTGCAAACATAAGTTGTGTGAACCATAAATTGAGTTGCTGCAATCTTTAAAATTGGTTTAAGACTTCCGGTGGCAGCATGTAGGAGAAAGTCGCACGTTGGGTGGTTCCTGCTCGAGGCTTGATTTTTTAGAATTTAATGCCCGGTTCCAGGGGCAATTTTTCAACACAAGTGCAGGAAGATATAACGAAGGAGGGGGATGTCTTAAAACCAAAAGAAAGCCGCCGTGAAGAAGGGGGCGAGTGAAGGTTCACCGTCGAGCGAAAGGGTCAGCTCAGCAACTGGAAAGATGACAGAGGCTGGGTCGCTGGGTGAGGCCACACTGCTCACGGCAGAAAAGCTGACCAAGGTGAAGGCTTTGGAATTCGAGAAACAGTTTGGAGGTGATGAGGAAGGAGATGATGGCAACACTGAAGGTGGAGGAGGCAATTGCTCTAGTGAAGGCTGTGCGGGAGCAGGGTGAGAAACTGAAGGGAGTGGAGGAGGCCTAGTCGCAACACAGTGATCAACTCACCTTGATGGGTGAGGAGCTGCAGAGGGTGGTCAAGGTGAACAGAAGTCTGCGAACCAAGGTGAAGGACCTATAAAACAGATCTAGGTGGCAAAATCAGGATCGTGGGCCTGCCCGAATGGGTGGAGGGCTCAAGGTCGACTGAGTACTTTGCCAAGATGTTGGGGGAGGGAAAAGATCCATCCAAGTAGGACCTGGATCGGGCTCATCGGTCGTTGAGGCCCAAACCAAAGGCGAATGAGCCGCCAAAAGCGGTGATTATTTGTTTCCACAGGTATCGCATGAAGGAGAAGGTCCTGAGTTGGGCAAAGCAGAAGCAGGAGGTGGTGGGGGACGCTGGGGGATCTGTCACCGGGGGGGGGGGGGGGGGGGGGGGGGGTCTCCAAGATGGCCAGGCCCGCGATCGGGGGCCACCGATCGGCGGGCGTGCGTGACTTTGGGGGGGGGGGCTTATATTGTGGGGCCGGCCCGCGGTGTGTGTCCGCCATGTTGCGCGGGGCCGTCGCCATAGGCGACCGCCACGCGCATGCGTGGACCCGCGGCCAGAGGGGCAGGGCCCCGTATCGGCAGCCGGAGCCCTGCTAGCCCCCTTCAAAATGGAGAATCACTCTGGACTTTCGAGGAAAAAGTCCAGAGGGATTTGCACCCGGTTCCTCGCAGGCGAGAGGACATAGCATCATTATCGGAGAATTCCACCCCTCATTATCAGAGAATTCCGCCCCTCATTATCGGAGAATTCCGCACTTTGAATCTGAAGGGCCCCTGGGAGGCCCTTCAGGCATGTTCAAAGGCTGCTGCAGCAGATAGCCATGGAGTTTCATGCCAGGAATCATGAATACAGTGCCGCAACCTGTCTGGGAGCAACTGATTAGTGCAGAAGTCTTAAGGTCAGCTAAATGTTCTTCAATTCCTGCCAAACCAGTACTTGTAGACTTTGTGTCGTTTGAAACAACCATAGAATGCAACGAACACTTGTTGAATTGTAGTATCAGCCAGAGGAAATTAACCAGTAAATTTCCTGTAAGTAATTGATTATTCCTTTAACTAGCACTGGTGTGGGGTTCATCCAACTGATGAATGTAGCTGTTCATCATGTGTGGGGAGAGCCTCTGGAGCTTTGAGTTTCAAAATTACACCACTGATGACCAATCAGCACAGCATGTTGATTGGATTGGATTGGATTTGCTGATTGTCATGTGTACCGAAGTACAGTGAAAAGTATTGTTCTGCATACAATTCAGACAGATCATTCTGTACATGGAAAGAAAATACACAGGGCAAACATAAAATACACAATCTAAACACATAGACACAGGCATCGGGTGAAGCATACAGGAGTGTAGTACTACTCAGTAGAGAAGATGTGTGAAGAGATTAGTTCAGACATAAGAGGGTCGTTTAGGAGTCTGGTAACGGCGGGGAAGAAGCTGTTTTTGAATCTGTTAGTGCGCGTTCTCAGACTTTTGTAACTCCTGCCCGACGTAAGAAGTTGGAAGAGTGAATAAGCCGGATGGGAGGGGTCTTTGATGAATGCTGCCTGTTTTCTCAAGGCAGCGGGAGATGTAGACAGAGTCAATGGATGGGAAGCGGGTTTGTGTGATGGACTGGGCTGTGTTCATGACTCTGTAGTTTATTATGGTTTTGGGCCGAGCAGGTGCCATTCCAGGCTGTGATGCAGCCTGATAGCATGCTTTCTATGGTGCATCTGTAAAAGTTGGTAAGAGTCAGTGTGGACATGCTGAATATCCTTAGTTTCCTGAGGAAGTATAGGCACAGTTGTGCTTTCTTGGTCCTAGCGTCGGTGTGGGTGGACCAGGACAGATTGTTGGTGATGTGCACCCCTAGGAATCTGAAGCTGTCAACCATCTCCACCTTGGCCCCGTTGATGCAGACATGGATGTGTACGATACTTTGCTTCCTGAAGTCAATGACCAGCTCTTTAGTTTTGCTGACATTGAGGGAGAGATTGTTGTCATTCCACTATCCATTAGGTTCTGTATCTCCCCCCTGTATTCTGACTCATCGTTGTTTGAGATCCGACCCACTACAGTCGTGTCGTCAGCAAACCTGTAGATGGAGATGGAGCCAAATTTTGCCACGTGTTTGTGTATCGGGAGTATAGTAGGGGGCTAAGCACTCAACCTTGCAGGGCCCCGGTATTGAGGACTATAATGGAGGAGGTGATTGACATAATGATCTCTACCTGCAGTGCTTAGTGCATTCACTGTGTGGATGCTTGCACCAATATGCTGTCTAATGAAATTTGCCTCATAAGTGTAAACGTATGTTAGGCATTCTATTTTGTAGCTCCAACAGCACTCATAGCTCATTGTCCCCAAAATACGGGTACAATGGAGCTGACTTTCTCATCTATTGTCTATCCTCCTTCAAGTACTATGCCTTTAGAAGAGCATTGGCAATCATGGACTTCCATTGTATTAGTCCACAATTATGCACAGCAAAGTACTGCAGTGTTTTGCCGTTGCCTTCTGCAGTCTGGCTGACAAGGAAACCCTCCCACTCTCACTGCCTGCCTTCAGGCATTTTGGAAGGATATGCTGGCTGATAATCAACCTGTTTAGCCACGTTCTGCAACCACCTTCTGTGCTCAAGTCCTGAAGTGGGACTTGAACCTGGAGCTTCTGGCACAGTAGTCGGGACGCAACTACTGCACCACAAGACGTCCTCTTATTATCTGCATAAAATATGTAGATGTTTTGCGTTCTTCACATTAAATTTGTTGGCAGCTCATCATGCTAAATTTAAGTTACGTTTTTTATGTTTCATTTCCTTCATTTCTGATTTACCGAGTTCAATTGCAATGGCTAGCTATTAATATTTTGTGATTTGCTTACTTATTAATTGAAGCAGAATGTGAAAATGGATGAGATTAGTACTAAATATATTCTAAACTGTTATCTGACTGTACAGATGGTTCCATAATTAATTTGGATTGGAAAAGATAGCTGCTGTGTTGTGCATATTCAAAACATTTAAATGTAGTTTTGATATAAAAAAACATGGAAATAGCTTTGGTTTCAGAGCACGAGTTCATACTTTGTTTTTCCTGAGTATTTTGACCTGGAAACTGTTGACTATTTTTCAGAAACTTCTAACGGTGATATTTTTTGTTGATTTGTTTCTACGTCAGTCTTGCAACAAAATAATAAATTGAGGGAGCAGCTACAAATTTCCCAAGTGCATGCTGAAATGAAATGCAATCATTGTAGTTCTTGTGGCCATACATCAATTATTTAAGAATGAGTTTTTTGAAAGTAAATTTCCGCACTTTTACATGTGGAGAACAAATTTTGTTTCTACTTCGTGGCAAGTGACCCCCTTCCATTTCATTAGACTTAAATTTTAAACTTAAAGTCCCAAAAGGCATGCTTGTTAGGTGAATTGGACATTCTGAATTCTCCCTCTGTGTTCCCGAACAGGCGCTGGACTGTGGTGACTCGGGAATTTTCACAGTAACTTCATTGCTGTGTTAATGTCAACCTACTTGTGACAATATTAATGATTATGAGATTATGATTATATGACTATGATTTATATATGGCCTTTTTTACCACAATGCTTTAAAGCAATATCAAAATTCCCTGACAAAATTAAAATAATGCCATGGAACATAGAGTATGAAAAACTAGAGCTGCATTCACTGAACCTGATCTAACAGCAATGCTCAAAATCATGAAAAGTGTTTGATGGAGTAATAGTTGAAACATTATTCCACTATTTGGTCTCAAATTTAAAACTCATTCATTGAATCATAGAATTTACAGTGCAGAAGGAGGCCATTTGGCCCATGGAGTCTGCACTGGCCCTCGGAAAGATCATCCCACTTAAGCCCTTGCCTCTATCCCATCCCCGCAACCCAGTAACCCGACTTAACCTTTTGGACACTAAGGGGCAATTTATCATGGCAAATCCACCTACCCTGCACATCTTTGGACTGTGGGAGGTGTTATGTGGGTGTCCCTTTAAGAAAGGTTTGTGTTCTTATGTGGCTTGTAGCACATTGGGCTGAGGCTGTGAGGTGAGAGGGGGTTTCAGTTTGACTGCTTTGGACTGCAGAAGGAGAAAGAAGTGTTTCTCATGTTTTTCTCTTCGCTTTAAAAGCTGTTTCAGTGAAACAAAGAACTGCCTTGGTAATTTTAAACATGTAGTTGTTTCCCGGAAGAGTTTGAAACTGGACCTGAATCTCAGGGACAGGACCAGTCCCAGTCAAGTGAATCTGCAGTGTTCTGGGCCATTCCCTTGAATAGGGGTTTTTGTCTAATTGGATTTTGTTATTGAATTGGAACAGCTAAGGGGGAATTCATTAAGTGTTATACATCGATTACTGTAGCTGTGTGGTGGCTTTATGTTTGTAATTGATAAAAAATTCTTGTGTTTATATATATTATATGTTAACTACGTTCTTAGAATAAACCTTGTTTTGATTAAAGTGTCTTGGAAGTCTGATAAATCACACCTGCAGTGAAGGCTTTTGAGCTCATCCTAGCCAAATTCAACATAAAAGGTGGTAGGTCAGATCAAAGTCATAATACACTTTGGAGTTTATAAGCCCTGGCCCATAACAGAGGAAACCAGAGCACCCAGAGGAAACCCACACAGACACGGGGAGAAAGTATAAGCTCCACACAGTCAGTCACCCGAGGCTGGAATTGAACCCGGGACCCTGGAGCTGTGAGGCAGCCGTGCTAACCACTGTGCCACCGTGCCGCCCTGGCTTCATCTCCCCTCGCAGAATCATAGAATCCCTGCAGTGCAGAGGGAGGCCATTTGGCCCATCAAATCTGAATCGACACTTTAACTTTGTCCAGCCGTACAATTCTCTTAAACCCGAGTTCCCCAACTCAGCCTCCTGTGCATCTCTCACTTCCTGGCAGGCCTAGGTCTGTTGGAAGTATATACTTGAATGTGGAGCCAGGAGCACCAAGAATGTTACTGCTGGCTTCAAAATCAGAACGTGGGTTTGGAGGGCTGATGCTGGTCTCTTCTCCATCCACTGCATCCCTATTCTGATCGTAATCTCGATCCTCATTCCCAAACACAACATCTATTAGAACATAGAACATACAGTGCAGAAGGAGGCCATTTGGCCCATCGAGTCTGCACCGACCCACTTGAGCCCTCACTTCCACCTTATCCCCGTAGCCCAATAACCCGTCCTGACCTTTTTGGACACTAAGGGCAACTTATCATGGCCAATCCACCTAACCTGCGCATCTTTGGACTGTGGAAGGAAACCGGAGCACCCGGAGGAAACCCATGCAGACACGGGGAGAACGTGCAGACTCCGCACGGACAGTGACCCAGCGGGAAATTGAATCTGGGACCCTGGCGCTGTGAAGCCACAGTGCTATCCACTTGTCCTACCGTGCTGCCCATTCTGTAAATACGACTGTACACCATCACATATCACCATCAGCATGCTGCTTTCAGCTACTGCTATACTCCTGAATCACACGCACGCCTCCCAGTCTCCTGGTTCCCCCACAACATCAACCTCACAGCATTTGGCTGCGATTCAGTGGTCTCGTTGCGCTTGAGCAAGAGAGCGACGAGGGCGGTAAATTCAGTCTCGGTTGGGGTGGGTCATGGGTGTATCGGAGCTGAGGGCGGGGGGCAACAACACCCGGGTCCGCAATGCCAATCCCTGGATCGTGTGCCCCCTGTTCCGGGGCCAACATTAGTCCCTGCCTGTCTTCCCTACTGACCATCCATAGCTCCCACTGATCGTGGAGGCCTCTGACCGAGCGGCTGAAGGCGATTGCTAATAGGGAATTGCCAATCATGGTTATGTGAGCACTTCACACATCCCAAGTGGATTCCCTTGGGTGGGCGTGCGTGCAGCATGTGGGGCTTATTGAGGAGAATCTCATAGAGACCGTGATGCCTGGACACTGTTCCTGAACACTGCGGGAGGCAACATCACAGACACAGCAGACACAATCTGAACACCCAGGGGATAGGCCACAGCCCCGGGGACAACTCTGTAGGCGGAGGTGGGCTGAGTGCAGTGGGGAGGGGACCTGCACCCACTCCAGGTAACATTATGCGTGGGTGTCTGAGGTGCAGGCTGTGGGGTCCGGTGAGCGGGGCCCCCCACAGCGGCTGGTGCGTGAGCAGGGTGTGCCGGGTGGGTGGAAAGCAGTGGGAGAACTGCAGGGTCCCGGGGTGGAAGACCATGCAGTTTGTCAGTCTCATAGCCTCTCCTAATTCCTTCTAGATATTGAACGGTATGAACGATATTTTGGACCCCGTGGAACTTGCCCTAGCGATGCTGCTGGCAGACCGGGCAGCCAGGCGCCAGAGAAGCAGCATCGGCAGGGACTCAAGGCTCCGCCCCACACCCTGAGGACCCGGCTGCCCTTCAGGCCAGGGTAGACCCTGGGGGATGGCCTGCGCCGGCCCAGGCTGTACAAGCATCCCTGGTCTCTCGAGCAAATGACGGAAAACACATGCCGCAAAAGGTTCCGCCTCAACAAACAGATGTTGCGGCACCAGTGCCATGTCTGCACGGATTTGGCACCACATGCCGCTGGAGGACACCCGTAACCGGTGGCCATCAAGGTCACCACAACCCTGAACTTCTACACCTCAGGATCATTCCAGGGCTTGAGCGGGGACTTGTGTAGCATCTCACAAGCTACAGCTCGCAGGTGCTTTCAGCAGGTCATGGATGCCCTGTTTGCCTGGGCAGAAAACTATATAAACTTTGACAAGACCAAGTCCAAGAAGATGCCCGGGCAACAGGATTCTATGCCATCGACAGGATGCCCCAGGTCCAGGGGTTGATAGATTGCATGTATGTCGCCTTGCGCTCACCGGGCACCAGGGACTGCCCTATGTCAACAGAAAGGGATTCCACTCCCTGAACATCTAGCTCATGTGCAACCACCACCTTAAGATCATGCACATGTGTTCATGCTTCCCAGGGAGTGTGCACGACAGCCACATCCTGGGGTAGTCAGACATCCCAACCTCTTCGAGGACCACCCCACGATGGGCGGTTAGCTCTTTGAGGATAAGGAGTACCCGCTTTAGACTTGACTAATGCCGGCAGTACGGAGCCCAGTGACCGTGTGCAGACCTGGTACAATGAGGCAATTGCAGCCACACGATCTGTCATTGAGCGGTGCATCGGTCTGCCCAGAATGCGATTCTGATGCCCCGACCGCTCTGGTGATGCCCTGTAGTGTGTGTGCCACCCCCCCCCCCCCCCCCCCCCCGGAGGGTCGCACACTTTCTAGTGGTCTGCTGTGTTCTCCGCAACCTGGCACAGCAGCAGGGCAACGTGCTGGAGGTGGAGGAGGAGGAACATGTGGCCACCTCCGAGGAAGACAAAGAGGAGGCGCCGGACCTGCAGGGGCTGGAGGACGTTCCCGGGAGGAACCGGAGGACCAGCTGGAGGACAGGCAACAGCGGCAAGCCCGGAGGGCCAGGCAGATCCTCATAATCGCCGCTTAATGCAGGACGAAGCCTCATCTGTCATTGCTACCGGCCCCGCCCAGCCCCCATTTCCCACCCTCCTAGGGTCTGTGTTACATCACTCCAGGATGCTGGGACTGTGTCGGCACTGTCAGCGGGTCACTGTCGAGGGTGGGGGGGTGGGGGGGTGACGATAACCCTCAGAGAGCTGAGCGCTGGTGCTCCTCAATCTATGCCATAGTTTGACCGCTACCTGTCTGCTGAGTGCTCGCTCACACCCATCACCTGCACATTGGGAGTGGGGGGGCGGTTTCCAGGACCCCATGGCTGGGGAGATGAGGCAAGGGTTTTGAGGTCGGCCCACATTGCGGAAAAAACTGCCAGAGACGTCATACTGGTTGTAGTGAAGGTTCTTTAATGTATCACGCATCAGTGTGTACCACTCTCCCAATGGTGCCGCCTCACTTCCCCCCCCCCCCCCCCCCCCCAATACAGACTCTCCCCCCCCCCCCCCCACCCAAATACAGACTCCCCCCACCCCCCTAGTCTCCTCTGGTGCCCTCTCTGTGATCCTTGAGGTGCTTAGCCTTCCTTGATCTACTCCTGCGTCAAGGTGTTTTGTGCTGGACAGGAGTGGTGCTAGGCACATTCCCGTGGGTGGGGGTGCCAACTCACCCGTGCGGCCCGGTGTAGATCGTTGATCTTCTCGTGGTACTGGGTGCCGGTCCTCCTCGTGACGCTGCCTAAGCTGATGGCCGCTCCCATCTCCTCCCAGGTGGCACTGGCTGCCCTGTGGCTTACTCTCGGGGGAACAGGACATCCCTCCTGGCCTCGGCCGCCTCTAGGAGCTTCCCCGGGTCTGCATCCCCGAGGCGTGGGACCGGGCGTCTCGGCACCATGGCTGCAAGCTGTGTGGGGTTGGTCGTGCAAGAGCAGTTTATGTGCTGCTCTACCTTGTTAGCTGGCGAAGGTGGTCTCGACGAATCGGCTAGCGATCCCTGATATGCAGTGTGAAGCCCGTACAGCCACCTTAAGTGGACCAATTAACGTTGGATTGTGGTGATGGCCTTGCCGGGCCGTGCACCGGAAGCTCGCGGCAGATCCCGCTTGCTACCATATTTAGAAACCTTTACATTGAATTGTGCCCTTCGATTGGCAGATCATCAGTCCAAATTTCAAGGCAGCTTCTGTCTGGGGATAGAGTCTGTCACTCACAAGTTCAATCAATGAGGTTTAAGTCACAATATTACGTCTGCTTCACATTTAGCCCATCCCTCATGCATATTTTTCGGTGTAAGCAAATCCGGCTCATTGGGTACCAGAAAAGGAATGATTCCCATTTCCCACCAATGAGCATAAAAAGAGCTACAAATCTATTATCATAGGGGCAGCACGGTGGCGCAGTGGTTAGCACTGCTGCCTCACATCGCTGAGGTCCCAAGTTCGATCCCGGCTCTGGGTCACTGTCCGTGTGGAGTTTGCACATTCTCCCGTGTTTGCGCTGGTTTTGCTCCCACAGCCCAAAGATGTGCAGGGTAGGTCGATTGGCCAGGCTAAATTGCCCCTTAATTGGAAAAATGAAGTGGGTACTCTAAAAAATTTTTTAAATTGTTATAGGAAAATAACAATTACTAGTCAATCTAGTTCCACCATCCCGCTAGTCGCAATATACAACACTAATGGTGTTGTCCACTTACCTTTATTAATCTACAAGGACGAGAATACCGTGTTGGAAATCTTTGGAATATTTTCTGTAATAAGTGATCTAATTATAGTTATTTGCATATTGATTTCAAAGTCTAGATTTACTTCATTGTTATTTAAACATATTTCTGCAATGCTTCAATTTTAAATGAGTTGCTATGGACATTTTTTTATATTTTTCATTTTACATTCATGCATTAAAACATTTTTCCTACTTCATTAATATATTTGAATTATGTTTGTATTATAAAATTTGTTCATTTCAATTATTCATATCAAGTTATGTAATTGGTAATAAGAATAGTTTGATGCTAATGGACATTTCCATAATCAGCAGATTTGCCATTATAAGGTATTCCTTGGTCAATGGGTGATTCTCTGGAGAATGTCACTTAACATCCTGGTGCATTAAGTTGAATATGTCAAATGGTTCTCAAATATGGATTCAGTGAGTCATATAAAAAGCATTTTCACACCTATCCTGTCTAAGCTAAGTGATTCTAATAGCCATTTGACAAGGGATAAGCACATAATGGTGTTTCAGAGGACAGTTAATCAGCACTATAATTGTGATTTAGTTAAAATTTTGGCTTCTTTTACCTTCCTGCCATGCTAGGTTTCCTCTTCACAGGTATAAATCAGCTGAATACCATATAGGTAACTCTGCATGCTCCTGAACATCCCGCTCCCTTACCAGCCCTCCAAATCTGCAAAATTAGAGTTCATGGCATTTGGGAAGAGATACTGACATGGACTGAGGGTTGGTCAATAGACAGAAAACACAGAGTAGGGATAAACGGATCATTCTCTGGTTGGCAAGTTGTGGCTAATGGGGTACCGCAAGGATCGGTGCTTGACCCCAACTATTCACAATCTATATTGATGATTTGGACGGAGGGACCAATTATAATATTTATTTGTGTCACAAGTAGGCTTACATTACACTGCAATGAATTTACTATGAAAATCACCTAATCGCCACACTCTGGCGGCTGTTCGGGTACACTGAGGGAGAATTCAGAATGTCCAATTCACCTAACGAGCACGTCTTTCTTATGGTAGGAAACTGGAGTTCCCGGAGGAAACCCACGCAGACACGGGGAGAACGTGCAGACTCCGCACAGACAGTGACCCAAGCCGGGAATCGAACCCGGGTCCCTGGTGCTGTGCAGCAATAGTGCTAACCACTGTGCTGCCATGCCGCCCTAATGTTATATTTCCAAGTTTACTGATGACACAATACTTGGTGCGCAATTTAATGGCTGCGTTGTGCTAAGGCGTGAGCGCGACGAGGCCATTAAATCACAGGAGAGGACAAAATCGAGAACCAAGCCAGGCTCAGAACTGTTTGCGATTTAACCGGCCCGCTCCCGATGGCAAAATCAGGATTCCGCCATAGCATGGCGAGAAACCAATAATCACACCACTTAACCCAAACTCCAGACAATTAACAGGACTGAACCCCGATCTAATGGCCTCCCGTTAGACCGGTGCTCGGAGGGGGAGGCCCTGTGGGTGGGGGGGGGACCTGCCCACCACCACCACCCCCCATAATCCCCATTGACCATAGAGACCTTTGGCCGGGCAGCTGAAGGCTATTGCTAATTGAGAATTGGCAATTATAATTAAGTGAGCACTCCACACATCCCAAGGGGATCCCCGTGGGTAGGTGCCTCATGTAGCATGAGGGAGTTATTGCCTAGCATCCCAATCAGATAATGATGCCTGGATACTGTTCCTGAACACTACAGAAGGCAACACCATGGAAGCAGCGGCCAACATCCGAGCATCCAAGGGCTAGGGATATTTCGACCACCAGAGGGGTGAGCATGTGCACTGGAGAGGGGACCTATGCTTGTCCAGGTAGCATTACGTGCGGGAGTCTGGGGTGCAGGATTTTGGGCCCGGTGAGCAGGAGCCCTCGCTGCAGCCAGGGGTGAGTGGACAGGAGACTGGGACATGCCCTGCAGCACCTCATCAAGCTCCACCTGGTACTGGGTCACGTCCCCCATTGACTGGGACATGCTGGCGAGGCACTTAGTCATGGCTGTCACTGACTGAGCCACGCCTTGGACACCTCCACTCACGTTGCTGATGTCATGCACCAGGCTCTCCACTGCGGTTGTCACCCCAGCAGTGTTGGCCTCAGTGCCACGCATTGCCAGTCTATCTGCTGCACCTATAGTCTGTGGGACTCCTCCAGTCGGCTATGGACCTGCTGGAGTGTCGCTAACATTTCCCTCTAAATCTCTCGGCCGCATCCTAGTGTCTGCATCAGCTCTGGCTAAACCTGGTCGAGAGGGTCAGCATCTGAACAGAATCCAGCTGGGTCCTGGAATCCAGCAGACGTCTGACTGCTGTCTCACCTCTGAGGTGTTCTCATGGGATGGGGGGGCAGGTGGAACACACGCCAAATGGGTGGCATCGTCGGATAAGGATCCTATGGGAGAATGGGCATGCAGTCAGTGGGAGAGATGGGTCAGTCTGCATGACATTAACAACTCGTGTGACGGGTCATGTGGGTGGGTGCCGGTGAATCCTCTCCTCTGTGCCGCACACCAACCTCTATGTCGGTGACAGATCTGCCCTCCGCCACCCCCAGGACCCCCATGGCCCATTCCTCTTCGGGGGTGAGGACTCTGATGTAAGGCACCCCGTCGCCCGCCTGGGCCCTCTCGCGTCTGTTGTGGGCCAACTTCTCCTGCGGGGGACACAGAGCGGGTATCGTGAGCAACAGCCATTGTTCACCATGGACGTGTGTGGGGGGGCAGTGGTTTGGGTTGGGGGGAGATGGGGCATATGTGGTGGGGGGATGGGGAGTTTGGGTGTAGGGGGCTGTGGTGGGGGGATGGGGAGTTTGGGTGTAGGGGGCTATGGCGTGGGCGACACTGCTGGACATGGGTGGGCCGGGGCACAGAATGGTGCTGGGTGGGGATGGTGGCAGTCGTGGTTTCTGGGTTGGGGCAGGGGGGGGGGGGGGGGGGGGAAGGGAGAGGGAGAGAGAGACCACCCGAGAGTTGGGGGGGGGGGGTTGACTGGTGCCAACCAACCCGTGCGGCCTGGTGGGGGTCGATGATCTCTTGCGGCACTGGGTGCCGGTCCTTGGTGATACTCACCGAGCTGACTGCCGCGGCCGCTCCTTCCAGGCGGAAGGAAGCTGGCTGCCCTGTGGCTGACCTTCCAAGACTTCGGGGGAACAGGGCATCCCGTCTGGCCGCTAACACGTCCAACAATATGCCTAGTAAGCAAGTTGGTGGCGCCCACGGGCCACACGTGTTGAGTGGAGCAAGATGCCGGCGCCCACGGGCCGCACGTGTTGTGAGTGGAGCAAGATGGCGGTGCCCACGGGCCGCACGTGTTGTGAGTGGAGCAAGATGGCGGCGCCCACGGGCCGCACGTGTTGTGAGTGGAGCAAGATGCCGGCGCCCACGGGCCGCACGTGGTCTGAGGAGAGGAAGATGGCGGCGCCCACTGGCTGCACGTGGGGGGTGCCGGGACAATAGCGGCGATTGAGCAGGCTGGCACACTGCAGCGAAATGTCCCTTCTTGCCACAGGCCTTGCAGAGCGCGCTCCGCGCCGGGCAGCGCTGCCGGGGGTGTTTTGTCTGTCCGCAGAAGTAGCACTTGGGTCCCCCGGGGTTGGTTGGCTGCCGCGCGGCGCAGGCATGGGGTTGGCTGAGGGCGGTCGCTGATGGGGTCCACGATGGGGTGGCTGCTGGCGGGGTCCACGATGCACAGGGGGGGTAGGCCGTGCGGTCGGGGGCATAAGCCTGTACGTTGCGTGAGGCAACCGTGAGCGAGAGCCCTAGTTTCTTCGTCGCCGCAAGGTCAAGCGTAACCCCTTCTAAGAGGCGCTGGCGGATGTAGTCAGACCCTATGCCCATAATGAACGCGTCTCTCATTAGCAGGTTCGAATGTTCAGTGGCCGAAACGGCCTGGCAGTCACAGTCTCTCACCAGGGCGAGCAGGGCATGCCAGAAATCATCCACAGACTCCCCAGGAAGTTGGTGCCGCGTGGCTAGGAGGTGCCTGGCGTAGATCTTGTTGGTCTGCTGAGCGTAATTCTCCTTCAGTAGCGCCATGGTCTCTGCGTAGGTCGGCGTGTCCTGGACGAGGGGAAAAACATTGGAGCTCAGCCGCGTGTACAGAATCTGGAGCTTCTGTGCTTCTGAGATTGGGTCTGGCGCAGACCCGATGTATGCTTCAAAACAAGCTCGCCAATGTTGGAAGTCCTTTTTGGCGTTGTCTGCTTGAGGATGCAGCTGCAGGCGATCCGGCCTGATGCGGAGGCCCATCTCGGAAAAATTTCTGTGTAATAAATTGATGCACTATCAATTACGACGAGACGAGAGTAGAATGTAATCGAGGCTTTATTACACGAGATGTGTGGCCTCCTACAGCAGCTTACAAAATGGCGGCTGTTCGGAGAGCACACACATTTACACTCTGCCTCCTGGGCGGAGCCAGCAGGCAGGGATCTACCCCCATACCTGTAGTACAGGGACCTTACCGTAATACCCATATATACAATATAATACAACAGTGGGGACTACCACACCCTGGTCGGCAGCCCCGGATCATGGTGACCTCGGTGGCATGGCTGCAAGCAGTGTGGGGTTGGCTGTGCAGGATCGGTTTAGTGCTGCTCTCCTTTGTTAGCCGGGGGCTGACGAGTGCAGCCCTGGCAAATCAGATGGCAAGACCATCATTTGAGGTGTGAAACCCTTGGGGCCTCATTAAGTGAACTAATTAACGTTTTATAGCAGTGACGGCCTCGCTGGTCTGAGCATCCAGAAGCTTGCGGTAGTTCCGGCTCGCTAACGCACTTAGAAAGTTTTCCATTAAATCACGCCCATGATGGGAATGTGAGTTGTGAAGAGGATGAAAAGAGACATCAAGTGGGTTTAGACATACTGAGTGAGTGGGCAAGAATATGGTGGATGGAATATAATAAGGAAAATGTGGAGTCATCCACTTTGGTAGGAAAAGCAGAAAGGCAGAGTATTTCTTAAATGGTGAGATATTGGAAAGTGTTGATGTTCACCGAGACCTGGGTGTTCTTCTTCATAAGTCAGTGAAAGCTAACATGAAGGCAAATGGTATGTGAGCCTTAATGTGATTAAGGAATTCTTGATGCAGTTATATAGATCCCTCGTGAGGTCACACCTGGAATATTGTGTGCTGTTTTGATCTCATTATATACTGGCCATCGAGGGAATGCATCAAATGTTCACCAGACTATTCCTGCAGACTGTCTAGATTTTAGTAGAATGGGAGGTGATCTAACTGAAATGTATAACATTCTGGCAGGGCTTGACCCTGCGTGGTTTTGATAGTTGGGGGGGAGAGGGGAGAGAGAGAGAGAGGGGGGTGGGGGGGTGCTCCAGAACCAAGGTACACAGTCTTAGAACAAGAGGTAGGCCCTTTAGGACTGAGATGAGGAATTTTTTCAGCCAGAAGGTATGAATCTTTGAAATTCTCTAGCCCTGGAGGGCTGTGACGGTCCAGTCATTACGTGTGTTCAAAGCAGAAGTTGATAGATTTCTCAGTACCAAAGACATCAAGGGACATGTGGATAGTGCGGGGAGATGGCATTGAGGTAGAAGATCAGTCATGATCTGGTGAAATGGCGGAGCAGGCTTGAGGGGCCGAAAGGCCGACTTTTTCTCCTATGTCCCCCTGCCAAATTTCTTCTTTTTTATGGATTGCATCAGACTGCATTATTGTTCTAATGGGGGCTCCAACACCTCACAAAAGTGATAAAAGCAAATTACTGCGGATGGTGGAATCTGAAACAAAACCAGAAAATACTGGACAATCTCAGCAGGCCTGACAGCATCTGTGGAGAGAGAACGGAGCGAACATTTTGAGTCTGGATGACGTTTCCCATCCCAGTCTTTCAGAGTGCCTTCGTTCAGCAGCACGGTAGCACAAGTGGATAGCACTGTGGCTTCACAGCGCCAGGGTCCTAGGTTCAATTCCTTTGCTGCGTCATTGTCTGTGCGGAGTTTGCACGTTTTCCCCGTGTCTGCGTGGATTTCCTCCGGGTGCTCCAGTTTCATCCCACAGTCCAAAGACGTGCAGGTTAGGTGGATTGGCCATGATAAATTGCCCTTAGTGACCAAAAAAGGTTAGATGGGGTTATTGGGTTAAGGGGATAGGGTGGAAGTGAGGGCTTAATTGGGTTGGTGCAGACTTGATGGGCCGAACGCCTCCTTCAGCACTGGACGTTCCATGTTCTTCAATATTGAGAGCATCGTAGCTAAGCCTGATCCTGTCCTCATCTAATGCCAAAACATATTCTTTCTAAAGAGGGCAGTGACATAGTGGTATTGTCACTGGGCTAGTAATCCAGAGACCCAGGGTAATTTTCTGGGGTCCCAGGTTCGAATCCCACCGTGGCGGATGGTGAAATTTGAATTCAATGAAAGTATTGAATTAAAAGTCTAATGATGATCATGAAGCCATTGTCTATTGTTGTAAAAGCCCATCTGGTTCACTAATGTCCTTCAGGGAAGGAAATCTGCCGTCCTTACCTGATCTGGCCTACATGTGACTCCAGACCCAGACAGTGATGCCGTTGACTCTTAACTGTCCCTAGCAAGGCCTCTCAGTTCAAGGACAATTGGGGATGGGGAACAAATGCTGACCCAGCTAAGAATCCCAAGAATTCATTTAATTAAAACTAGGTAACAATTTCACTGAACATCTTGGTTATTTTTTGACCTCCCTAACCTACTGAATGTTGAGACAAATTACAGTATCCTTATGATTATTTAAGTTGAAACTTTCTAACTCAGTACTGAGACCAAACCTAATCTATCTCACAAAACAAATGCATTTTTAAGATTGTAACAAGCACCTACTTTGGTGGTGTAATGGTAATGTCACTGGTTTAGTAATACAGAGGCTCAGGCTAATAAGAACAAAGAACAATTCAGCACAGGAATAGGCCTTTCGTCCCTCCAAGCCTGTACCGGTCATGATACCATCCGTGGCCAAAACCCTCAGCACTTCCTCGTGCCGTATTCCTCTATACCCATCCTATCCATGTGTTTGTCAAGATGCCTTTTGAAAGCTTCCGCAACCTCCCCTGGCAGCGAGTTCCAGGCACTCGCCACCCACTGTGTAAAGAACCTGCCTCGCACATCTCCTCTAAACTTTGCCCCGGACTTTAAACCTATGCCCCCTAGTGACTGACCCCTTCACCCTGGGAAGAGTGCCTACCCATCCACTCTATCCATGCTTCTCATAATCTTGTAGACCTTTATCAGGTCCCCCCTCAACCTCCGTCGTTCTAATGAAAACAGTCCGAGTCTATTCAGCCTCTCCGCATAGCGAACACTCCCCGGACCAGGCAACATCCTGGTCTTGGGACAAGAGATTCACATCCTAACACAGCAGCTGATCAAACTTAAATTCAATTAATAAAATTTGGAATTGAAAGCTCGGGCAGAATTTGATGCGACCACCAAGGCAAGTTCTGAGGCAGGGGGTGGGTTGGAGCGTAACATTGCATGGATGGAATTCCTCCCGGGATCCCGCCCACTCAGGCCAAATGCAATTTGATGACTGGGGCCTCGGGCGGGAAACCCGCCTTTTCATCTATTAAGGCCCTTAAATGGCCACATGAGGGCCAATTCCCACCCAACCACAGTTTTTAGACTGGTGGGAACGGAAATGAATCAGGTGGGAAACAGAAAAATAAACTTTTCTCCATCTCGAGTGGGAAGTGGGGAGGTGCTTCAATCTGAAGACCCCTTCAGATTTGAGGCACCCTCCCCTCTGGGATCTTGCAGCTCCGGTCCTCCATCTCCCCTGACTTACCCTCTGATGCCGCCATCACCCCTCCCCCTCCCAACCCGAAAGGGCAACTCTGATCCTTCCATCTCCGGGACATAGCTTGAGAATAGTCCCAGGACTTTGTACCAGACATAGGGCTGCAGTACCTCGTCTGGCCACTCCAGCTCTGTGCCTGGAAGGGTTGGAGAGCTGTCGGCCAATCAAGGCAGGCTCCTTCGAAGGGCAGACAGAAGTCCCATCCATTGCCAGTCAACACTCAAGTGAGTGTTAAATGCTTCCGAGAGTCACCAGCAGCATGTTGCGTACCATCTCATTGCTGCTGTCCTTAAAATTCTACGCCTATTCTCAGTAATGGTCGCCATGAAACTAATATTGATTGTCATAAAAATGCATACTTGCCATACTTACCTGCTCTGGCCTACATATGACTCCAGTAATTTGATTGATTCAAAGTTGAATCTAAAATGGCCAAGCGAGCCACTGAGTTCAAGGGCAATTGGGGATGAGCAACAAATATAGGCCTTGCCGGGGCTACCCACATTCCATGAAATAAATACTAAGTTGTGCACTGTTGAGAATTATTTAATCATAATGTAAAAAAACTTATATCCAGAACATCAGACTTTTTTTATTGCAGTTATTAAAAAGTTAACTTTCGTAAAGATTGCTTATATTTACAGTAGAAGTTGCTTTTTATAGATTTCATGTTGTAAAAAATGTTAACAGTTGATTGCAAGGGTCTGAGGCAAAAGTATGCAATGAGACTTTGAGTAGTAGTATCCTATCAATTCTGCAATTTTGATTGCTTTAAAATGCAATGCTTTTATTGTTGACGGCATTGGTTTAATGTTTTACAATTAGCATAAGATATAATACATGATATATTATAAAATATAATAGATCATGCTGTTATTGAAAGAATATACAGGTCACCATCGAAGCAGAGAAATCTTAACCCATGATTGAAACCAAAGGGCAGATGTAAAATAAATCCTTTACCAACATGCTAAGTCTGGGACCTCATTGCATAAGATCCTTCTGAATGGTTCTCAGAGTGTGATTTCCTTCAATTTTCCAACTTTTATGTGCATGTGATTTTGCTTCCCCTCCTCATTACTGTACAAAAGCTCTTGACTTCGCAAAGTTGTACCGTTTGTGATATCATTTGATTTGTCATATTTCATACCTATTTCTGGTATTATGCATGAAAATATGTGATCTGTTTCAGTCCATTTTAGTTTACTCTCCACAGTGATTTTCATTGCATTGATGTATGATCAAGCCAAAGGCAACTCACAATGCACATAATTTCAAAGTAGAAAAACAAAATTCATTTTTCATAAGATGTAAAAGAGCTTGGAATTTCCTGGAATTGAGAATTGCTATTTTAAATCAAGCTACGTACTTGAAAATATATTGTAGTTTGAAAGTGAAAAGCAAACGACCATTTATAATGACGGTAATTGGAGATTAGAAATCAATCCAGTGGACAAGATGATCTCATTTTACCGGCCCCAAAAATCTTGTTTTTGCAGAGAACTATAGAAACGTTACAGTGCAGAAAGAGGCCATTCAGCCCATTGTGTCTGCAGCCAAATAAGAGGGGGGGAAAAATAGACGTTCATTTCAATCCCAGCACCTGGTCCACAGTCTTGCAGGTTACAGCACTTTAGATGCAGATCCAGGTACCTATTGAATGAGTTGAGCATTTCAGCCTGAACCACCAACTTAGGCAGTAAGTTCCAGACACCACCACCCTCTGGGTGAAAAATGTTTTCTTCATGTCCCCTCTATCCTTCTACCAATCACCTTAATCAATGCCTCCTAGTAATTGGCCCCTCAGCTAGGGGGGACAAATCTTTCCTGTCTACCATCACATGACCCGTCATAATTTTGTACACCTCAATTAGATCACTCCCTAGCCGCCTCTGTTCTAAGTAAAAAAAAACTAGTCTATCAAATCTCTCCTCATAGCTCCAATGTTCAAGCCCTGGCAGCATTCTTGCAAAACCCCTCTGAACTCTTGCCAGAGCAGTTATGTCAGAATAGAATCATAAAATCTTTACAGTGCAAAGGAGGCCATTCGGCCCATCAAATCTTCACCGACCCTCTGAAAGAACACTCCATCCAAGCCCACTCCCCCGCGCTATCCCCATAAGCCTTTAACATAACCTACATTCCTGGGTATGTCCTGTCTCACCGGCAGGACAGAGCCAGCAGAGGTGGCGCACAGTGGTATACAGTCGGAAGGGAGTTGCCCTGGGAGTCCTCAACATTGACTCTAGACCCCATGAAGTCTCATGGCTTTAGGTTAAACAAGGGCAAGGAAACCTCCTGCTGATTACCATGTACTGGCCACCATCAGCTGATGAATCTGTACTCCTCCATGTGAACACCATTTGGAGGATGCACTGAGGGTGGCAAGGGCACAGAATATGCTCTCGGCAGCGAACTTCAATGCCCATCACCAAGAGTGGCTCGGTAGTACCACCACAGACCGAACTGGTTGGGTCCTAAAAGACAAAGCTGCTAGACTGGGACTGCAGCAGGTGGTGAGGGAACTAACAAGAGAGAAACACATACTTGACTCCATCCTCACCAATCTGCCTGCTGCAGATGCATTTGTCCATGATAGTATCAGTAGGAGTGGCCACCACACAATCTTTGTGGCGACAAAGTCCCATCTTCACATTGAGGATATCCTTTAGCAATACCACCGTGCTAAATGGGTTAGACTTCGAACTGATCTAGCAACCCAAGACATGAGCGTCCTTGAGGTGCTGTGGGCCATCAGCAGCAGCAGAATTGTATTCAACCACAATCTGCAACCTCATGGCCCAGCATATCCCCCCATTGTATCATTACCCGCAAGCCAGGGGATGAACCCTGGTTCAATCAGGAGTGCATGCCAGGAGCAACACCAGGCATACCTAAAAATGAGGTGTCAACCTGATGAAGCTACAATACAGGACTACATGTGTGGCAAACAGCATACGCAGCAAGTAATAGTCAGAGCTAAGCGATTGCACAACAAACGCACCAAATATAAGCTCGGTAGTCCTGACACATCCAGCCGTGAATGGCGGTGGACAATTCACTGGAGGGGGAGACTCCTCCATGAAGGAGGAGCCCAGCACATATGTGCAAAAGACAAGGCTGAGGCATTCTCAACAATCTTAAGCACGAAGTGCTGAGTGGATGATCCATCTCGGTCTCCTCCAGAGGCTCCCAGCATCACAGATGTCAGTCTTCAGCCAATACGATTCACTCCACATGATATCAAGAAATAGAGTCATGGATGTCTACAGCATGGAAACAGGCCCTTTGGCTCAGTTTGTCCATGCCGCCCAGTTTCTATTACTAGGCTAGTTCCACTTGCCTGCATTTGGCCCATATCCCTCTATATCCGCCCTGCCCCATGTAACTGTCTAACTATTTTTTAAAGGGCAAAATTGTACCTGCCTCTACCACTGCCTCTGGGAGCTCATTGCAGATGCTCACCATCCTCTGTGTGAAGAAATTTCCCCTCTGGTCTTTTTTGTATCTCGCCCCTCTCTCCTTAAACCTATGTCCTCTATTTCTAGACTCATCTACCTTTGGAAAAAGATCTACCTTATCGATGCCCCTCATTATTTTATAGATCTCTATAAGATTATCCCTAAAACTCCTACGCACGAGGGAAAAAAGTCCCAGCCGATCCAGCCATTCCTTATAGCTCAGACCATCAAGGCTATGGACCCTGACACTATCCCGGCAATAGCATTGAAGACCATACAAGTACCAGGCAATGACCATTTTTTAAATAAATTTTTTATTCGCCTCCTTTTTCACATTTTCTCCCACATTTACATCCATCAACAATAAACAATAATCAGCAAGATATGTCAATCCCCATAATAACAACGATCCCATCTACCCACCAACCCCCAAACCTCAACCCGCATGTTTACATAAACAAATGACAAAAAGGAATCAGGGATTACCCGTAGTTACCCTTAATCTTACACAGCACCCCCCCCCCCCCCCCCACCCCAAGTCTCCAGCTCCTCCCGTCCACTGCCTCTTGTAAAACTCCTCCTCCCAACCTCGGTTCCTTCCCCCCAACTTTCCACCCCGGCTAGACCACTCGAACCCTGTTCTGTCAGGCTCCGATGGCCGCAGCCCCTCCCCCCACCTTACTCCCGTTCACTGGCCGGCTTTCAGCGTGGAGGCCCCCGCCCGGGTCCCTTTCCCCCTTGCCCGGCCCTAGGAAAGCCCAAAGATCCCCTTTAGCACACCAACCTCGCATATACACCTACACCCCAAAGAGCCCTCATTTCGAGTGAAAGTCCCGTCCCTTCCCTTGTCCAAATATATACCACATTGGCTCCTTTAGCCTCTACACCCGCGCGCAGTGATACAAAAAAGAAGAAAATACAGTCATGAGGTTACATCGGCACATGGCCATTCCTCAATTTGTCAGTTCTGCCACAGTCCTTCTGCTTTCGCAAACTCCTCCGCTGCTTCCGCCGTTCCAAAATAAAAGTCCCTGAGCTTGTAAGTTACCCTCAGCTTCGCTGGATATACAATGCCGCACCGCACCTTGCTAATGTACAGTGCCCTCTTCACCAGGTTGAAGGCAGCCTGCCTCCTCGCCAGCTCCACCGTAAAGTCCTGGTATACACGTATACCAGCTCCAGCCCACTGCACCACCCGCTTCTGCTTGGCCCAGCTCAGGACCTTCTCCTTCACCCTGTACCTACGGAAGCACAGAGTCACTGCCCTTGGCGGCTCACTCGCCTTTGGTACAGGCCTCCACGACCGATGAGCCCGATCCAGTTTATATCGGGAGGGATCCTCCCCCTCCCCCAATAGTTTTGCCAGCATCGCGGCAAAATACTCAGTTGGCTTCGGTCCTTCAACTCCTTCGGGCAGTCCCACAATCCTCAAATTCTGTCGCCTGGATCTGTTTTCCAGGTCTTCCATTTTTCCTCGCAGATCCTTGTTAGTGCCCATCACCTTCCGCATCTCCTTCCCCATCGAGGCAAGTTGGTCACCGTGCTGCAATAACATCTCTCCTTGCGCTCGCACCTCCGCCACTGCGCTCGCCACCTCCGTCCTCACCGGGGAAACCGCCTCCTCCACCAGCACACTCAAAACCTCCCTCATCTCCTTCCTCACCGTCTCCATGCATTTCGCAATCTGCGCCAACTGCTTTACGAATTCCGCCGCCATCACCTTAGTTATTTCTTCAGCCGTAAGCAATGCGGCCTCCCCTGGTGCTCCAGCCTCCATTTTCCTTGGTGACCCCGCGGTGACCTTTCCACTTCCCGACAGACCTTCAGCTGTTTTTTTAACGGCCGTTTTTTTGCTCACCCTCGACATTTTTCTTTTTTTTTCTTTTTCCCTGTGCCTTCACTGTGCCTCCTCTGTGCCTTCTCCCTGCTTCTGGCGCCTCCGTGGACCCTGGGACTGGGCTTAAAGCCCCGAAAATGCCGTTCCCGAACGGGAGCCCTCCATTGTGCGGCCGCCTCCCGCCCGCCGTCACCGGAAGTCCTACCAGGTGACCATATCCTACAAGAGAGGATCTAACCACCGCCCCTTGACATTACCATCACTGAATCTCCCACAATCAACATCCTGGAGGGTTACCATTGATCAGAAACTGAACTGGACTAGCCATATTAATACTGTGGCTACCAGGGCAGGTCAAAGGCTAGGAATCCTACAGTGAGTAACTTACCCCCTGACCCCTAAAGCCTGTCCACCATCTACAAGGCACAAGTCAGGAGTGTAATGGAATACTCTCCATTTTCCTGGATGAGTGCGGCTCCAACAACACTCAAGAAACTTGACACCATCCAGGACAAAGCAGTCCGCTTGATTACTCCCCCTACCACAAACATTCAAACCCCCCACCACTGACGAACAGTGGCAGCCATGTGTACCATCTGCAAGATGCACTGCAGTAACTCTCCAAGGTTCCTTAGACATCTTCCAAACCCACGACCACTACCATCAAGAAGGACAAGAGCAGCAGATACCTGGGAACCCCACCACCTGGACGTTACCCTCCAAGTCACTCACCACCCAGACTTGGAAATATATCGCTATTTCTTCACTGTAGCTGGGGAAACATGCTGGAACTCCCTCCTTAACAACACAGTGAATGTACCTACATCTCCAGGACTGCAGCGGTTCAAGAAAGCAACTCGCCGCCACCTTCTGAAGGGCAACCAAGGATGGGCAATAAATGCTGGTCTAACCAGCGAAGCCCACATCCCGAAAAAAGAATATGGGCAGGATTCTCCGTTGGCCGACGCTGAAATCGGGGCACGCGATCGGGTGGAGAATTGCTCCCGACGGCGAAATCGCAGCAGACACCAGTTTGATGCCGAATCGCGATGCTCCGCCTTCCCGAAAATGCCATAAATGTGACGCACGCCGCGCGTAGTTGAAACACAGTTTGCATATCATTAGTGGGCCCACCCGCGTTTCTCCGCCTCCGATCGGCCGCGTTCCCGACGGTACGGTCCACGTGTCTCACAAATCGTGAACCTGTCAAGGTGGCTGCTGAGAGAGAGAGAGGGCATACGGACAGTGTACAGCACCTCCATACTTCGCCGACAGTCATGCCGCTGGCCGGAGGGGCTTCTGCCAGGGCTGGGGGGAGTAGTGGGGGGTGGCCAGGAGGTGGGCTGTGGGGTCGGGGTGGAGAGGTACGCAACACCATTACCGCAGCCGGCAAGACAGCCATGCAGCTGTTCATGGCGCTGACAGCCCGCGTTAAACCTGGTGCCTTGGGTCGTATAGGTGAGCCCCCGGGGCACCCCGCTGAGTGGCATCTGGCCCAGCTGACCCATCAGCTGTATGGACAGTCCAGCATAATCTGTCCCACCCGATAAGTGTGTGGGGAGTATTGTTCAAGAGCGGCTGTCCGTCATGAACCCGGCAATTCCTGCACTGGTTTTGTGGGTTTCGATGGTGTTCCATGCGATGCAGGTGCAGCACCGATTTTTCTGCCATGAAAGTTCACTGATTCTCTGTTGGCGTCAGCACTTAGACTCAGAAATGGAGAATCCGGACCCACATCTTTCGGCACTAAGGGGCAATTTAGCATGGCCAATCCACCTAACCTGCATGCCTTTGGTCTGTGGAGGAAACCCATGCAGACACTGGGAGAACGTGCAAAATCCACACAGTCACCCAAGACCGGAATTGAACCAAGGTCCCTGGAATGTGAGGCAGCAGCGATAACCACTGTGCCACCGTGTTGTCTTCCTGCAATGTGGTGACCAGAACTGTACACAAAGTTCCAGCTGTGGTCTAACCAACATTTTATACAGTCCCGTCATTACATCCTTTCTTTAATATTCAATAACTCCCCCAATAAAGGAAAGCATTCCATATGCTTTCTTGACCTTCTCCACCTGTTGTGCCACCTTCAAAGTCCAGTGGACATGCACTCCCAAGGTTTCTCATTCCCTTAAACCCTCTCAATACCTCTCCGTTTATTGAGTATTCCCTTGCTTTCTTTACGCTCCACAAATGCAATACCTCACACTTGTCCAGATTGAATTCCATTTGTCATTTTTCTGCCCGCTCAACCAATCTATTGATATGATTCTGGAGTTGACAGGTGCTCTCTTGACCATCAACTACACAGACAATTTTTGTATCATCTGCAAATTTCTCAATCATGTTTTCCACATTTAAGTCTAAATCATTAAAATATCTAACAGACAGCAAGGCCCCCCCCAAGACTGAGCCCTGTGGAAGACCACTGGAAACCATCTTCAAAAACATCCATCGACTATTACCCTTTGTTTCCTGTCACTGAGCCAATTTAGGATCCAACCTGTTATTCTTCCCTGTATCCAATGAGATCTCACTTTTCTGACCAGTCTGCCATGTAGGGCCTTGTCAGTTGCCTTCCCGAAATCCATGTAGACAACATCTACTGCACTACCCCCATTACTCCCCCTCGTTACATCCTCAAAAAAGTCTAGTAAGTTAGCAAGACACGATCTTCGCCTGTTCAATCTGTGCCTTTCTATGTGACAGTTTATCCTGTGTCTCAGAATTGTTTCCAGTACTTTGCCCATCACCGAAGTTAGACTGGCTGCCTATAATTTTATGGCTTACTCCTCGCAACTTTTTAAAATAATGGTAAAACGTTCACAGACTCCAATGATAATAATCGCTTATTGTCACAAGTAGGCTACAATGAAGTTACTGTGAAAAGCCCCTAGTCGCCACATTCCGGCGCCTGTTCGGGGAGGTCGGTACGGGAATTGAACCCGCACTGCTGGCATTGCTCTGCATTACAAGGCAGCTATTGAGCCCACTGTGCTAAACCAGCCACTACTCTGGGACCCCGCCTGTATCTAATGAGGATTTGAAAATTATTCTCAGAACATCTGCTATTTGGGAGAAGCATAAAAAATAGGAGTAGGCCATTCGGTCCTTTGAGTCTGCTCCACCATTCACTATAATCATGGCTGATCTTCTAACTCAAGTCCTGTCCTCTTCCCCATACAAAATATATCTATTCTTGTTTATATATTCAGTGACCTGACCTCCACAGCCTTTTGTGGGGGAGAATTCCACAGGTTCACCACCCTTTGAGTGAAGAGGTTTCTCCTAATCTCAGTCCTAAATGGCCTACCCCATATCCTGAGACTGGGATCCCTAGCTCCAGACCACCCCAGCCAGAGGAAACAAAATTCATTCATCCAGTTTGTCCAGCCCTGTCAGAATTTTATATGTTTCAATTAGATCATTCTTTTAAATTCCAGTGAATGCAGGCCCGGTCAATCTAATCTCTCCTCATATGACAACCTTGCCATCCCAGGAATCAGTCTGGTGAACCGAAATTCCGCTACGTGAGATGTGCATAAAGGCACCACTGAGATTTCCTCAAATAAAAGCAAAATACTGCGGATTTTGAGAATTTTAAATAAAAACGGAAACGTTGGATTATCTCAGCAGGTCTGGCAGCATCTGTGGAAAGAAAAACTGAGTTAACGTTTTGAGTCCATGTGACTCTTCTACAAAACGTCTATTATCATAGCCGAGATTTCCTTCCTGGCTTTCTTCAACAGCTTGGGTTGCAACCCATCTGGCCATGGTTGTTTATCCACCTTCAAGATGCCGTCTCTCCAGCACTTCCTCTTTCATTACGCTTATTGTAGCTGACATTTCAGGCTCCTCTAACTAGAATGTCTGCATAATACCTCTCCTTAGTGAAGACCGAGACAAAGTACTCATTAAGAACCTTGCCCACATCTTCTGCATCAACCCACAAGTTACCATGTGCAACTCTGATTGGTCCTGCCTTTCCTTTAGTTATTCTGTTGCTCTTAATTACTTGTAAAACATCTTAGGATTTTCTTAGATTTTACCTGCCTATCTGTTTTCGTATCCTCTCTTTGCTTTCCTAACTGCTATTTTAACTTCACCCCTTATTTTCTATACGCCTCTAGACTTTCTACATTCTTCAGTCTTTTGTGATTTCATACGCTTTATTTCTCTGCTTTATCTAGACCTGAATACTTCTGGATAACCAGGGTGATTTAGCTTTGACAGTACCTCCCTTTTCTTTGGTAACATGTCTACACTGTGCCCATAGAATCTCGTCTTTGAGTACTTCCACTGAAGTGTTTCCTTCAAATATCTATATCCAGTCCACTCTCGCCAGCTCACCTCTCAGCTTTGTAAAATTTGTTTTCTCCAATTCAGAATTTTTGTTCCTATTCTATCTTTGTCCTTTTCCAAAATGATTCTATATTTAACTATATTATGGTCTCATCTCCAAAATGGTCCCTCACTGTTACTTCATCCACTTGCCCAGCTTCATTTCCAGAACTAAGGGTGGGATTTTGCAGGGATTGTCAATGGAGTTTTTAATGGTCCATTAAATTGACTGTCTCGCTTGCAATGATTTATGTGGTGGGGCGGGATCACAAAATTTACTCCAGAATCTAGAATTGAAGGCCTGTTATGAGCTGGCTATAAATGTTCTCTTGAACGCAGTTCAAGAATGTTGTGCCCTCTGTGCCCTACACACTGTTGGTATCCCAATTGCCATCAGGGTAGTTGAAGTTCGCACAGATTACTGCCCTATTTGTTTTGCACTCAGAAATCTACATATTTGCTCTTTAACTCACTTCCCTATTTGGGGATGTTTGGTACAGTGCTGCACCTTTTGTATTTCTGAACTCACCCCATTTACCCTCATTTGACACTTAATTTAGCATATCATCCCTGTAATTGTATCAGCTGTAATTGATTATTTAACTGCCAATGCTACGCCCCCACCCCTGAAAACTCTATATCCTAGAAAATTGAACTGTCATTTTCCCCTTCTTCAGCCAAGTTTTGTTATAGCAATGATATTACGCTACGTGTGTCTATCTGTACCTTCAGCTCATCGGCTTTATTTACTGTGCTCCTTGCATTTACAAACATAACTTTTAACACTGCCAAATTCCTGTGCTGTACACTATCTAACCTCTGCTGCATCTGTCCTTCAGAGTCACTTATTAATTCACCCATTCCCTACTCTGAATTTGCCCTGAGGTTCCCATATCCCTGACAATCTAGATTAAACACCTCTCCCCCAACAGCATTAGCAACCTCCTGCAAGGATATTCATCCCAGTCCTTTTCAGGTGTACTCTGTCCGCCTTGTACAGGTCCCACCTTCCCTAGATCTGATCCCAATGCCTCATAAATCTGATGCCCTCCCTCCTACACCAGCTTTCCAGCCATATGTTTAATCACTCCATTCACCTATTTCTATATTCGTAAATGGGACTGGAAGTAATCGTGAAATTATTGCTTTAGCGGTCCTTCTTTTCAATTTCTTTCCTAACTCCCTAAAGTCTGCTTTCAGGATTTCATCCCCATTTATACCTAAGTCATTGGTAGTAATGTTGACCATGACCTCTGGCTAATCACCCTCCACCAAAAGATTGTCCTGCAGCTGCTCCATGACTCCCTTGAACCTGGCAGCAAGGAGGCAACATACCATCCTAGAGCCACGTCTACAGCCACAGAAATGCCTGTTTGCTCCCCTCCTGTACAGCAGAACTACCAGTGGTGCCACAAACGTGGCTCTGACTCCTCCGAGGAGCCTCCTTTCACAAAACTCACCAGTTTCCAAAATGGGAAACCAATTGTTAAGCGGGACCCCTGGAAACTCCTGCACCACCTGTCTAGTTTTCTTGGATTGCCTAGAATCACCCATTCCCTTTCGGCTCCCAGGCTCCAAAGCTGTGGTGTGACCACCTCCCTGAACGTGCTGTCCACGCAGTTCTCAACATCGTGGATGCACCACAGTGACTCCAGCTGCTGCTCGAGCTCCAAAACCTAGAACTCAAGGTTCTGCAGCTGCTGACACTTCCTGCACATCTAGGACACTGGTAACGTGCACATATTCTCACACATTACAAAACATGCATTCCACACACATATAATCAGCATTATAAATTGGCCCCTACCCTTTCAGCCACTACATGCCATACTTTCATTAATCTGCTCCAATTTTTCATCCCACAGATACATGTTTTACTTAGCAATAGCTTTCCTGCCAAACTTTATATCATCAGCTGATTTGGCTACAATGCAGTCATTCTCTTCATCCAAATCATTAATATAGATTGTAAATAGTTGAGCCTCCAACACAGATCCCTGCAGCACTCCACTAGTTAGTTTGCTAACTAGAAAAAGATACATTTATCGATACTCTGTTTCCTGTTAGTTAGCCAATCCTCTATCCATGTTAACATATCACCCTAACACATGTGAGCTCTTCCTATCTTGCGCAGTAACCTTTTATATGGCACTTTGCCGTTTGGAAATCTAAATACATTGGCCAGGATTCTCCGAAATCTGGCCAAGTGTTGACGCCGGTGTAAACACCGGAGTGATGTACGCCGGCGTCAACAGGCCTCTTGGCCCAGCAATTCAGTGGTCTTCAGGAGGCCAGTACGGCACCGGAGTGCTGCGCGCTGCTCCGGCGCCGAAAGGCGGCCCAGCACGGCCGTCGCGGGTCCACGCATGCGTGCAACGGCGTCTCTGCGCCAGCGCATGCGCGCGACAGCCGTCCTCGTGCTGGCGCATGCATGTGGTTGCCGGCTCCACGCCGACGCCGCGCACCTTGGGGGAGACCTACAGCGGGCCCATACGGCAGGAGGTAGGCCCCCTCCAGATCGCGGGCACCCGCCGATCGGAAGCACCCGATCGCGGTCCTAGACCCCGAGGAGGCCCCCCCGGAGACAGATCTCCCCACCCCCCCCCCCCCCCCACCCCCCCCCCACCACCAGGACGTCCACCGTGGTCGCGGGTCCGAGCTCCCGCCGGGAGGTACCAGGTTGGAACCACGCTGGCGGTAGTTCGGCCGGTCGACCGCGGAGAATCACCGCGGGGGCCTCGTTCAGTGCCCCCGCCCGTGCCGCAGTGATCGCGTGGGCGCTATCGGCGCCGAATCTCCGGTCGGCGGAGAATCGTGACCCGAGGTCGGAGCGGCGAGGCGGGAATTTCCCACGTCCCCAGCGATTCTCCGACCTGGGGCGGACTCTGAGAATCCCGCTCATTATATCTACTGGTTTCCCTTTATCCACCCTGTTTGTTACATCCTCAGAGGACTCTAATGAATTTTTAAAAGATTCTTTTTTACAAGATAATGTTGATTCTGCCTGATTGTATTGATTTTCTAAATGTTGTGCTACTACGTCCTTAATATTGGATTCTAGCATTTTCCTAATAATAGGTGTTAGACTAAGTTGCCCATAATTTCCTGATTTCAGTCTGCCTCCTTGATTGGCACGTGATCCATCCATTTAAATATTCATTACCTCCACCACCGATGCACAATGGCAGCTGTGTATACCATCTGCAAGGTGCACTGCAACAACTCACCACTGCTCTTTTGACAGCACCTTCTACACCCCCGACCTCTACCACCTAAGAGGACAAGGGCAGCAGATGCCTGGGAACACCGTCGCCTGCAAATATACCTTCCTTTTCACAATTCTTTTGCTCTGTGCGAAAAGGAAGGTACATTTAAATTATGGCAAGAGTTATTTATCTCCTTGAATGGTACGATATTATGTAATGCCTTGCTGAGTCAGCAAGAGAGATGGAATGAGGTGATAGAGATAATAAAACAGGCAAGGAGAAGAAAGGCTTCAGGCCTGTGTGGAATTGGCACTTGAGTATTAAAAAAATAATAGACTAGACCAAAATTGCCAAAATGAAGTACTCTGAAGTCTTTGTTGCTGTGTTTTGTTTGGATGATATAAGTGATACTCTCAGACAGCTAATAGGAAGCTGATAAAACATAATAGAACTTGCCAGGAGCTAAGACTGTGAGAGGGCTAACCTTGTGAAAAAAGCAGATGCAGGTCAGATGTCCAAAATCTGGCTCACTCGGCACCAAAACTGTGCTGTATTTAATTCTTTCAGATTCTGGGCATGGGAACTACAATCAGGCCAGACATAGATTTCATAGAATTTAGATTTCATAGAATTTACAGTGCAGAAGGAGGCCATTCGGCCCATCGAGTCTGCACCGGCTCTTGGAAAGAGCACCCTACCCAAGGTCCACACCTCCACCCTATCCCCATAACCCAGTAACCCCACCCAACACTAAGGTCAATTTTAGACACTAAGGGCAATTTATCATGGCCAATCCACCTAACCTGCACATCTTTGGACTGTGGGAGGAAACCGGAGCACCCGGAGGAAACCCACACACACATGGGGAGGATGTGCCGACTCCGCACAGACAGTGACCCAAGCCGGAATCGAACCTGGGACCCTGGAGCTGTGAAGCAATTGTGCTATCCACAATGCTACCGTGCTGCCCTCAGCACGGTAGCATCAGAGGGGCAAATTGCAAATGACTGCTGCGTAGGCAGCTCGGTGAAAACTCTCTTAATTTTAGACCACCGTGACTCCCTGGCCGTGACTCCCTGTATCGGAAGAAAGGCGTGGCCTGGAAATGGGGCTCGGTGAATAGCAGAGGGGAGAATGTAGCGATCAGAAATTAGAGCAACCAACTACAGGGATAGGCGGGGTTACAGGGCCTTTGCAGGGTGCTCTTTCGGAGGGTTGGTGTAGACTCGATGGGCTGAATGGTCCCCTTCTGGGATTCTATGACCAGTGACCAATAGCACCCTGTGTTTTTTTTATAAATTTAGAATATACCCAATATTCTTTTCCAAGCAAGGGGCAATTTAGCATGGCCAATCCACTGACCCTGCACATCTTTGGGTTGTGGGGGTGAGACCCATGCAGACAAGGGAATAATGCACACAGACAGTGACCCAGGCTGGAATTGAACTCGAGTCCTCTGCGCAGTGAGGCAGCAGTGCTACAATACACCACCGTGCCGCCCAGAAGTGTTTTTAATGCACGCCTTCACCTCCTGGATTTGTATTTTGGCAAATATTTTTACCTTTTCTAGTAGAAGCTGACAGTCCCTTTAAATTCTGCTTAATTTGTGTGCATTCAGGGAAAACTGATTAAAAAAAGAAAGGGCATAGCGTATGATAGTCATGAGACATCTTATGGGTAGATGCAGAGACACTAATGCCTGTTTGAGACACGGGCTCTGAGTGCCTTCTTGGATGCCCATATCAATATTGCATGAGATGTCTGCCTCAGAATGTGGGTGCACCGCCTGCCATGTTGCACAGGTGAGTCATCACCAATTTAAATGGATATCATGAATATCCGATTTTCGGACAGCTGGATTTTGGATAGTGTGCCTGTAACGTTGAAAACTTGAAAAAGGAGACAGAAAGCCCTCAAATGCTGGTCGATAATTGAAATTAAAGAATGAAAATTGAAGAATATACTTATGATTGGAGATTTACTAATACTGGTTTAGACTGGAAGACTGAAGTTCCCAGGAGTAGTTCAGACACTTGCAGCTTGTATTGAACTTGGACAGATCGATGTATAAGGAAAGCCAAAGACAGAGGTCAGAGTGGGAATAAAGAGGAGTTAAAGTAATAATAATAATAATCGCTTATTGTCACAAGTAGGCGTCAATGAAGTTAATGTGAAAAGCCCCTAGTCGCCACATTCCGGCGCCTGTTTGGCGAGGCGGCAAACTACACGGAGCCAAGGATTGGATTTATGAGAAGAATAGATAAAAGCAAATTACTGTGGATGCTGGAATCTAAAACCAAAGAGAAAATGCTGGAAAATCGCAGCAGGTCTGGTAGGGAGAGAAAAGAGCTAACGTTTCAAGTCCAGATGACCCTTTGTCAAAGCTAAGAGTCAGAAAAAATGGGAAATATTTATACTGTGGAGTGAGAATGAAAGATGAGTCATTGCCACAGAAACCCAGGGAAACTGGGTGCTAATAGCCCCAGGAACCAAGGGGAAAGAGTGGTAATGGCAGTCCCCAGAGAGAACAAAAGGTGTGAAAGGCCAAACTGGAACAGGTGAAAGTGATGGAATGGTGGAATCTGATAGCAAAGCTGATGAATTTTTCCAGGTCCGGAAGAGAGCATGAAGCGGCACCAAAATAGTCATCAATATACCGGCAAATGAGCTGGAAAAATTCATCAACTTCGCTTCCAGTTTCCACCCCTCCATCACTTTACCTGGTCCATTTCAGATACTTCCCTTCCCTTCCTTGATCTTTCTGTCTCCATTTCCGGCAATAGACTAACAACCTAATATCCACTACAAGCCCACTGATTCCTACAGCTATCTAGACTACAGCTCTTCGCACCCTACACCCTGCAAGGCTCCATCCCTTTCTCTCAGCTCCTTCGCCTCCGTTGCATTTGTTCCGATGATGCCACTTTCCAAAATGGTGCTTCGAAAATGTGTTCCTTCTTCCTCAACCGTGATTTCCCACCTACAGTTGTTGACAGGGCCCTCAACAGTGTGCCGACCATCTCCCGCGCCACAACCCTCGCCTCCTTCCCTCCCTCCCAGAACAAAGCTAGAGTCCTCCTCGTTCTCACATTGCACCTCACCAACCTTCATATGCAAAGTGTAATCCTTTCGCCAACTTCAGCGTGATGACACCACCAAACACAGTGGTGTGGGCAGCACGGTAGCATAGTGGCTAGCACAGTTGCTTCGCAGCTCCAGGGTCCCATGTTCGATTCCCGGCTGGGTCACTGTGCGGAGTCTGCACGTTCTCCTCGTGTCTGCGTGGGTTTCCTCCGGGTGCTCCGGTTTCCTCCCACAGTCCAAAGATGTGCGATAGGTGGATTGTCCATGCTAAATTGCCCTTAGTGTCCAAAACATGTTAAGTGGGGGTTACTGGGTTACGGGATAGGGTAGATACGTGGGCTTCAGTAGGGTGCTCTTTGTAAGGGCCGGTGCAGACTCGATGGGCCGAATGGCCTCCTTCTGCACTGTTGATCCTATCTTCCCTTCACTCCCTCTGTCAGCATTCCGCAGAGACCGTTCCCTCCGAGATAATCTAGTCCACTCCTCCATCATACCCGGCACTTTCCCATGCAATCACAGAAGGTGTAACACCTGCCCTTTACCTCATCCATGCTTAACATCCCAGGCCCAAAACACTCATTCCAGTTTAAGCAGCGTTTCACTTGCACCTTTTTCAATCTGGTCTATTGCATTCGCTGCTCCCAATGTGGTCTCCTCTATATCGGAGAGACCAAACTCAGACTGGGTGATTGATTTGCTGAGCGCCTTCGGTCTGTGCGCATTCAGCACCCTGAACTTCCCGTTGCTTGCCATTTTAACTCAAGACCCTGCTCCCACGCCCAAATGTCTGTTCTTGGCCTGCTGCAGTGTTCCATGAAGCTCAGCGCAAACTGGAGGAACAACATCTCATCTTCCAGTTAGGCACGCTACAGCCTTCCGGTCTCAACATCGAATTCAACAACTTCAGATGATTAGCTCTACCCCACCTCGACCCATTTGTTTTCATCCCATTTCATTTTAACTGTCTTTGACCATTTCTTTCTTTCTTTCTTGTCTTTCTTAATATACATTTACCCCCCCCCCCCCATCTTATCCACCTTTCCTTACCCTTTCTCCCCTTCGCTTCCCCCTTCCCCTCCCCACATCTACATCTGTCACAGTTTAGCCTCTGATGTTAGTTTCCCTGCTGCTTGCCCTTTTTGCACATTTTGTTCTCTCTGGGGACTGCCATTCGCACTCTTTTCCCCTGGTTTCTGGGGCTATTAGCAGCCCGTTTCCCTGGTTTTCTGTGGCTATGACTCTTTCATTCTCACTCCGCAGTACAAATATTTCCCATTTTCTCTGACGCTTGGCTTTGACAAAGGGTCATCTGGACTCGAAATGTTAGCTCTTTTCTCTCCCTGCAGAGGCTGCTAGACATGCTGAGATTTTCCAGCATTTTCTCTTTGGTGTGAGAAGAATAGTACTGTTTGGCATACTTCTCCCATAAACTGCATTTGGTGTCTCTACTGTAAAAATGATATTGCACTGTAAGCACTTGCATCTCTCACCCTCTCAGATGTAAGTGAGTCTTTATTATGTGTTTAACATCTTATGTTTTGGCTGTATTAGGATGTGTAACTTACCTAATCTAACAATCTATTTTTTAAAATTTCCCTTTTATAATTGCCCTTCCACTTGTTCTTTCCAATTAAAATGCTTGTGCATCATATTGTCTGAAACATTAGACACTTCAACCAGTTTGTGCTAAAACTAGTTTACCTAGGGACTATTACTCATGAGACGAATAAAGGACAAGAGTGGATTTGTGGTTCAACACAATTTTATTACAGAATCTTATTATCTAAACTCTATTAACAAAACAACTCTAAACTCGAAGTTATTTTGTCTAACTGAAACTCTGATGTTAGCCGTGCAGTTGAGCTTGCCAGGCCCCTCCGCCAGGTACGACTCAGAATCACAGAATAACACAGCGCAGAAGAGGCCCTTAAGCCCATCGAGTCTGCATCGACACAGGAAAGGCCCTGACCTTCCCACCTAATCCCATTTGCCAGCACTTGGCCCATAGCCTTGAATGTTATGACATGCCAAGTGCTCATCCAGCTATTTTTTAAAGGATGTGAGGCAATCCGCCTCGACCGGCCTCTGCATTCCTGACCGTCACCACCCTTGGGGTAAAAATGTTTTTCCTCAATTCCCCCCAAACCTCTTTCCCCTCACCTTGAACTTGTGCCCTCTCAGTCTTCTCTGCTCCAGTGAAAACAACCCAAGCCTATCCAACCTCTCTTCATAACTTAAATGTTCCATCTCAGGCAACATCCTGGTGAATTTTCTCTTCATCCCCTCCAGTGCAATCACATCCTTCCTATAATGTGGCGACCAGAATTGCACACAGTACTCCAGCTGCGGCCTCACACAAATTTCTATACAATTCCAACATACCCTACCTGCTTTTGTAATCTATGCCTCGATTGATAGGCAAATCTCCCAAATACCTTTTTTACCACCTTATTAACTGCCCTTCTGCCTTCAGAGATCTACGGACAAACACGACAAGGTCCCTTTGTTCCTCGGAACTTCCTCGGACCCCCCACATAGTCATCTATGTCATGCCATTCATTGAATAATGCAGTATAAAATTACTCTTTCCAAAGTGTCTCACCTCACACTTTTCAGGGTTTAATTCGATCTGCCACTTTTCTGCCAATTTGACCATCCCATCTATATCTTCCTATAATCCAAGATGCTCAACCTCACTGTTAACCACCCGGCCCATCTTTGTGTCAGCCGCAAACATATTTATCTTACCCCCCACATAGTCATCTATGTCATTTATATAAATGACAAACAAGAGGGGCCCAGCACCGATCCCTGTGGCACGCCATTGGACACTGGCTTCTCGTCACTAAAGCAGCATCTGTTATTACACTCTGTCTCCTACCACTAAGCCAATTTTGAACCCACTTTAACAAGTTACCTTGTAACCCAGGTGCATTTGTCTTTATAAGTCTCCTATGTGGAACCTTGAAAAGGCTTTGCTGAATCTACGTAAACTACTTTAACTGCATTACCCTCATCTACACACCTGGCCACATGCTCAAAAAACGAAATCAGATTTGTTGGATATGACCTCCCTCTGACAAAGCCATCTCGCTATTCCTAATCAAACATTGCCACTCCAAGTAGAGGTAGATTCTCTCCTTAAGAATTTTCTCCAATAGTTTCCAAATCACTGATGTGAGACTCAGTGGTCTGTAGTTTCCTGGCTTATCTCTACAACCTTTCTTAAGTAGTGGGATCACATTAGCTGTTCTCCAGTGCTCTGACCTTTCCCCTGTGGCCAGAGAGCCCCTGCAGTCTCCTCCATCGCCTCCCACAGCATCCTGGGATACAATTCATCTGGGCCTAGAGATTTGTCCACTTTTAAGCCTGCCTACACCTCCAATACATTGTCACTCCAACTGTGACAATTTGCTCAAGAACCTCAGTCTCTCTCCCTACTACTTCCTCATTCTCTTGGGTGAAGACAGATGTGAAGTATTCTTTCAAAACCCTACCAATATCCTCTGGCTCCACCCACAGATTTCCACCTTGGTCTGTAATGGGCCCTACTTTTTCCCTGGTTATCCTCTTCCCATTGATACACTTATAGAATATCTTGCGATTTTTCCTACTTTTACCAGCCGGAGCTTTCTCATATCCCCTCTTTGCTCTCCAAATTGCTTTCTTAAACTCTATCCTGCACTTTCCGTACTCCACTAATGCCTCTGCTGATTTGCTCCCCTTGTACTTACTAAAAGCCTCTTTTCCTTTTCATCATATCCTGAATGTCCCTGGTCATCCATGGGTCTCTGGGATTGTTACTCCTTCCTATTACCTAGAGGCAACATGTTGGGCCTGTACGCTCCCCATTTCCTTTTTTAAACCCCCCCTCCCCGGTCCTCTTCTGTAGTTTTTCCCCAGAAGTAACTCTTTCCAGTCCATCTTGGCCAGACCCTGCCTTATTTCCTCTCTCCCCCAATCCAAAACCTTTTTCTGCAATTTGCCTATTTCTTTGTCCATAACAAACTTAAATTGTACCATATTGTGGTTGCTATCACCAAAATGCTCCCCCACCAAACATCAACCACCTGCCTGGCTTCATTCCCCAGAATTAGGTCCAACACTGCACCATCCCTTGTTGGATTCTCTACAAACTGAGCAAACAATTTCTCCCGTAAACATTTTAAGAACTCCACTCCATCTAAGCTCTTAACACGACAACTATCCCAATTATTGTTGGGTGAGTTGAAATCACCAAATATAATGACCTTGTTCTTATTTTTACACACCTTTGTAAATTGCGCACATATTTGCTCCTCAATTTCCTGCTGACTATCTGGGGGTCTATAATAAACACCTAGAAATGTAGCTGTCCCTTTTTTATTCCTAAGCTCTACTCACAAAGTTTCATTTGATGCCCCCTCCGAGATATCATCTCTCCTTCCTGCACTAATTGACTCCTTAACTAATAATGCAATGCCCCCTCTTCTTTTACCGCCTCCTCTGTCTCGCCTGAAGATTCTACATCCCGGCATGTTGAGCTGCCAACCCTGTCCCTCCCTTAGCCACGTCTCCGTGATGGCTACTATATCATAATTGCAGGTATCAATCCTCACCCTTAACTCACCTGTTTTACCTGTAATACTCCTGGCATTAAAGTGGAGGCCTTCCAGCCTTGCCTTACTCCCTTGAAATGTACTACTGCTGTATTCCCTCTGACTTTGCTTTTCTGTGTCATGATGTGTTCCCATTCTGCTATCAGTCTATGTCCCCTCCCCCTGCCGATTTAGTTGAAACGCTTCCCAACAGCACTAGCAAACCTGCTGGCAAGGATGTTAGTCCCGCTCTGGTTCAGATGTAGACTGTCCCGCTTGTACAGGTGCCACCTTTCCCAGAAACGTCCCAGTGGTCCTGGAATCTAAAACCCTCCCTCCTGCACCAACTCTTAAGCCACACATTCATCTGCTCTATTCTCCTATTTCTGTACTCACAAGCACTGGGAGTAATCCAGAGATTACAACCTGAAGGGTCCTGCTTTTTAGTCTATTGCCTAACTCCCTGAAATCTTGATGCAACACCTCATCCCCCTTTCTACCTATGTTATAGGTGCCAACATGTAGCATGACCTCTGCCTTATCGCCCTCCCACTTGAGGATGCCCTGCAGCCATTCATTGACATCCCGGACCCTGGCACCAGGGAGGCAACACACCATCCTGGAGTTACGTTGCTGGCGTCTGTAGCGCCTATCAGTTCCCCGACTATAGAATCCCCTATTACTATTGCTCCTCCTCTCTTCCCCCCTCCTGTACAAACAGGCTACGCCAGAAACTTGGTTCTGTCTGCACTCCCTGGAGGAATCAGCCTCATCAGCCTACAAAATGGAATACCTATTTGTCAGCGGGACCCCAGGGGATTCTTGAACTGCTTGGCCTGTTCTCTGGGACTGCCTGCTGGTCACTCATTCCCTTTCTTCCGCAGTCCTTTCAGCTGCGCTGTGACCACCTCTCTAAACGTGCTATCCACGATGCTCTCAGACTCGCGGATGCTCCACAGTGTCTCCAGTTGCTGTTCCAGCTCTGAAACCCACTCTTCCAGGAGCTGCAGCTGGACACACTTCCTGCACACATGCTGGTCCGGGGACTGGAAGTGTTCCCGGAATCCCACAGGGAGCAAACCACAGGTTTGATCTCTCCTGCCATGACTGAACTCTAAAAATGTAAAACTTTAGAAGACTATTACATTTAAAAAACAAATCAACTAACCCTTGCTGAAAAATGACTTACAATTCAGTCTAATTTGAAAAATATCCACCAGGACTTACTCACCACTTTGCTGAGCTCTGCTGATTCCGATGGCCTTGCATCTGAACTCAGGGTCTTCTTCGCGAAGTTTGGTCTTGCACGCCCTCTTCTGCTATCGTTGTATCTCCTCTTCACTCGGGGTGGAGTCTTTGCTGGGACTGGCTCCCAGGTGTCTGTTCTTATAAATCCTCCCTTCTCTCTTTCGCGCCCTTCTAGAAAGTTCTCTGGCTTCTAGCCACTGAAGTTACCAGAGGGGGGTCATAGCACCAAATGTGATTGCCAATTCTATATATTGAAGATGCCAAGAGCCCCCTAGGGGTCTATCCTCAGGTGCATGGAACGCACATAACCCTTTCCATATATGGTGCTGAGGTGCCGTTGAATCTGACCGATACTGAAATTGAGATGCCTGTGAGTCTGGCCAATACACACAATAATGTCCTTATTTGGTCAAGGTCGAGCACCTCAGGTCCCAGCTTCGAGGTCAAGTTCAGAGTTGCCCTTGTTTGCCCCTGACCAGTGTCTGTCATCGAATAATAGAATCATAGACATTACAGTGCAGAAGGTGGCCATTCGGCCCGATCGAGTCTGCACGAGCCCTTGGAAAGTGCACCCTACCTAAGCCCACGCCTCCATCCTAACCTGTAACCCAGTAAACCCACCTAAAATTTTCGGAAACTAAGGGCAATTTAGCATGGCCACTCCACCTAACCTGCACATCTTTGGACTGTGAGAGGAAACCAGAGCACCAGGAGGAAACCCACGCAGACACTGGGAGAAAGTGCAAATTCCACACAGTCACCCGAGGCCGGAATTGAACCTGGGACCCTGGAGCTGTGAGGCAGCAGTGCTAACCACTGTGCCACCATACAGCCCACATATTTGCTCCTCTTGGCCTATCCGGATTCCCATCAAACCTGGCTGCTGTTCAATTTAGATTGTTATTTGGCCTAGCTTTTCAGGCTGTTGGCCATTTTGCCACAATCATATGGAAGGACACTGTCCAAAATGGAAACTAGGCAATTTTTCCGAACAGTTATTTACTGAATCACTGTGTTTGCAGCATTTTCTGCTTGTGTTTCACAGAGTAGCCTGAATGTTCTGCCTTTGTTTTTCCTTATTTTCACACTTTCTCTCACCTGAACCTTGTCTCATTTTTATTTATGGCTAATAGTTATATTTAAGTAGAAAAGGGAACTGCTTTTTATCCTTGTTCTTATGTGTGTTTTATTTTTACCTTTGCTGCCCGGACTCTTTATTTGGTTAGAATATTGACTGAAGTGCTGTCTTGAAAATAATAAAAATCTGCTTACCAACATTAAAATAGTTATGCTCAAGGCAGACTAAGGCATTAGAACATGTTACATCTGATACATGTGAAGCAGCTGTCACGCTAATCTTCACAGTGGGCCTGCTTGCACCCCCATCCCCTGTTGTCCTCCACTCTCCCCCTCGGGCACAGTGGTCTCCGATGCAGATGCCATTCAGAGGATGGGTGTGAGCGCGCTGCCAGCAGAAAGACAGGAGGCAGACTATGGCATAAACTGGGTAGGACCAGAGCATACCTTACAGCGAGTGATCATCACTCTCCTGCCTTGTAATTTGACTCACTGACAGTGTCAACACAGGCCCATCACCCTGGTGTGATGTTACACAGACCCTGGGAGGGTGAAATAGGATAGTCAGGGGTGGGGTTGGGATGGGTATGGGGGAAGGGAGGGGAATGGGCAGGAAAGGAGGGGAATAGGGGATAAAGGGGAATGGGGAAGAAGAGCAATGGGGGAAGGAGGGGAATGGGGGAAGGGGAATGAGCGAAGGAGGGGGGGAAGGAGGGGAATGAGGAGTGGGAGGGGAATGGGAGTAGGAGGGAAATGAGGGAAAGGGAGTGCAATGGGGGGAAAGGAGGGGAATGGGGGAGGAAGGTGGGGAATGGGGGAGAAGGAGGGGTATGGGGGAAGGAGGGGAATGGGGGGAGGTGGGGAAGAAGGAGAGGAATGGGAGGAAGGGGGAAGGAGGAAAATGGGTGGAATGAGGAAAATGGGTGGAAGGAGGAGAATGGGGAGTAGCAGGGGAATGGGGAATAGGAGGGGAATGGGGAGTAGGAGGGGAATGGGGAGTAGGAGGGGAATGGGGAGTAGGAGGGAATGGGGAGTAGGAGGGGAATGGGGAGTAGGAGGGAAATGGGGAGTAGGAAGGGAGTAGGAGGGGAATGGGGTGGAGGGGTATGAGGGGAAGACATATACATGGAAACATACATAGAAAATAGAAGCAGGACCTTTGAACCTACTCTGCTATTCATTATGATCATGGCTGATCATCAAATTCAATACCCTCAACTACTTTTTGTGGGAGTGAATTCCACAGATTCACCACTCTCTGGGTGAAGAAATTACTCCTCACCTCAGTCCCTTATCCTCAAACTATGACCCTTAGTTCTGGACTCTCCCAACATTGGGAACATTCTTTCTGAATCCACCCTGTCTAATCCTGTTAGTATTTTATAACTTTCTGTGAGATCCCCTCTCACTCTTCTAAACTCCAATGAATATAATCCTAACTGACTTAGTCTCTCCTTATATGACAGTCCCACCATCCCAGGAATTAGCCTGGTAAACCTTTGCTGCACTCCCTCCATAGCAAGAACATTCTTCCTCAGATAAGGACACCAAAACTCCACACAGTACTCCAGATGTAGCCTCACAATGTCCTATACAATTGCAGTAAAAATCCCTATTCCTATACTAAAGTCCTCTTGCTATTAAGGCCAACATCATTTGCCTTTATTACTGCCTGCTGCCCCTGCGCGCTTACTTTCAGCAACTGAAGCGCGAGGACACCAAGGTCTCACTGAGTATCCACCTCTCTCAATTTACACTCATTCAAATAATAATCTGTGTTGGGTGAAAATATTTCACAAATAGACCTTGACATGAGCAAAAGGAGCAATTTATTGTTTACAGAGCTCTGGGAGAAAGTCCTGGATTCCAGTCCTGGAGGCATCTTTTCTCTTAGCTGTGGCTTAAACTGGCTTAATATACACTTTCAAAGCAGAATCAGTTTTCATTCTCATTTACATACAGCCAATCAATTTACTTAGTTTCTCAGTTCATACCATTTTTAGTTATCAATCCTTATTCTCTTAGTATCTCAGTTCATACCATGTATGGCTGTCAATTCTTGACACAGAAGCTTACATTTGTCAAATCCATATGTTGCGTGCGTGATTACATAAGGTCACAAGGTTATGAGTTGCCAGTCCTAAGGTCATGAGTTGCCAGTCCTGGATGTGGTCGCTGCTGTTTTGACAGCTTAGAATAACAGATCCTGAAGAAAATGGAGAAAATCATTGACCCATTGTTTCTGGAAGATACATCTGTTAGAGTCACGCTTAGTCCAAAGTTCCACTGTCTCAGCAGGAAAAACACCATGTCGCAAAAAGCAATCATTAATTCATATTATCAAAGCAAAAAAAGTTTACACCAACAATCTGCCTTCCTATTTTTTCTACTTAAGTGGATAACTCACATTTATCCACATTATACTGCATTTGCTATGCACATGCCCACTCATTCAGCCCATCCAAATCCCTCTGAAGCATCTCTGCATTCTCCTCACAGTTCACCCTCCCACCCAACTTTGTGTCATCTGCAAATTTGGGGATACTTCATTTAGTTCCTGCAACCAAATCATTAATATATAATATGAACAGATCCCTGCGGTACCCCACTAGTCACTGCCTGCCAATCGGCAAAAGACCCATTTATTCCAACCTTTTGCTTCCTGTCTGCTAACCAGCTTTCTATCCATTTCAAGGCACAACCCACAATCCCATGTGCTTTAACTTTACACAGTAATCTGCTGTGTGAGACCTTGTCGAAAGCCTTTTGAAAGTCTAAATAAAACCGCATCCACTGGGTCTCCCTGGTCAACTCCACTAGTTACACCTTCAAAGATGTATCAAGCATGATTTCTCTTCTGAAAATCCATGTTGACTTTGTCTGATTACACCACTGCTTTCCAAATGCTGTGCTATGAAATCCTTGATAACAGACTCAAGCAACTTCCCTACTACCGATGTCAGCCTCACTGGTCCATAGTTCCCTGTTTACTCTCTACCTTGCTTTTTGAATAGCGGGGTTATATTAGCTACCAGCCGATCTGTACGAACCATTCCAAAGTCCAATGAAATTTGGAAAATGACTGCCAATGGATCTACTATTTCGAGGGCTACTTCCTTGAGTAGTCTGGGATGAAGATTATCAGGCCCTGGAGATTTATGCGCCCTCCCAATCCCATTACGTTCCCTAAAATCATTTCTCTTATAATTCAAATTTCCTTCAGCTCCTCACTAAAACTTCTGTTTCTCAGAACCTCTGGTACATTATTCATGTCTTCCTTTGTGAAAACAGAAAAAAGGTACGAATTTAGGTCCTCAGCTATTTCTTTACTCCCCATTATGAATTCCCCCATTTCTGACTGTAAGGGGCCTACTGTAAGGGGCCTACATTTGTTTTCATCAATCTTTTTCTCTCAACATACCTATCAAAACTTTTACAGTCAGTTTTTATGCTCCCTGCTGGCTTACTGTCATATTGTATTTTTCCCTTCTTAATCAATCCCTTTGAGGGGTGAATGGGGGGACGGAGGGGACGGGAATGGGGGGATGGTGAGCTGTCACACAAAGCCTCGTCCAATGAGAAGCGGGCGAGGATGAGGGCCTTCCTGGTCCTCTGGGCATGCCGGACCTTTGCCACCACCTACCCTCCATCCTACAGCTCCTCCTTTGGCCTGTCCACCATCCCCCTTCTGGTCTGGCTCCTCATCCTCAGACAAAGCTATTTATCCCTTCTCCTCCTCCAGCATATCGCCCCGCTGCTGTGCCAGGTTGTGGAAGGCACACCAGACCATCACAAAGCGGGAGACTCACTGGGGGGTGTACTGCAGTGCACCACCTGAGCGGTCCTGGAATCAGAACTGTATTTTGAGCAGTCCAATGCACCGGATGGGTGGGAAAAAGGGCCTCGTTATATCGTGTCTCCGCCTCTGTCTCCAGACTGCCGTCATCAGCCTGGACTTCAGCAGGTACATTTATCCCCCAAGAGCCAACCCATAATCCTGGGGTGGTTCGCGAAGACGCCGGGGATCTCATTGTGTCCCAGGATGTAATTGTCATGACCACTCCCTGGGAAGCGTGCATGATCTGGAGGGGGTGGTCGCACACAAGTTGAACATTCAGGAAGTGGAACCCCTTCCTAATAATGAAGGGCACTCCCTGATGCCTTGGTGTGTACAAGATGACATACATGTCATCGATTACCCCCTGGATCTGGGGGATCCCGGTGATGGCGGAAAATCCTGCAGCCCGGGCATCTTGTGGGCTTGGTCCAGTTGATATTGTCTGCTGCCTGGGCATACAGGGAATTCATGATCTCACAGATGCACTTGTGGGTTGTAGTTTGTGATATGCCGCACACGACCCTGCTTGAGCCCTGGAATGAACTGGTTGCATGAAGGTTCAAGGCTGCGGTGACCTCCTCAGCCACCGGATACAGAGGCCTTCCTCTTCCACAGGGTACCAAGTGCACAAGGACATGGCACAGGTACCACCCTGTCTCTTTTTTGAAACAGTGTCTCCTGCAGCATATCCTGTCCGTCATCTCCTCGAAAGACCAATGATGCCTGTATACCGTTGGACGATGTTGGTGTCCTCCTCGGGGTTCTTCCTTGGCCTGATGGGCGGCCGGATCTTCAGGATGTGTGGTGGCCCTCTTCACATGGGGTGCCGCCTCCAGCCTGCGATAACGCTGCTGCCGCTTTCTCTTGTGTCTGGCCGCCTGGGCTGCCACCAGTACCACTAGGGCAGCCTCTGCGTGATCGACATAATCAGCTACATTGTTATATCTGGAAGGAATTGGAGAAGGAGCGTGACCGACAATCAGTTAGAGCTTCCACCCTGGGACCCTCAATCCCCAGGCACACGGCGCAAACCCCAATTTTGGCCTTTCCCGCTTTTTAACCAGCGTGTCCAGATCCGTAACGCGGTGGTTAAATCACACCCTACAAGGAATGACATCCCAACAACTGGAAGCTAACTACCAATCTAGTCTTTTCATCTGAAATTATTTAAAGTAAATTTCATTTCAGAATTTAATAAACTTCCCAATGGAAGGACAACATTCTATTATAACCTAATATCAAGCCTGTGCGTGGTTCAGCAAAGTCAGTAATGAACTTAGCATTCAGTCCTCAATAATCCAGTATAATATTTGAATGGTGTAGCACCCTTTATTTTGAGGATAGAAAAATTGTAATATAAAGAATACAGAAGACAGGAGATATTTATTGTGCAGTCTATTAATCCCTCTGGTGTTGTCAAAATTTTATGTCTGGGCTCCATACTGGCAGTGCTGTAGGTCCAACTATTTGCTACAGCACCTCACATTCCGCTTCCCGGAAGGACTCCATCCCATTTTCCAAGTTTCTCTTCCTCCCTCACATCTGTTCCGATGATGCTACTTTCCAAAACAGTGCTTCTGACATCTTTTCCTTCTTCTTAAACCGAGGGCTCCTCCCCACCGTAGTTGACAGGGCGCGCAACCATGTCCAACCCATCTCCCGTACCTATAACCTCACACATTCTCCTCCCTCCTAGAACCATGATGGGGTCCCTCATGTCCTCACAGTTCACCCATCAGCCACCCCACTCAAAGGATCGTCGTCCACCATTTCCACCAGCTCCAACACGATGCCACCACGAAACACATCTTCCCCTCTAACTCCCCGGCAGGATTCCGCAGGAACCGCTCCATCTGTGACACCCTGGTCTATTCCTCCATTATACCCAACTCCCCATCCCCTTATCGTGACACCCTCCTTTGTAACCACAGAGGGTGCAACACCTGCCCCTTTATCTCCTCCCCATTCAAGGCCACAAACACTCCTTTCAAGTTAAGCAGCGCTTCACTTGCACCTCCTTCAATTTGGTTTATTATGTTCACTGCTCCCAATGAGGTCTTCTCTGCATTGGGGAGACTAAACATAGACTTTGTGGAACCCATTCACTCATTCCACTAGCATGACCCCAGCCTTCCCGTCACTTGCAATTTCAACTCACCATCTCGCTCTCGTGCCCTTGACCTGCTGCAATGTTCTACTGAAGCCCAACACAAACTGGAAGAACAGCACCTTATCTTCCAATTAGGCACTTTACAGCCTTGTAGACTCAACTCTTCAGAATCAATAATTTCAGACTATGAACCCACTCTCCTTCATCTTGACTGCTTTTAAAAAAATGCTTTTTTTGTCCCAATATCCCCCACTGCTATCTGTCACTTGCTCTTAAGATTTTTTTCACAGAGAAAACACATTCTACTGTCTTACCTCTATGCCATTGTCAGCAACGTTTTTGGTCTTTAACACCATCATTAACACTTCCTTTGGCTCATGGTAATACCATCTTTGTCAAATCTCTCCTAGTTCTCACCTATCTCTGACCTTCTACTCTTCCCCACCCTGCTCCATCCCCTCTTAAACAGTATAAAATCCATCACTTTTCTCCCTCTCCTTAGCTCTGAAGCAGAGTCATATGGACTTGAACTGTTAACTCTATTTCTCTCTCCACAGATGCTGCCAGACCTGCTGAGTGTTTCCAGCATTTGCCGCTTTATTTTACGTTTCTATTCCTTGTTACTTTTTAATTAATAGCAATAGGCGTGCTGCTGCTTATAATACAAGAGGCATTCTGAAACTGTGTAAACAACATTTTTTTTGCCTGACCACGCACACCGAGTAACTTAAAGGGGCCGACCTGTGCTGAGGTTGCACGGGAAGTTTGGATTTATGCAGCCATTGTTTGTAAGCGTAAACCACACCGAGCCACTGTGAAAACCATGATTGAGGCAGAACACAATTGGTGGGTCAATTGCCTTTATGCTGTGCTTCCCTTTCTTCATCAATACATTATACTACATAGTCAATTTTAACTTGGGTCGAGATAATTGTGAAATGATCTGAAATGGGATATGTACCTAGAAGATGACAGGCTAGACCCCATTGTAATATCCGCACTCACTTTCACTCCAGAAAGGGTAGGAATAGCGAGAAGGCTAGTGAGCAGAAGCAGGAATTGGGGAGACTGTTGCCAAGAGACAAAGGAAGCTCAAACCACCTACTCCCTTTTATTTCTGCTGATCACCTAATCTGAAGTAGCCAAAACATAGCACATACATTCCATAAAACCATGCCTTGTCAGATATTTAGCTCTCAAAAAGGAACTAAAAATTGTTAAACGAGTATAATTTTATTCCACAACATTTGTAGAAACATTATTTTTACCCAATGTCGTTTGTTGTTGACACACAGTAGGTTAAAATCTGAAATCCAAATGATAACCACGTAGAAGTGAGGACAGAATAAAAGCTGTAATATTAGGAAACGATCAAGTACGATCAAGCCAGTTTATGCCATAGTCTGCCTCCTGTCTTTCTGCTGGCAGCGCGCTCACACCCATCCTCTGAGTGGCATCTGCATCGGAGACCACTGTGCCCGAGGGGGAGAGTGGAGGACAACAGGGGATGGGGGTGCAAGCAGGCCCACTGTGAAGATTAGCGTGACAGCTGCTTCACATGTATCAGATGTAACATGTTCTAATAGTGAATATTGAACATTTCCATTTTCCCTTGCTATACATAGTGACAACCCCACCCCTTGCCCACTCAGTGCTCCTCAATCTTCTTGATCTTTCATGATCTACTGCTCGTCTGCGTGTGTCCCCAGGATCCATATCAGAGGTGGAGGCAGCCTGCTGCTTTCCGTGTCCTGTGGGGTTTATTGCCCTTGGCGGACGTCCTTAGGAGGGCCTGGAGCCAGAGGGCTCCAGCCGACTTACTAGTGTCACAAGCATCGCTGTGCCATCCTGTTCTGCCCGCTGTCCTTGAGATGCGCCAGTGTCAGGAGGAGAGCATTTGAAGAACTGGAGACCGCTGCCGTCTGTGTTGCCTCCTCTCTGATGGTGCCTGTAGGGAACTGGGGGACTCCATGAGACAGAGGGGCAGCTGGAGTGAGCTCCAGAGACTTCTGTGCCATCCTGGTGCTTCCCCATCGTCTACATCATGGTGTCCTCAGCAATGCTCTTCAGTGTCTGGGCCATGCTCTGCAGTGCCTTGGTAAGACCATAAAACATCGGAGCAGAATTAGGCCACCCGGCCCATTGAGTCTGCTCTGTCATTCAATCATGGCTGATATTTTCTCATCCCCATTCTCCTGCCTTCTCCCCATAACCCCTGATCCCCTTATTCATCAAGAACCTATCTATCTCTGTCTTCAAGACACTCAGTGATTTGGCCTCCACAGCCTTCTGCGGCAAAGAGTTCCACAGATTCCCCACCCTCTGGCTGAAGAAATTCCTCCTCATTTCTGTTTCAAAGGATCATCCCTTTAGTCTGAGATAGTGTCCTCTAGTTCTAGTTTTTCCGACAAGTGGAAACATCCTCTCCACATCCACTCTATCCAGGCCTCGCAGTATCCTGTAAGTTTCAATAAGATCCTCCCCCCCCTCCCCCCCATCCTTCTAAACTCCAACGAGTACAGACCCAGAGTCCTCAACCGTTCCTCATACGACAAGCTCTTTATTCCAGGGATCATTTTTGTGAACCTCCTCTGGACCCTTTCCAAGGCCAGCACGTCCTTCCTTAGATACGGTGCCCAAACCCGCTCACAATACTCCAAATGGGGTTTGACCAGAGCCTTATACAACCTCAGAAGTACATCCCTAGTCTTGTATTCTAGCCCTCTTCACATGAATGCTAACATTGCATTTGCCTTCTTAACTGCCGACTGAACCTGCACATTAACCTTAAGGTAATGTCCACCTGCGTATGAACATGTCCCTTAACGACTGGGACATGATGTCGAGGCCCTCTACCATGGTCATCACAGACTAAATCATGCCTTGGACATCTCAGTCAAGACGCTGACCCCATGCTGCAGGCTTTCCACTGCGGTCACCATCCAGCAGTGTTAACCTGGGTACCACACATTGCCGGCATCATCTCCTGAGCTTGTGGCCTTTGGAAATCCTCCAATTGGCTATGCATTTACTGGAATGTCACTGACATCCCCTCTTGAATCTCACGACCGTACCATAGCATCTTTATCAATTCCAGGATAACCTTATCCAGAGGCTCGGCATGTGACTGGGGCTCAGCTGAGCTCTGGGATCCCGCAGACCTCTGACTGTTGACTCCCTTGGATGTTCCTGCCTCCACCTGATGTGCATCAGCAACTGTGTGGTGCTCACCGGATTGTGTCCCTGAAGCCTATCCACTAATGTCGCTCACCAAGGTGTGTGTCCCTGCGCTGGTGGAAGTTGGGGGTAATAGCTGTGATGCCTCGATGGTAGCCTCCTCAGAGTTCTCCTCCGAGGTGGTCTCTAGGGCAGGGGACGACGCCGGATGACCCAGTCCCATCAGATGGAAATCCTGCGAGAGAATCGACACATGATCAGTGAGAGGGAAGGATCATTTTGACTGACATGAACTACTCACTTTAGACAGGTTATCTGCATGAACAGGCACTGGACCCTCACCTCTATGGCACAGACGAACCTCGCTGTTGGTGACTGATCTCTCCTCTGTCAACCCCGTGATCTCCAAGGCTTGTTCCTCACAGAATCCCTGCAGTACAGAAGAAGGCCGTTTGGCCCATCGAGTCATCACTGGCCCTTCGAAAGAATACCCTACTTAAGCCCACGCCTGCACCCTAACCCAGTAACCCTACCTACCCTTTTGGACACTAAGGGGCGAAAGACGTGCTGTTAGGTAATTTGGACATCTGAATTCTCCCTCAATGTACCCGAACAGGCGCCGGAATGTGACGACTAGGGGCTTTTCACGGTAACTTCATTGCAGTGTTAATGTAAGCCTACTTGTGACAATAAAGATTATCATTATTATTATTATCGTTGGACTGTGCGAGGAGACTGGAGCACCCGGAGTAAACCCATGCAGACAATGGGAGAGTGTGCAAACTCGACACGGATAGTCACCCGAGGCTGGAATTGAACCCTGGTCCCTGGAGCTGTGAGGCAGCAGCGCTAACCGCTGTGCCACCTACCACCATGCCTGCTAGGCAGTAATGACTTGGATCTCTGATACTCCGCCTCCCATCTTGGCACTTTCCTGCTTATTATGGGCTATCTTGAAGGAAAAAGAGCACTTTGCGAACCATGCGCTTGATGGATCAGATGGGCCTATAGCAGATAGCATGTGTGGGCACCGAACCTGGACATGAAAGGGTTGTGTGCTGGGTACCGGTCGTGCTGAGGAACCAGTACGAAGATTGAATGTGGGGAGGGTGCGAGGTGTCAGCCAGTGATTTGTGGCGGGGGATGGGGGAGTTAGGAATTTGAGGGGTGGCAGGCAGAACTGATGCCAGGAGAGAGGTGGTAACGTGCCCTTATAGGTTGTTGAAGGTCAATGGTCTTCTTTCGACATTGGATGCTGATCCTCCTGGTCATGTTGTCTGCACTGACAACCGCTGCCACTGCCTCCCAGGCTGTATTGGTGACCCTGCTGATGGTCCTTTGGCCCCCTCGGGGGAACAGGATGGCCCGTCTCGCATCCATAGTGCCGAGAAGCCTGTCCAGGTCGACCTCGCCAAAATAAGGAGCAGATCTGCTTGCTGCCATGTTTGTGTGTTGCCTGGGAGTGAGTGAGTGGGAGTGCCGTTAGCAGCGAAGCGCTGAGACGCGAGTCTGGCGAATCAGACAGCGAGACAGCTAGTAATGGCGAGACGCTCATGGGGGCTAATTTTTGGCACAAAGTGCCGTTAAATACGAATCGTGATTGTGCCGTCGAGAAACACCCCGCCAAATGCACCCAAAATCATACTTTGACATTTTCCAATTAAATTATGCCCGTAGGTTTTGGGCGCCACAGGCACATTTCTTAATACATGCTAAGCGAATGTAATATGGCAGAAAATGTCTCCAGAAGGCTGTGAAAATTCACAACGCCCTGTCAAAGGAATTGAAATGTAACACTGAATAACAATGTTCCTTTTTAAATTGGATGGGTTAGAAGTTCCACTTCTGTACTAAGTTACCCACAGTTTTCTGCCCATTCACCTAGATAGATAGAAAATCACACCTTTTGTGGGCTATAATAATAGAAAACTGGCACAGAATTCTACATACAAACCTGTGGCCCACTTGTGTTAGGTGCTGCATACCTGACTCTTTGAAACTTTATTGTTTTATAAATAAAGATATGTGCCATCTGTCAGTGTTATTTGTGTAATGTTTATTTAAACATCCCACTGAAGTTGCATGTTTTGTCTGTCTTCGTATGTGTGTGTGTCTGTGTGTGTGCGCAGGATTAATGAAACTTAATTTTAAAATGTTCCTTGTTTTGATATTTTCTGAAAAGTTATCAAAACTGCAACTAAAATCTGTAGGTATACTAATCTCTTAATATAAATATTAATAGTTGAATCTGACCTCTGGTTTAACATTTGTGGCAACTTGGCAATAAAGTTGGTTGGAGTTTCTTCTTGCTTTCTCTCTGAATGAACAAATATTCATTTAAAATGCACATTGGTTTTGTGACAAGAAATACAGGAAAATAAAATTATAGAATAATGAAAGCTCGTTGGTGTAGGGGTAAAATTCTCGCTCTGGGAATTTGTGAGAGGTCCAGGGTTCCAGTGTTTCTTGGGACAGCACAGTGGTTAGCACTGCTGCCTCACAACACCAGGGACCCAGCTTCGATTCCTGTCTTGGTTGACTATCTGTGTGGAGTTTTGTACGTTCTCCCCGTGTCAGCGTGGGTTTCCTCCAGGTGCTCCAGTTTCCTCCTGCAGTCCAAAGATGCACAGGTTAGGTGAATTGGACATCCCTTTGTGTCCAAAAGGTTAGTTGGGGTTGCAGTTATAGGGTGGGGACGTGGGCCGAGGTAGGGTGTCCTTTCAGAGAATCGGTGCAGACTTGATGGGCCAAATGGCCTCCTTCAGCACTGTAAGTATTCTATAATTCTATGAAAAGGTGATTTGCTACAGGAAATGTGCCTTACAATCTGCAGGTCAATTGACCCAGCAAATGCATGCTAAATTGCAATTCCATGTTTATCTTTAAAAAAATTAAAGTGAAAATTTGAATTTGATTTATGCAGTTTAAGTAATTATTTAGATATCTTACCAAAAATAAATTCCGAATTTACAAAGTGTAGCAAATTATATAAATGTTGAGATGTATAAATTGGTGTTGGAAGAAAAATAAAGTATAATGTTTTAAATAGATTTGTTTTGCTTACATTTGTAGTTCTCCCAAGGTGAGTGTTTGACAGTGAGTGATAAGAAGAGTTCCAAAGAATTATCTATAAGTGCAATCTAACGTAATAGAAACCTCGCCAGAGCAATTCACAGCAGGAAATAAAATCTATTTCATTACAACTGAAAGCAATTTGGACCCTCTTAAATTGAGACTGGCTTTATTACAATCTCTGCACTGAGACTGATATTTCATTTAATTCCAAGGGAAGTGGTTTATTCCACTATAACCTAGGGCTGGATTCTCTGTTTGGGAGACTATGTTCTCCCACTGGAGATGAATCGCCTCTGATTTGTGCTCGCGCTGAGAGCAGTGCCCAGAGGCGATTCAAACCTTGGCATGCAAATCTATGCATGGCAGGGATTGCAAGGAATTCCTTTGCAAACCTCGCTATCCGGCCACTATTTTGAGCCGGAGAACCGATATCGAGGTCCAGTGGCTGGCATCCTACCCCATGCAAAGCAGATACCCTCACCCCCCCCCCCTCCCCCAAACCACAGGAATTGCTTGGTCACCCCTATCCTGCAGTATGAATGCATCAGTGACCCAACCCCGTCAACAAGAGACACCCTTAACAGAGGCCCCTGCCAGGAAACTAAAGAGCAGTCCAAACAAGGCCATGATTGACAGTTTTCAGACAGCCAGGTGAATGGAATTAATTTCATTTCCCTTCACGCTTGAATCAATCTCGGATACCCTGCAGTGAAACTAACTACAATGTTTATAAACATCTAGCTGATTGATAGCCCATGACCACATGTCTGGATTATTTACTTTTATTCCCGATCCTAACCGTTTGCTGAAAGGGAAGTTTGTACTTGACAATCATTGCTCATAAAATTAAAAATGGCCCGTATCTGATTACCTGAAGATGAAAAGTGTATTTTGGATCCTTGTGATGTCAATGATGAAATTATGCTCTAAGACTGTCTCAAATACATGGATCAAAACGACTGAGGCAAAAAATGGTCAATGTTAAGCTGAGTAATTATGATACACAGAATGACCGTTGTTAGCATTTAGACTAGAATAGTACAAAAACTTACAAAAACTTGGGGCAGCACGGTAGCATTGTGGATAGCACAATTGCTTCATAGCTCCAGGGTCCCAAGTTCGATTCCCGGCTTGGGTCACTGTCTGTGCGGAGTCTGCACATCCTCCCCGTGTGTGCGTGGGTTTCCTCCGGGTGCTCCGGTTTCCTCCCACAGTCCAAAGATGTGCAGGTTAGGTGGATTGGCCATGATAAATTGCCCTTAGTGTCCAAAATTGCCCTTAGTGTTGGGTGGGGTTGCTGGGTTATGGGGATCGGGTGGAGGTGTTAACCTTGGGTAGGGTGCTCTTTCCAAGAGCCGGTGCAGTCTTGATGGGCCGAATGGCTTCCTTCTGCACTGTAAATTCTACGTCTATGTTTAAAAAAAAATCACAAAATAGATGATTGCCTTCATATACTGTGAATTAAATATATCTCAGTCATGAAATTGCAGGGAAAAAAGCTGAGGAAAACAAATCGTGAACAGAAGCACCGTTGCAAATACAATAAACTATTATCAAGTCCTAAAAGCAGCTTTTGCTTGATTGTTCTGGCTCTCAACAACTGTAGTTTAAATCCTACATATGTTGGCATGAAATGTATTTTTCTTCTATTCTAGGCTCCAGTTCATTACTGCACCCCTACAAACTGTTGCAACTCTTCACTGGAGGGATATTTGACAGAAATTACAACAAAAAGTATCAACCTCTTACATTTTCTGTACCATCCTCTACAAAGAAGGTAAAGAAAATTAGAGCCTTTGTATTTAACTGTTGGGTAACTGGAAGAACATGGCATTCTACCGACACAGACATTATGAACCGAATGACTAGTTTCTACGCTGTAATCTATAATTCTATAAAGCTCATTTCAGTTCTCTCATTTTTATATAAATCTATATATGGGAATTGCCTCCAAAAAGGTGTTTGGCTGCAACAGCATTGAGATAGATAATACCAAAACAACCAGGTAGGTGACAGACCTCTTCCTATTGTTATGGGCCAGGGTTTAGAAAACTCCAAAGTATATCATGGAGTTCATCTGACCTACAACTGTTTATTGATTTTGGTTACAATGAGCACAAGGGCCTGCCTTTCAGGTATTATTCAACAGAGTTCTTAGGCGCATTTAATTAAAAAACAAGCTTTATTCAATGAATTTAGTTAACATTTGTATAAACACACACAGTAAGAATCTTTATCAACTACAAACATAAAAACCCCACACAGCTACAGTAATCTATATATAACCCTTAATGAATTCCCCCTTAACTGTTCCAATTCAGTAACAAAATCCAAAGGTGTGGTCCAGCACACGACCTTCTTACTGGTATAAGACTTGTTATTGATACTCTTGTTCCCTTTTCCAAGCAGCAGGTTTGAATTCCTTCCAGAAAGCAATTATCTCTTTGAAGTTATCAATAGTCTGGAAACAGCTTTTAAATTGAAGATAGAGAAAACTTCTTTCAACCTGTACAGTTCAAAAATCAGTCCAAACTCAAAGCAAAAGTAAAACCCAGAGCCACAGCCCAGCTCCACCCACACAATGACATCCACTGAAGTCATGTGATAAGACAAAAACATTTTTTATAGCGACACTCCCATGACACTATGTAGTATTGAAATTATTTTTTAACACTTCTGATTTCCCTCTGTAACTGTTCCTTTTTCTAGGTCATTCTTTGCCTCTGTAATCAGAATTATTTATGGTAATCTAAGTGTGGTCTAACGAAGCCTCGGACAACTTTTCAATTCTTAGAAATACATCCAGCATTTGGTTTGCAGTATATGACTTTATTAACTTGTGTCACTACTTCCTGATTTGTGTATCTGTGCCTGTTACTCAGCTAACCCACTTACTTTCCAAGGAGTGTGTGGCCTCCTTATTCTTCCTCCTAAAATGCAGCATCACTCACACATCTGCACTGAATTTCATTGGCCATTTTCCCATCCATTAATGCATTTTATTTTGTACAATCTTCCCTTGTATTAAATATACTCAAAATTTGGCTCTGCCATCAAATTGTGAAATTGTACTTCCAGTCCCCAAGTCCAAATTATTTGGTTAAATGGTATACAGGAGGACTTTCTGCCTATTTGAGTTAACTACCTTAACCCCTGCTCTGTGCTTTCTACAGGCAGCTTGCTAAAATAAATAAATTAAATTTATATAGCACCCTACACAGTATCAGAAGATCCTGTAGCACTTTATAGCTTTGTTGAAACCGCAAACAACGAGATAATGATCGGAGAATTTGTTTTTAGTGCTGTTGGTTGGGAGATAAATATTCGGCAAGTTTCCTTGCTCTTTTTTTGAAACAAGGTGACTTTTTACATTCACCTGACGGGACTTTGATTTAACATTTCATCAGAAAGACAACGGGCGCGATGCCCCCAAAATTTCTAAGTTAATTTGTGGTGGGTATTTCAGGGAGTTTCCCACCGGCTCTGCCGCGAGTTCCCCACCGTTATTCAGTGACACGTAGTCACTTTTTTTGGCCTTGGGGAATTTCTCACCGGTTTAGCCCACGCAAGAATTTTTTTTAGCACTGGGGAGCTGAACTCTGAGATCGGGCCGCTATTTTGAAAGGGTGCCCCGATCTCTAAGTGAGCTTGTGGGTCACACCTCCACCCATGGGCAATGTCACCCCCCACACAAATGGACACTACCCCACATCCACAGTGGAAGCAGGGACGATAGGGACATTTAAGGGGCATCTTGACAAATATATGAATAGGATGGGAATAGAAGGATACGGACCCAGGAAGTGTAGAAGATTGTAGTTTAGTCGGGCAGTATGGTCGGCACGGGCTTGGAGGGCCGAAGGGCCTGTTCCTGTGCTGTACATTTCTTTGTTTTGTATCCCCCAGGTGTGGACACCCCGCTATGGGGTCCCTCAGCGTTCCCCCTCTTCAGGCCCCCCAAGCCACTTTACAGCACCCTCTCCCTTCTAGGACCCCCACCATCACCCACTTAGCCTCCTGGACGCCCCTACTTATCTGCCCTGCACGTCCCCATCTTCGAACACCCCCTACACCCTCATTTCATGGGCATGACCCCCCTCGCCCCCTCCCCCCTGGCAGTGCTCCTGCTGGCTTGGCAGTGCCAGGGTTTCCATGTTTCATGGGGAGGGCCAGGGAGCCACCCTGCACTTTTAATGACCACCCTGGGGTCTCCGGTGGCCCGGGAGACCCCCCGGTTTGTGTGGACCAGAACTGATTGGCGCCTGGCTGTAGCCTCCCTGGGGAGGCCAAAGAATCGCGGGAGGCCGATGGATCCCACACTGGTAGGTCAGAAGTAGGTTTATCACCTACTTCTGTGAGAGTCATTCGGTCCCGCCCTTTTGGGGCGGCGTTCTGACTCCAACATCTCATGGGACTTTGGAGAATCCCAGGAGGCGTGGAGCCGGTCAGGAGGCTCGCTGCAAGCCTCTCCCGGCATTCTACGGCTTTGTTGCATTCAAGAGAGAGCACAACGCGGCTGGAAAATCGCACCCAAAATCTCCAGCAGTGAAAAACGTCCTCAGCAGCTGGCACCTTATAGCATGGAGAAGTACCGCTCGTGGTGACTTCACAAGATCCTCCAAATCTGATGGTGAAGAAAGGGGTCCAACAGCAGTGTTCTCTCCCAAGTCAGCTTGTCTAGCTAATCACTCAAAACCAGCTCCGCTTGGCGGACATGTCGTCATATGCCTGACACCAGACTCCCGAACCTTGTGCTCTACTCTGAATTCGGTCACAGCATCCCAAGAGGACAGGGGCAATGCTTTTGGGATGTCCTCAAAAACCTGATCCACTGACTCAAGGGAAACCTTGTGTTGTGACCAACAAAAATTGATAAGGCTCATTAAGAAGATACTGAGTATGGCATCAAGGAGCCCTAGCTAAACTGGAGTCACAGAATTACAGAAAACTACAGTGCAGAAAAGGCCTTTTGGTCCATAGTCAATGGGAATCGGGGGGAAAACTCTCCCCTGGTTGGAGTCCTACCTGGCACAAAGGTAGATGGTTGTGGTGTCAGAAGTGGCGATGTCAATGTTCAGCATCAGTTGTGACTCCTCAGATAATGAAGCAGTCCATGTCCAAATGCAGCAAAACAGGCTTGGGCTGACAAGTGGCAAGTTACATTCACGCCACACAAGTGCCAGACCATGACCATCTAAACAACAGAGGATTGAACCATCATTCCTTGACATTCAATGGCATTACCATTGCTGAATCCCCCACAATTTAATATCCTGGGAGTTACCACCCCTCCCAATGCCCACTCAGTGCTCCTTAATCTTCTTGATCTTGCGTGATCTAGTGCTACGTCTAGGTGTGTCCCCAGGATGCATATCAGAGGTGGAGGCAGCCTGCTGCTTTTCGAGCCCTGTGGCCTTGGATGCCCCTGGCGGACGTCCTCGAGAGGGCCAGGAGCCGGAGGGCCTCGGTTGACTTACCTGTATCACTAGCGTCAATGTGCCATCCTGTTCTGCCCGCTGACCTTGAGATGTGCTGGTGTCAGGAGGGAGAATTTGGAAGAGCTGGAGACCACCATTGTTTCCTTTTTTATTTTATAAATATTTTTATTATCCTTTTTCACATTTTCTCCCATATTTACACCCATCAACAATAAACAATAATCAGCAAGATATGTCAATCCCCATAATAACAATGATCCCATCCACCCACCATCCCCCAAACATCAGCCCGCATGTTTACATAAACAAATGACAAAAAGGAATCTGGGATTACCCGTAGTCACCCTTAATCTTACACAGCTCCCCTCCCCCCCACCCCCCCCCCCAACTAATGTTCGATGTTATCCAGTTCTTGAAAGTGCACAATAAATAGTGCCCATGACTTGTAGAACCCCTCCGAGCTTCCCCTCAGTTTGAACTTAACATTCTCAAGGGTCAAGTATTCCAACAGGTCCCCCCGCCATGCCAGGGCACTGGGTGGAGAGACTGCTCTCCATTCCAGCAGGATCCGCCTTCGGGCGATCAACGAGGTGAAGGCTATGATATCTGCCTCCGCTCCTGTTTCGAACCCTGGCTGGTCCGACACCCCGAATATGGCTTCCTGGGGACCACCATTAATGGCAGGTCCCGGGTTGGCTTCCAGCACTTCCTCCTCCCTGACGGTGCTCATAGGGCCCTTGAGGCTTCCATGGGTCAGGGAGGCAGCTGGAGTGTGCTCTGGAAGCCTCTGAGCCATCTGGCTCTGCCAGCCCAGGCGCCTCCCCATTGTCTGCGCCATGGTGTTAACGACCTAAGCAATGCTCCTCAGTGACTGGACCACATTCTGCAGTGCCTGACATTGTCCACCTACTTCTGGGACATTTCCTTCAGCGACTAGGACATGCTCTGCAGTGCCTTGGGCTTGTCCACTTGCGCATGTCCCTTAGCGACTGGAGCATGCTGTCGAGGCCCTCAGCCATGGTCATCACAGACTGAGCCACACCTTATACTCACCACTCAAGATGCTGACCTCTGCTGCAGGCTTTCCACTGCAGTCGCTACCCTAGCAGTGTTGGCCTCGGTGCCATGCACTGTTTGCATCATCTCCTGCGCCAGTAGCCTTTAGACTCTTCCAATTGGCTACGCACTCGCTGGAATGTCACTGACATCCCCTCCTGAATCTCACGGTTGTGTCCTAGCCTCTGCAGCAGCTCTGGGATAACCTTGTCCTGAGGCTCGGCAACTGCCTGGGACTCAGCAGAGTCCTGGGATCCAGCATACCTCCGATTACTGACTCCCTGCATCTATATGATATGCATCAGCAACAGGGTGGTGCTCACCAGACTGTCCCCTCTGAAGCCTGTCCACTAGTGTGTGTCTCTGCACTGGTGGAAGGTGGGGGTGATAACTGTGACGCCTCGAGAGTGGTTTCCTTAGAGCTCACCTCCAAGGTGATCTTTTGGGGTGGCAGGGTGAGGCCAACTCCGGATGTCCCGGCCTCATCAGATGGAAATGCTGCGAGAGAATGGACATGTGGTCAGTTAGAGGAAAGGATCATTTTGTCTGACATGAACAACTTATTTGAGACAGGTCAACTGTGTGAAGGGGCAGTGGATCCTCACCTCTGCGGTGCAGGCCTACCTTGCTGTCAGTGACTGACCTCTCCTCGGACAACCCCGCAGTTTCCATGGCTCATTCCTCATAGGGGATGAAGACTCCGATCTCTGGTAATCCGCTGCCCGTCTTGACCCCTTCCTACTTACTATGGGCTATCTTCTCCTGTGGGGCCAAAGAGAGAGTATTTGTGAGCTGCAGGCTTGATGGATCAGGGAGGACTATGAAAGGTGGCATATGTGGGCACCACAACTGGACTTGAAGGGGTTGTGCTTGTGGGTTCTGAGGAAGAAGAATGAAGATTGGATGTGGGGAGGGTGCGATGTGTCAGCCAGTGATTTGTGGGGACAAGGGGGAGTTAGAATTTGAGGGGTGGCAGGCGGAACTGATGCCAGGAGAGAGCTGGTAACTTCCCCTTGCAGCTCAATGAAGGTTGTTGGTCTTCTTCCGACAATGGATTCTGGTCCTCCTGGACATGTTGCCCGCACTGACAGCCGCTCCCACTGTCTCCCAGATGGTATTGGTGACCCTGCTGCTGGTCCTCTCACCCCCACGGGGGAACAGGGGTCCCGTCTCCCATCCACAGTGTTGAGAAGCGAGACGGCCAATATTGGCATGAAACACGTGGGGGCATATTTCCCAGTGACGTTAAATACGGGCTGCGATCGCACCAATGCTGCCATTGAGACACACACCGCCAATCATGCTCAAAATGACTCTTAGAAATTTTTCCGTTAACTCGCACCCCAAGTCTTTTCATCGCTAACATTCAACCAAACAGACATACTGTTGGGCAGAATGCAAAACAGGTCAATGTGACCCTATCATTTATCCTAAATTTAAAGCTACAGTTTCAAGATATAATAATCTTGTAAATCTCATAATTGTAAGACTCTTTTAAAAACTAAACAGTCCACAGATTGAAATGGAGGAAGTAGTGAAAGGAATTCGGAGCATGCAGGCGGGGAAGGCCCCGGGACCAGACGGATTCCCAGTTGAATTCTATAAGAAATATTTGGACTTGCTGGCCCCGCTACTGATGAGAACCTTTAATGAGGCGAGGGAAAGGGGGCAGCTGCCCCCGACTATGTCAGAGGCAACGATATCGCTCCTCCTAAAGAAGGAAAAAGACCCGCTGCAATGCGGGTCCTATAGGCCTATTTCCCTCCTGAACGTGGATGCTAAGATTCTGGCCAAAGTAATGGCAATGAGGATAGAAGATTGTGTCCCGGGGGTGGTCCATGAGGACCAAACTGGGTTTGTGAAGGGGAGACAGCTGAATACGAATATACGGAGGCTGCTAGGGGTAATGATGATGCCCCCACCAGAGGGGGAAGCGGAGATAGTGGTGGCGATGGATGCCGAGAAAGCATTTGATAGAGTGGAGTGGGATTATTTGTGGGAGGTGCTGAGGAGATTTGGCTTTGGAGATGGGTATATAAGATGGGTACAGCTGCTGTATAGGGCCCCGATGGCGAGCGTGGTCACGAATGGACGGGGGTCTGAATATTTTCGGCTCCATAGAGGGACGAGGCAGGGATGTCCTCTGTCCCCATTATTGTTTGCACTGGCGATTGAGCCCCTGGCAATAGCATTGAGGGGAGTACTCAGGGGAGGAGAAGAACACCGGGTATCTCTGTATGCGGATGATTTGTTGTTATATGTGGCGGACCCGGCGGAGGGGATGCCAGAGATAATGCGGATACTTGGGGAGTTTGGAGATTTCTCAGGGAATAAATTGAACATGGGGAAAAGTGAGTTGTTTGTGGTGCATCCAGGGGAGCAGAGCAGAGAAATAGAGGACTTACCGTTGAGGAAGGTAACAAGGGACTTTCGGTACTTGGGGATCCAGATAGCCAAGAATTGGGGTACATTGCATAGGCTAAATTTAACGCGGTTCGTGGAACAGATGGAGGAGGACTTTAAGAGATGGGACATGGTGTCCCTGTCACTGGCATGGAGGGTGCAGGCGGTTAAAATGGTGGTCCTCCCGAGATTCCTTTTTGTGTTTCAGTGCCTCCCGGTGGTGGTCACGAAGGCTTTTTTCAAAAGAATTGAGAAGAGTATTATGAGTTTTGTGTGGGCCGGGAAGACCCCGAGAGTGAGGAGGGGATTTTTGCAGCGTAGTAGGGACGGGGGGGGGGCTGGCACTACCGAGCCTAAGTGAGTACTACTGGGCCGCCAATATCTCAATGGTGTGTAAGTGGATGGGAGAAGAGGAGGGAGCGGCGTGGAAGAGATTGGAGAGGGCGTCCTGCAGGGGGACTAGCCTACAAGCTATGGTGACGGCGCCGTTGCCGTTCTCACCGAAGAAATACACCACAAGCCCGGTGGTGGTGGCTACACTGAAAATCTGGGGGCAGTGGAGACGGCATAGGGGAAAGACGGGAGCCTCGGTGCGGTCCCCGATAAGAAATAACCATAGGTCTGTTCCGGGGAGAATGGATGGGAGATTTGGAGCATGGCAAAGAGCAGGGGTAACACAATTGAGAGATCTGTTCGTAGATGGGACGTTTGCGAGTCTGGGAGCGCTGACGGAAAAATATGGGTTGCCCCAAGGGAATGCATTTCGGTATATGCAACTGAGGGCTTTTGCGGGGCGGCAGGTGAGGGAATTCCCGCAGCTCCCGACGCAGGAGGTGCAGGACAGAGTGATCTCAGAGACATGGGTGGGGGACGGTAAGGTGTCAGACATATATAGGGAAATGAGGGACGAGGGGGAGATCATGGTAGATGAGCTGAAAGGGAAATGGGAAGAAGAGCTGGGGGAGGAGATTGAGGAGGGGCTGTGGGCGGATGCCCTAAGTAGGGTAAACTCATTGTCCTCGTGTGCCAGGCTAAGCCTGATACAATTTAAGGTGTTACACAGGGCGCATATGACTGGAGCACGGCTCAGTAAATTTTTTGGAGTAGAGGATAGGTGTGCGAGATGCTCGAGAAGCCCAGCGAATCATACCCACATGTTCTGGTCATGCCCGGCACTACAGGGGTTTTGGGTGGGGGTGGCAAAGGTGTTTTCGAAGGTGGTGGGGGTCCAGGCCGAACCAAGCTGGGGGTTGGCTATATTCGGGGTTGCAGAAGAGCCGGGAGTGCAGGAGGCGAGAGAGGCTGATGTTTTGGCCTTTGCGTCCCTAGTAGCCCTGCGCACGATATTGTTAATGTGGAAGGAAGCCAAACCCCCGGGTGTGGAGACCTATTTAAAGGACATGGCAGGGTTTATAAAGTTGGAACGGATTAAGTTAGTTCTAAGGGGGTCGGCTCAAGGGTTCACCAGGCGGTGGCAACCGTTCGTCGAATACCTCACAGAAAGATAGAGGGAATGGAAAAGAAGAAGACAGCAGCAGCAACCCGGGGGGAGGAATCAGAAGGACTCTCAGGGATGTTATTGTATATGTATAGGTAGTTGGTATATGTAATTGTATATTGGATTGTTGGATTGTATTTTTGGAGAGTATTTATCTTGGACAAGGCAGTTGCCATTTAGTTTTATTTTTGATTTTGTTCATATATTATTTATTTACTTGTTTAAAATTGGCCATTGTTATTTAGATTGTTTTATTGCTGTGTAAAGGAAACGCTATGTGCTGTTATGTTTGGCCAAAAAGTCTTGAATAAAATATATTTTTAAAAAACAAAAAAAACTAAACAGTCTGTCTCTCTATTGACTTTAAAATTTAATACGTTAACAAAATCTTTAAATATATCCTCATTGTTTTCTTCTCTGTCAACATGTATCATTATGCAGTTTCTGAAATTGGTGGTTGCTGGTGATGAGAACATTGCTAACAACCCAGAGGATTAACCATTTAAAAAAATGTTGATGTTATTGAGTTCAAAGGCTGATTGAAAAACTCCCACATTGAATTGATATTACTACCAAACCATAATGAGCAAATATAGATGAAAGCAAAGACGTGAGATGTGCTGTACTTTAATGATTAATGTTTCTTGATAATTTAGGCCTTAGTTCACAATAATTACTCAAGATTAAATTTTCAGATCTGCACAGAGCTAACCATTTAAAGAAATACTTCATAAAAAGGAGTTGAGGTGTTCCCTGTTTCTTAAAAGCTATTCAGCCTGCCTCTTAAAGATTTTTACCAACAAGAAAAAATTCTTCTCCGTCAGCACGTGTCATCAGGCTGCTTCTAAAATCAACTGATGCTGAGGCTGAGGAAGCATTGCTCGCTGCCCATAATGCAGATATACAATGAGCGCCGGCTGAGCCAGCCGTGTCTATTCGGAATCGAGTTGGAATGCAGCCAGTAGCCCCTGGGAGAGGCCTCCCCTCGGACTCCCGATAGCCGTTACACCTCGCGAGATCGAACCAAATTTCACGAGATGTCATAATCTGGGTCCCGCCCACAATGGGCGGGGCGCAGTTTTGCACAGTTAAGTTATTTTAAAAACCCACTTAACTGTGTTCATGCCGGATCGAATGGCCACCCGGCATCTACCAGCCTCACCGGGGAGACCCCAGCCAGTTGCCTTTCAGCACTGATCCGCACAAGCGATGGGGGGTATGGAGTGAGGCTCTTCACAGGGCCATCTCCACCTCCTCATATGCTAGGCTCAGCTTGATTCAGTTCAAAGTGGTGCTTTCGGCATATCTGACCCGGGCACAAATGAGTGAGTTTTTCCCAGTGGTGGAGGACCGGTGCGAGCGGTGTTTCCTAGGGCCGACAAATCATACTCACATGTTCTGGTCATGTCCTAAACCTGTAAGCTTTGGGCCTCCTTCTGCAACACCATGTCAGGGATTCTTGGGATTGAGCTGGAGCCTTGTCCCCTAGTGTCTATTTTCAGGGTCTCTGACTCTCCGAAGCTGCAGACGGGGGTGAAAGCGGATGCTTTCTCCTCACTGATAGCCCGAGTTCTGCTTGGGCGGAGGACTCCAGTTCCACCCAGTGCCTCGTCCTGGTTGAGTAACCTTATGGAGTTTTTGTACTTAGAGAAGGTCAAATACATCATGAGGGAGCCAGCAGAAGGTTGGGAGGGTGGGGAGGTTTGGAGTTGTATTATGTGTTGTGGGTTTACTGTGTTATAATGAAAGATTTTCTTAATAAAAATACTTTTTAAAAAGCAGCAACCGACACCTATGCACCTGGTTGGGGACACATTCCTCACTTCAACATCTTTGTTTACCAGTCCTCTCGCTCGCCTGTCATCAGGGGCTTAATAGCAAACCAGATTTTGGATGCTTCAGCCCATCAATAGATGCTCAGCAGGCAATATGTACCTGCAATCAGGTTAGGATATTCAAGATTCTCACAGTCCGCTTCCATTTCACTTTATATTATTTTGTTCTACAAAGAACTAATGACAGGTTCATAGGGAAGATAACTTGCAGAAGAGATCCACAACCTCAAGATGCCTTCTGCTCATTTGAAATGGTCATCGCAGCCGCAATAAATGTACCTTTTATTTAAATACCTCGACCATACAATATACATTTGCAATTGTAACTAATATGCTTCCGTTGGCCCCCATGAATGTCACAACATTTCTCCATTTTTTTACTCTGCTCCAACCCAAATTAAAAATAATGACACGTTAAAATACCAGTTGACCCAAATTTGATTTAAGTTAAAATGTAGTGTGTATGTGTGGGCGGCCTTGTGAAACGGGAGCAGAAGATGTTGGTATGGGAGCTCAATGTCCCCCCCCCATCACCACAGGATATTTTCAGCGGGGGGGGGGGAGGAGGGGAGGGGGGGGGCTCCAATCCATGGCCCACAGAAGGACCCCCTCAGTGCTTTGATGCCATCTCTGGACAGTTCACCACTCTAATCGCCAGAGCCTGTCTGCATGGCACCGGCACATTATAGAAAAATCCTTGCTCCTCTAATTGGGCCTGCAACTCTGAGGGGTGGGGCGAGTCCCCAATTGGATGGCAATTGAAATAATTAGAGCAACACAGACAGATGATGCTGGTATGACTTCATCATCTCCATCATCGATGCCATTTCCAGCCGTTCTCTGCAACCTCACGCTCGTGACCAGAAATCTGTGTGGCAGAACATGTCTTTCAAGCTTTCAGATCCAATCTTGAAGTTGTAAAATTAAGTAAATTTTGATTATATTTTGAGAGCACACTTGTTCTCAACCATTCAGAGACCTAGTTTACTAGTGAGATAGCATTGGCTGTTTCAGCATTCTCAACCTAGACTGTTCCAATGCTGCTCTTCTTTAGACGATGTTCTTCAACTCCTAGAAGAGTCTCGCTCCTCTTGCAACAAGGCCTCTAAACATGATACCTGGAATGGAGTGATTCTGTTGTGACAACTGGCTCTAGATATTTTTTGCTCTCAGTAAAAGGACGGAAGTACTGGAAGTTCTGGAAGTACAGGGGCTGTTTAGCACAGGGCTAAATCACTGGCTTTGAAAGCAGACCAAGGCAGGCCAGCAGCACGGTTCGATTCCCGTAACAGCCTCCCCGAACAGGCGCCGGAATGTGGCGACTAGGGACTTTTCACAGTAACTTCATTTGAAGCCTACTTGTGACAATAAGCGATTTTCATTTTCATTTTTCACCAGCAGTCCTCAAAAAGGCATGCATCAAATAACCTACCCTATGATCCTGAAATACTGCTGATGATCCTGGTATACTGCTGAAACATCATGTAAATGAGCTGGCTTTGCATTATGGTAGGATGTCCATTCTCCTGATTGCAGGTACATATCGCCTGATGAGCATTAATTCTGCCACCATTTAATCACTCTTGTTAATTCGGTGTAAATGTGCTTATAAATCCTTAAAGTTATCAAGAAGTAAAATACATAAGAGGTAATTTTGAATTAAGTGGAGTCTACCTTGTTAATTCAAGGACATTGGCACCAAGCTTAAAACACATTATTGTTCATTTCTTACTGCTCCTAGCCACTAACCACACTGAAAACTGAATTTACACGCCTACACAATGGATTACTATTAAGCATTGAAATAAATTCCAAGTCGCAGATTACATTAGTAAGTTAAAAATAATTTAATTTGCAGCAGGGTGTTCTTCAATCTATAATATATCTTCCTTTGAGAATTCTCCTTCAAAGCATAACAAATACTTGGCAGAGAATTAAACACAAAGAAACCTAATCATATCCTCAGCACAGCAATATCATCAACACTTAAAATCCTTAATTCCATCACAGAGCTTCTTCCACTACTTATCTCCGTGGACCAACTCTGTGAATTAAAGTACCAATAAGTCAAAACAGAATAATAACTTAGGACCCATCCTAGTTTTTATTATACCCAACCTTGAAGCTTATTCTTTCAATCCTTCATTTATGTTCCACTGCAGAATAAAGTTTCCTCCAGTGGTAGAAACTAAAATGGTATTGGTATTTTTAAAGGATATAAGATTGTGTGCTCTCTGTGAATGCACTGTGCCCCTGGACTAGAGAGCACGTTCACATCAGGATTGCAGCAAAGTCATTTGCTTCAAAAAATATTATGTTCTTGGCTGGTTTGGGAAATGTGGTGGTTAATGCTAACCTACATGCAGCTTCATTGAGATTCAAGACCTGTGCTAAGTGCTTTTCTGTCTTATCAGAAGTATCTCCATTGCCTGGATAGCACTTTTTCCGGCTGTCTCCAAAATGTGTCTCCATATGGTTTACCAACCTTTTCATACCAAATGGAAAGAAACAACTTACATTTATTTAGTGCCTGTAATTCCCTCGGTATCCCAAAGCTGTCCAAGTTAATGTTAATCAACTCAGTTTAAACCAGTAAGAGCCCAGTATTGTTAAAACAACTGATTACTTTATAAATGTGTGACTATTGTTATGTAGACAAATGCACAGTCAAATTTCACTCACTATTCTCTGATATGTGGAAAGTAATGATTAATTCCATTGACTGCAATGTAACTGAACCAGTCCTGCATGAAACAGATGGCTGATCTGATATCACATGTTTTGCCCCACCGTCCAAGATCAATTTCTGCTCCATTGTAACTAAATTAATATCATCCCTCATCTCTTGGTAAAAGTACACAAAGCATTCCACTGTCAGATCCTAGGCAAGTCTACCAGAGCATCCTTTGAACAATATTTTGGGAATAATTAGTTGGCCAATTTCATCTACTCCTGGTGGAGAGCCTGTCCCAATGGGTAACCACAGATTTGCTCCTCACGGTTTTTTATCTAGAAAACAGCTGCTAAAATAAGGGGAGCAATTTTCAGCTATGCTGCCTGGGGAGTAATTTGGAGGAGCGCATCACCCTACAGAACCCCTCTCAGTTTTGTTTTGAAGACAGTAGGATTAAAATTAGCCAGATATTACAATGCAGGAATGATTACTTGCCTAAATGGAAAATTTTCCTCCAAGATTACCAAGCAGAACTTAAATCTAGGAATGTCATATAATGTGGTTACTTTAGCATTCTGGAATAGAACCTTTAGGATTTACAATCTCTTTTATATCTCCCTTTCTAAATTAACAAACCTATGTTGTTGATATAAGACTGATGTGGAGCGAAATGTGCTCAGTCCCAATCTTGCATAAGTGCTGCCAAATTCATGAAAATAAGTAAAATCACAGGCATAAAATTACATTTGCAAGCAAGAGTTGGTGTCTGTAATCTCCCATTACAGGATTACAGTAATCCTGGTGAGAATTTTCTATTAGGAGCATCCAGAAATAGCAGGCTGGAAGGGTCTGTTTCAGACGGGAATCTGACTGAGGCTAAATAAAATCTTCCAGGACTCGCAACTGAAGTTTAGAATCCTCATTTCCAGTGTGGCTCACAGCTACACCCCCACCCATGTCCAGTTCCACCTTGAGTTATCAGACTGCTTATCTGACATCTAGTATTGGGTGAGCAGTAATTTCATCCAATTGAATACTGCAATGGAAAGACTGAAGTGATTGTTTTTCTGTTGCAAACTCCATTCCCTAGCTACCAACTTCATTACTCTCCCTGACAACAGGTTGAGATTAAACCAGTCTGTTCCCAACCTTGGTGGCACATTTGTTTCTGAGATGAGCTTCCAATTTCATATTTTGCCATGAAGAGCACCCATTTCAGGAAAATCATCTAACTTCACCCCATCTCAGGTCATCTGCCGCTGATACCCTCATCCATATCTTTGTTACCTCTATACCTGACTTTTTTAACAGATTCCTGGCTCGCCTCCCACATTCTATCCTTTGCAAACCTGAGGTCATCCAAAGCTTTGCTACCTATGTCTTAACTTGCGACAGGTCAAGTTCTGTTTCCCTATCACCTCGTGCTTGCTGACCTACATTGGCTCCCTCTCAAGCTCAGTTTTAAAATTCTCATCCTCATTTACATCCATGGCCTCACCCCTCCATAAATAATCAGCTCCACAGCCCCCCCAAGGTACCTGCGCTCACTTAATTTTGTCATTTTTGCATCCCAATGTTAATTGCTTTACCATTAGTTGTCTGTGTCTTTATTGGCCTAAGCCCCAGCTCTGGAATACCCTGCCTCAACCTTACTTTACTCCTTTTGGGTACTTTTTCAAATCTATCTCTTTGACCAAGCTTTTGGTCAGATGATCTAATATCTCTTTATGAGGCACAATTAGTTATCTAATGTACTTGTGAAGCATCTTGGGGCATTTTGTTATGTTAAAAGTGCCATATAAATATATGTTGTTGTTGTTGCTAACATCCAGGCCATAGGTATACATACATACCTTGCTTTTTAACATTGGCAGTGCTTTATTTCAGGTTGTGAAAGATTCTGACACATGCTGCTTTACATTTCACTGTTCAAAGGAGCTAATTCATCCTGATGGCTGAACTTCTTTATAGGTTGATATGATGCATGCTGCTTTTCTACAATCTGAATTAACCGGGCACTCATTGTAATGTTCCTTGAGTGGGTGTCAGTCTAATACAGTGCTTTTGTAATGTATTTCTGGGAATTAAATCATATTATATGATATTAACAGACAAACACCGAACAGTTTTATTGGAAATTATTTTGTTCTATATTTTAATAGATGAGTTACCCATTTATCAAAATTTTATATAAATCTATTAACAGATTATGTTGCATTAATGCAAAGTGCGACAACTTGGTCTTAAGAGGACAGATTGTGTTTTAATTTTTGGCATTTCTAGTGACTCATTTAGACATTTTAATTGTATTTCAGGTTGAATTCTATGCTGTGATCACAGGCCACGGAAGTGATGAGAATGGCTGCGGAGAGTTCTGTGTCACTTCTCATCACTTTCTCATTAATGGCATATACAATAATTCAAGGATATTTGACAATGCTGGTAAGAAACTTTGAAATTCTTGCAGTATTTAGTTTTTTTGGCTCAATAATTTAATGAAAGTTAAATTGAAACCATGTGGAATTCAAGTATGATTTTTTTCTTTTGAAATCTTTTTATTGGCATTTCTCATTTATAAACAATTGTATATATACATCACATTTTTTTAACCCGCGTTAATTTACTTTATTGTACAGAGAGGTTTATTTTGTCTTTCATTTAATTGACCCCATATGCATTTTGCCGCCCTCTGGATTACGGTTACTCCACGTTGCTGGCTTCAAACAGGTTTAGCAAAAGGACAGGAAATGAAACACCTCCAAATAAAACACTTCCTCCGCAAAGAAGCAGTAAGGTACCCCGGGGCCCCAGAAACCACACTAATAATAATAATCGCTTATTGTCACAAGTAGGCTTCAATGAAGTTACTGTGAAAAGCCCTTAGTCGCCACATTCCGGCGCCTGTTCGGGGAGGCCGATACCGGATATGAACCGGCGTTGCTGGCATAGTTCTGCATTACAAGCCAGCTGTTTAGCCCACTGTGCTAAACCAGCCCCTACTAGAGGAATTGATAGGCACAAGCAGCAAGAAGGGGGGCTAAGTGGGAAAATATAAGGAAAGTTACTGGACAGAACTCGAACACCACTGGACGAGACCAGACAAAAATGGGAGGACGAATTGGGAACAGAGGTAGGGTGGGGACTCTGGAGCGAAGCACTGAGCAGGGCCGACTCCACCTCTTCCTGTACAAGGCTAAGCCTTGGTTACCTCAGGGAACTGCAAATTAGAGTGTGAATAGCTGTCTCGCTCTAATATGCAGGTTTGCAAAAAAGTGATAGGCCATATGCTCATTTTCACACGTGGGCAGGCTTCACATCACGATGTCTTGCGAGATCGTGGTGAGCTGGGTCGATCCTGGGAGCAGGGTCTCCCAGCATTTACCGGCCGTATTGCACTGCGGCACACTGCTTTTCGGGGCAGCATGGCCGGTAGATCGCACCCATTATTTTTCATGCTTTTGTATAGTGTCATTTATATTGTGTCATTTCAGTTGATAAGGCTTAACCAGTGTGCAGAAAATCCAAGCTGTTTAGTTGCCAATGAATAGGAAACTTAATTCAAGTACACTCAGAATTTATTTTCCAGTGATCTTAAGACATGACAGCGTGTAGTCAGCTAGATCAGAAACTTGTTATATTTTTATTGAATTTGGTTGTTCCCCAAGTCACTATCAGTCAACCTAGTAGAAATGGTTTGCACAAATTTGGTCAGTCACTTGATGTGAATAAGGACATGAATAACAGTGATTGAATTTTCAGCTGTAGTTTCAATTTGCCAGTAGAAGAAAATTGTTATTAAAGGTATTCCCACGTGTGAAAATGAGCATATGACCTATTACTTTTATAATTTTTGTGACTGTGAATGCTTATCACTCATCAGTCTGAAATTCCCTGGAACTCTCTAGCTTTTCATCTGCCCCATTTTTACATCCACTTGCCATCACATCTTTGTTTCCACCAATCTTTATGAGATTTTAGGTTTCAGATTTTTTATGCAATTGCAGGATGTGGGTGTCATTGGTGAGGCCAGCGTTTAGTGTCCATCCCATGTTGCCCTTGAGAAGTTGGTGGCAAGCTGCCTTCTTATACTGCAGCAGTCCCTGTGATGTAGGTACTCCCACAGTGCTGTTAGGGAGCGAGTTCCAGGATTTTGACCCAGCGACAGTGAAGGGGCGGCAATATATTTCCACGTCAAATAGTGAGTGACTTGGAGAGGAACCTCCAGGTGATGCTATTCCCATGTATCTGCTGACCTTGTCCTTCTAGGACACTATCTTGGCCACTAATTGAGATATATAAGATGATAAAGGGGATTGGGTGGGTGTAGGCGGATGTTTCCCCTTGTTGGACATTCTAGAATGAGAGGCCATAGTTTTATGCTAAAATTTAAAACAGAAATGAGGAGGAATTACTTCACTCAAAGGATTGTGAATCTGTGGAATTCTTTACCTCAGAGTGCAGTGGACGTCGGAACACTAAACAAATTTAAGGAGGAGATAGGCAGGATTTAACAGTAGCAGAATGAAGGGTTATGGGGAGCGGGCAGGAAGTTGGCAGTGAGGCCGAATTAGATCAGCCATGATCGTACTGAATGGCGGAGTAGGCTCAAGGGGCTGAATTGCCTACTCCCACTCCCAGTTCTTATGTTCTTATGTAACTTGAGGAACACCTACAGTGATATCCTGGAACTAAAATGATTGATCGCCATCCACCACAACCTTCTTCCTTTGTGCTTGGTATGACTCCAACCAGTGAAAGGTTTTCCTCCGGTTCTCATTGACTCCAGTTTTACTAGGGCTCCTTGATGCCACAATTGGTCAAATGCTGCCTTTATGTTAAGGGCAGTCACTCTGACCTTGCCTCTGCAATTTAGCTCTTTTGTCCATGTTTGAGCTAAGGTCAGGAGCTGCGTGACCGCGGTGGAACCCAAACTGAGCGTCAGTGCGCAGTTTATTGCAAAGCAAGAGCCGCTTGATAGCACTGTTGATGATGCCTTCTATCACTTTACTGATAACCGAGAGACTGATGGGGCAGTAATTGGCCGGGTTGGACTTCTTCTGCTTTTTGTGTACAGGACTTACCTGGTCAATTTTCCACGTTGCAGAGTATATACCAGTGTTGTAGCTATATTGGAACAGCTTGGCTTGGGGTGCAGCAAATTCTGGAGCACTCTTCTGTACTATTGCCAGAATATTGTCACGGCCTTTGCGGTATCCAGTGCCTTCAACTGTTTCTTGATATCATGTGGAGTGAATTGAACTGTCCATGGGACACCGAGTCAACTCATTTCCTCCACTGACCTTCCACACATCCCATCACTTAAGCATTAATCCCAATCTAGTCTGCACATGTTCAACTTCAAATTTGCATTTAAAATAACGTAGGATCAACTATTCACACAATTGTAAACGTATATTCATACTATAATTGTATCATTTATGTACAAAATTATTATCTCTAAATTATATTCAATACTTTATTAAACCGTTTTAAAATATTCAACATAACTCCGTATCTGGGGCGAAATTCTCCGTAATCGGCGCGATGTCCGCCGACTAGCGCCAAAAACGGCACAAATCAGTCCGGCATCGCGCCGCCCCAAAGGTGCGGAATCCTCCGCATCTTGACCGGCCGAGCCCTAACCTTGAGGGGCTAGGCCCACGGCGGACTGATTTCCGCCCCGCCAGCTGGCAGGAAAGGCCTTTGGTGCCCCGCCAGCTGGCACGGAAATTACATTGCCGGGTGGCGCATGCGCTGTGGAGGGAGTCTCTTCCGCCTCCGCCATGGTGGAGACCATGGCGAAGGCGGAAGGAAAAGAGTGCCCCCACGGCACAGGCCTGCCCGCGGATTGGTGGGCCCCGATCGCGGGCCAGATCGCCCCGCGCCCCCCCCCCCCCCCCAGGACCCCAGAGCCTGCCCGCGCCGCCTTGTCCCGCCAGTAAGAGAGGTGGTTTAATCCACGCCGGCGGGACAGGCATTCTAGCAGCGGGACTTCGGCCCATCCAGGCCGGAGAATTGCGGGGGGGGCCCGCCAACCGGCGCGGCACGATTCCCGCCCCTGCCGAATCTCCGGTGCCGGAGAATTCGGCAACTGGCAGGGGCGGGATTCACGCCAGCCCCCGGCGATTCTCCGACCCGACGGGGGGGGTCGGAGAATCTCGCCCCAGGTCACTCATTTATCTTACCCTCATGTCTTTTGGTGCTGTTTTCTCTGGCCCTCCTTTCCTGCTTCTGACTTTCTTCTTCTTTAACACTTTTTGCTTTGCATTATCCTTTTGCTTCTCAGTTTCTGATTTTTAATTTTTTTCTTTCAGATGGGAGTATACTCATGTGGTAGGACAGATACAGTGAATTGTGGGGAAAATGTAGCCTTCGGCACTCACATCCCATCCTCTTTCTTCATTGCTGATGCTTCACTCTGTTGCTCTTATTGTATCCACCACTGTTCATTTTCCTATTATCGTCTTCCCTTCCAAACTCCCCCATCATCTGTAACTTTTCCCCTTCAAGCTCCCTACTTAACCATTTTATCCTCCCATCACGCAACTTGACCCTTAATCCTCCTTCCATTCCCCCACTTTGACTTGTCAACAAGGCAACCTCCTTCACCCTCAACTATTCTGTCCTGCCCTTCAACCTTATTTTCTATCCTGTCTTCACATATGCTTTGTTTGCTTTCAAAGTGCAACTTTTTTTTAAAAATGAATTTGAATGAGAAAAGAAGCTACCTGCCTTACTTTCCAAATGTGCCTTTCTGTGGTGTTTTTGATTTTTCTGTCACTGATGTTACAAATGTCTCAGAGGATGTATGCAGCATTGACCTTTTCTAACTGTCACCAAAACATGGGTCAACTGATTAGTTGGCTTCAAAATTCAACTGTTGTGTGTCACCAAGTTTGACATCTTTAGCATTGATAATATGTATTAGAGCTCATCGACAGTCACTCATAATGAAACCCACACTCATCTACCCAGTTTAATATACAATGGGCTAGATTTTCCTGTCTGCGGCTAAGGTTCAGTGTTGGCTGCTGACCCCTAAATATTCAGCACTTACCTTGACGGAAGGCTGTAGAGAAAACTTCCTCTTACTGCAACAGGGCTTACCTTTGGGACAAACAGCAAAGTCTTCCAATGTGGTGTACTGCTTGTGAAGCCACGCCCACAGTAATATAATGACCTAAAGCCACTCTCCTTGAGTTCACACTTCGGCTCACGGTACATTTTTGTTTAACGATTTTAACATTTTCAAACAGGACATTTTTTTAAAACAGTTGTAAACTTTAAATACCTTTAACTCCTCTTTTTACAATGTTAGTGAGGTTGAGGAACGGGTGGAGTGGGGAGTAATGGAGACAGAGGAGCTACGGCTGCCAGGCAAGTTATAAAAACTAGTTTTATTTACAATTAGCAATTGTCTGTTTATTTTGTGGATGGGGTCATAAACATTAGAAGGGCTGATTTTTTTGGTTTACACCTGTGATTATCAATGCAAGTTGACAAATCGGCAAAATTTTGAATAAAAGGTCCCTGCCACTCCGTAACTTCTGGACCCCATTCAGGTGCAGCGCAACCTTCGGACTTCAGCGTAAGTGATCTCACTGGAAGTTGGGATGCTGTTGGGTCCCTCAATCACTGTGATGAATTCCTCAGCATTCACTGCTGTATCGGAAGAAAAATCTGGGCCAATAGATAGTTTACACACGAAAAGAACATAAACCTAAATTTCACGTTTATTCCACCCAGGTACTCCTTTCGGTTGTGCTAACAAGGTATTAGAAGGTGTGGTCCCGAATGAACATGGTACATGGTTGTATGGACGAAACGGCTGGTGCGATGGGCAGGATGTGGCACCATGGAGGAAAGATGTTACTGAGCAGGTAAATTTCACCTTATCACTTTGTCATTTTTAAATTATAAAGAAAAAGGGGGAGGAAAATCACTGGACGAGAAAAAAATTGTTAACAATTCAAATCCCTTGTACCTTTCTGGATTTAAACCGGATATGTAAAACACTGGTCCAGTTAAAGAATGTTAGTCCCAATGGTCTAATGAAAAAGTGGAAGCTGCCTGTATGTTTATATCATGGGGCATATCCTGTTTCCAGTATACAAGAGAGCTTGCACATCGGCAGTTTGGGCAGTTTACATAAGACTCTGTAAATGAAATATTTGGATTTTCTTAAACACAAAATGAAACTTAACACTCACTTGTTTTCATTTGGTGAGGCAAATTGAGATTTATCCATGGTGCTAAGGAACAGATACAGCTCATACTAATAAAATTGTAGAAAATCTTTAATCCAAATGCTAGCTGGATATTGGATAATTTTTCCTCATTCATGAAATCTCCACCTCGAAAGAGGAGATTGACATAATTTTATGAAGTCAAGTAATACTGGGCATTTCTTTCCATAAAATAACCTTCTTAAGTAGTCAAGCAATCTTTTCCCACTTTGGAGCTTGTTCAGGGAAATACTTTGTTTTTACAGATTGCCTCTGAAGTCCACATCTCTGTTCTTGTCAATGAAAACTGTCTCCTCGGAGGGGGAGTAATTGATCTTTATTTGACCTTGTTTACCAGAGTTGCTAGCAGTGACACCCACTAGCAACACTGCTGCCTTCCACTGCATTTTGTGGGTCCCCCAGCTCAAAACCAAAATCTTAGATCGCACATGCTGGATTGCAAACTAATATTAGTGTTATTAGTAATTTGGTGCTATGAAAAACCATGAGTCTCTGATACTGCAGTGAGCCAAACGATACATTTTGCAACCACAGCCAGTTTAATGCAGCTGTAGCGCTGGCAGATTTTCCGTCTGCGAGAGGAATTTGCAAAGAGTAGCCAATAATAGCGCTGAGAACCTATCAAGAACATTTGTGCAAATTGACACAGACGCAGGGGCAGCACGGTAGCACAAGTGGATAGCACTGTGACTTCACAGCGCCAGGGTCCCAGGTTCGATTCCCCGCTGGGTCACTGTCTGTGCGGAGTCTGCACGTTCTCCCCGTGTCTGCGTGGATTTCCTCCGGGTGCTCCGGTTTCCTCCCACAGTCCAAAGACGTGCAGGTTTAGGTGGATTGGCCATGATAAATTGCCCTTAGTGACCAAAAAGGTTAGGATGGGTTATTGGGTTACAGGGACAGCGTGGAAGTGAGGGCTCAAGTGGCTCGGTGACCCGATGGACCGAAAGGCCTCCTTCTGCACTGTATGTTCTATGTTCAAACTTCACTTCAGGAAAATTGCATTGGGTACACTTCTTTTGTACTTCTGGGCTAAATCAGACCAACGGTTGAGGACTCTGGGTTTGTACTCATTGGAGTTTAGAAGGTTGAGGGGGGATATTATTGAAACTTACAGGATACTGTGAAGCCTGGATAGAGTGGATGTGGAGAGGATGTTTCCACTTGTAGGAAAAACGAGAACCAAAGGACACCATCTCAGACTAAAGTGACGATCCTTTAAAACCGAGATGAAGAGGAATTTCTTCAGCCAGCGGGTGGTGAATCTGTGGAACTCTTTGCCGCAGAAGGCTGTGGAGGCCAAATCACTGAGTGTCTTTAAGACAGAGATAGATAGGTTCTTGATTAATAAGGGGATCAGGGGTTATGGGGCGAAGGCAGGAGAATGGGGTTGAGAAAAATATCAGCCATGATTGAATGGCGGAGCAGACTCGATGGCCAAGTGTCCTAATTCTGCTCCGATGTCTTATGATCTGAGAGGAAAATTCAGGCTTGGGTCTTCTGTTAATTTTATGATGAAATTTGTTTTCCTAAACAGAGGGTAGTATTTTAAAGGTGGTTAAAATTAAAAAGTCATTTTCCTCATTAATTAAAAAAAGGGCTGAATTTTTGCATACCTGATGGGATTCCGTCACAAACGCTGTAGAGTTTTAACTCCACGGTTGGTGAAGGACACAGAACCAGTTAAGTCCTTGTCAAGGGAGGATGATCTTGAAGGTGAGGAGGGAGCTGATAATGTAAAGGTGAGGGACTAATGAAGGAGTTGTTGGTTGCTGGGTTGATGACTAGCTGCCAAACCTGGGTCTTATCAGATGCCTGGTAGTGGGGAGGATGGAGGCATTGAGGGCGGTCAGGAGCCTGGGTGGAGGGTATCCAAGGCCTCAGAGAGACATCAAAGGACTGGTGGGAAGGTCAGGTGCCTGGAATTGAGAGGCTCATGGTTGGGGGGATTGGGACCGTGTAATGGGGAGGGGAATTCAAGGTTTGGGGTGGGGAGAGGTTTGGCGGTTTCACAATGGAGGGCAGGGAGGATTTTGGTTGGAGACATTGGAGGGGAATTCATGGGAGGAATGTTCAATCATGGAGGGACCTCAGACAGACATCTAGGTCAAAGAGGTAAGTATAAAAGCATTCAAACCTGAAACTTCTCAGCTCTTGCTGGTCACGGCTTCATAATAATAATAATCTTTATTGCCACAAGTAAGCTTACATTGACACTGCAATAAAGTTACTGTGAAAAACCCCAAGTCGCTACATTCTGGCGCCTGTTCGGATACACAGAGGGGGAATTCAGAATGTCCAATTCACCTAACAGTCTTTCGGGACTTGTGGGAAGAAACCGGAGCACCCGGAGGAAACCCACTCAGGCACGGGGCGAATGTGCAGACTCCGCACAGACAGTGACCCAAGCGGGAATTGAACCTGGGACCCTGGTGCTGTGAAGCAACAGTGCTATCCACTGCGGTACCGTGTCACCCATAAAGGGAGGTAAGGCTTCCTTTGAGCCGGAATTGAACCAGCGATCTAAGGATGTCCGCTTTAATCATCTACAGGCCGCCGCTCTACCAGCTGAGCTATCGAAGGATAGGCATTGTCTTATTTAAAATTTGAACCTGTCTCCCTAGAGCATCATCTACCCAGCTTCCAGCCTCAGTTAAAGCCAGAACTGTTCTGCTTGGAAACAACAGATCCCCTAATCTTTTTAGTAATATATTGCCAATTAGTTTAAGTGTGCAGATCCTTCAAATTCTTTTACGTGGCCACACACATGCAGTAACTTAAAAGAGACCACAGGTGTGCAGAAACATTTGCATGTGGCCATCCTGCTTAGAGGGGGTATTGGTTTGACGTGGATTCAATCAGGCAACAGATTTTTCAGACTTTATCACCTCCATCCCTCCCAGTTATTTATCCAACCCTAACTGACCTATTTTTATACTTTAAAATGATCTCCAAGGTTTTTGAAAACAGATAACTTCCTCATGTAAATATACCAGTCCATACAAAATGTTTTATTCTCCATATGCAATCATAAAACATTGAAAATACTAAAAGGTTCAACTAAAATAATGGTCCGCCGTATTTTCTAGCTGTGGCACAAAATAGCTGCTTGGTACAAATTCAAGCTACAGCTTTTAGACACCACAAATTTGGCCACTGCATTCAGTAGCAATTTCAGTTCATTAAAATTCATAGTCTGTCTTACAGAGCATCTGTTGTAAAAAAAAAAAAAATTTCCGCTATCCTACCTTTAATTTGTCACTTCCATCCTTGCTGTATAGCACTAAATGTACTGAGTGCTTGTTATGCTGAATAAAAAAATTGTTTTGTGTTATCCTCTCTAACCAACTGGGAATTGAATTGAATCATTTAAGGTGCAGAGGAACATCAGCTGAAGCCCCTGCTTTCTAACTTGAAATTCAAAATGCAGATAATTATATGGCTTTTATTTAGGTTATATTGTTCTCTATTTCTCTCTCATACACATACACACGTACACGTGTATGCAAACACAATGGAATTTACTGCACCACCCTGTGAGCAGGCTGGGAGGCAGGTCAGATTATAATGGGATGGAAAGGCTCGGGGTGGAGAATCCATTGTCTTCCCAATTGCCCCTGATGGGTGGGAAAGGACGAGGCCAGCCTTCTAGGCTGGAGGCCATTTGAGGCTTTTAAGTTGCCAACTAAGGGCCTTATCCTACTACTGCTGGTATTTTATCAGGGGTCATGTCGGCAAGCTGCCTGTAATTTCTGACACATACCTGTGGATTGGTCGGGATAGTCCTTCCTGCACAGTACCCTGTGCCCAAGAGAGGAATTTGCTAGTGGGAAGACACACCTGCCCTTTACACCAGCCCACATCCCCCGCCAGGTCTGCCCGATTGGCCTCAACAATTCCATCATTGTTCCAGAGCCCCGCGTGTTTCCCCCCCCACCCTCCCCCCACACTGTTGGCTTTGAACAGGTCCTGGAACAAGTTAATGAATGGCCTCCACGCTTTGTGGAAGCTCTCCTCTGACCCTCGGATGATGTACTTGATCTTCTCCACCAGAGAAATTCCGATAAATCTGCCAGCCAGTCTGCAGCTGTGGATGGTGTTGCTGATCGGCAGCCAAGCCGGATTCTCCAGCGGGCGATTAAAGAAGCAAAGGCAAGGACGTCAGCCACCTTCCCCATGAATAGTTATGGTTGGTTTGATACCCTAAAGACTGCCACTCTTGGGCAGGGCTCCACCCTCACCCCCACAATCTTGGCCATTGCCTTGAAGAAGGCTGTCCAGAACCTGACAAGTCTGGGGCATGTCCAAAACATGTGGGCGTAGTTGGCCAGGCCTCCCTGGCACCATTCACATTTGTCCTTCACCTCCACGAAGAACCTGCACATTCTGGTTCTTGTCAGGTGAGCTCTGTGCACCACTTTCAGCTGCATAAGCCTTGCGCATGAGGAGGTGAAGTTTGCCCTGCATGGTGCTTCACTCAAGAGTCCCCACCCTATTTCCGTCCCTAGCTCTTCCTTCCATTTTTCCGAATTTCGTCCAGGGGAGCATGTCCTTTCCGAAACAGGTACATGTCCGTACAGGTCCCCATAGTTTCCCTTCCCCAGACTGTCAGCGTCCAGTAATTCCTCTAGCATTGTGCTTTTCAGGGTTCATGGGTATGTAGTCGTCTGCTTGCGGAGAAAGATTTTGATCTATAGTGTTCGGAGTTTGTTCCCATTTGGTAGGTCCAGGCTCTCCGTCCGGTCCTCTAAGATTGCTAGTCTGTCACCCGTATAAAACTCCCTAACTGTCTGAGTCCCGTCTGTCCTGTCTCCACCTCTTGAAGGTGGTGTTTAGCACGGCTGGTGCAAACCTATGGTTGCCGCAGAGGGGACCTTGATATACATTTTGGTCAAGCCGAAGTGCTTCCTCAGACCCCCCCCCACACACACACACAAACACCATAATCATCTTATCTATTGGATGGAAAAAGGACTTGAGGGTATAGATCGGTCTGGATCTAAAGAGGAACCTGGGCAGTACGTTCATCTTGATCATCTGCACCCTCCCCACCAGGAAAAGCAGGAGTGTATCCCATCTCTGTTTATTACTTCCTCCGCCATACTTGTCAGGCCCCACTTGTGCATCCTTGTCCAGTCGTGGGCAATCTAGATCCCCAGGTGGCGGAATTTGTTTCGGCTATTTTAAACAGTAGGCCCTCTAGCTCTGCCCCTCCCCCTCTTGGGCTCACCGGGAAAACTCGCTTCTGTCCAGGTTTTGTTTGTTGCCCGTGAAGGCTCCACACACTCTCAGGAGCTTCATAATTTCTTTGATGCTGCTTTGCGGGTCCGAGATATTGAGGAGCAGGTCATCCACATAGCGTGAGACTCTGTGCTCTCTGTCTCCCCTTCAGATTCCCTTCCAACCTCTTGCTGCTCTCAGGGCAATCGCCAGTGGCTCGATGACCAAGGCGAACAGGAGTGGGGTCAGCGGGCATCCCTGCCTTGTGCCTCTGTGCAGCTGGAAGTATTCAGAGCTGATGGCGTTGGGTGCGTTGTACAGGAGTTTCATTCAAGGAGATAAACCCTGTCCCTAGTCCTAACCGCTCTAGTACGTCAATGAAGTACTTCCACTCAACTTTGTTAAAGGCCTTTTCTGCATCCAGGAAGACGATCACCTCTGATGTTCTCACCCCGGATGGGGTCATTATCACGTTCAGCAGTCATCTGATGTTCACAGTTATCTGTCTACCCTTAACAAAACCAGTTTGGTCTTCTACAACCACTTCTGGTACACAGTTCTCCAGCCGTTTGCGAGTATTTTTGCATCCATGTTGAGCAGCGAAATGGGTCTGTATGATCGGCATTCTGTTAGATCTTTGTTCTTTTTGGGTATCAGTGATATGGTGGCCTGTGTTGGTGTTGGAGGCAGGTGCCCCTCGCTAGTGACTCTGCGAACATTTCCCGCAGGTGCTGCGCCAGTGCTGTTGCAAATCTTTTGTCGAAGTCTGCCGGGAATCCATTGGGTCCCGGCGCTTTCCCTGTCCACATGGAGTTGTTGGTCTCCATGACCTCTTCCAGTCCCAGTGGTGCTTCCAGCTCCCTCCGTCTATCGTCCCCCATGACAGGCATGTCCAGCCCTGAATGCTTTGTTGACCTTTTTTGGTTTGTCTATCCGTCTGCCGTTTACCAGGTCTATTTCCCTGGTGGTTGCCTGCTTCCTCAGCTGATGAGCCAGCAGGTGACTAGCCTCATCGCCATGCTTGTAAAAGGTCCCCTGTGTCTGGCGGAGTTGGTGCACTGCTTTCCTGGTGGATAGCAGTGATGCACGATCAATGACCACTAAAGCGAGGTTGTAGTCCAACTGAAGGCTTTAATAAGCTAGATGTTTCCCCCAGCAGCTCAGGTACAGAATGAAGGCTGCTGGGGCGGCATCGGCTCTTATACCCCGACCAGCAGGACGGAGCTACCATACATCCTAACCAATAGGAAGCATACAGTTTCCAACAATGGTGCTCCAGCCTATCAGGTATCGGAATACCTCTAATACCACAAGCAGTTAAAGTCCATTTGTAGCTTTTTCCTCTCCACCAGAAGCTCTACGGTCGTACTTCAGAATATCTTCTGATGACCTCCAGGATGGAGTCGATCAGTTGTTGCCTGGCCACCCTCTCTTCCCTGTCTCTACGAGCCTTATAAGCAATAATTTCTCCCCTAATTACAGCCTTCAGTGCCTCCCAGAACGTGGAAGGTGAGACTTCGCCGTTCCAATTGTCAGCTCCCTCCACTCCTTCGGGAAGACCCAGAATCCGGAGGTTCTTCCTCCTCGACCTGTTCTCCAGGACCTCGATTCTCTCGGCCCACCTCCTGTGCACCGCCTCGTGCGCCTCCATTTTTACCTCCAGGCCCAGGATCTCGTCCTCGTTATCATTCATTTTATCTTTCACCTCACGAAGCTCCACCGCCTGGGTCTTCTGGGTCTCCTTCAGCCCCTCGATCGCCAACAGCATTGGCGCCAGCACCTCCTTTTTCAGCTTCTCCACACAGCACTTAAGGAACTCCTGCTGGTCCGGCCCCCATGCTGCTCGATCTCCGCCCTCCGCCATCTTGCCTTTTCCCCCTCGTTTTTGCCACTGCTCCAGAGCCTCTTTTCTCGCCGCTCCACCGCTGATCTCGGCCATATACCGTAAGGGGGGACCTTACTGCACCTTCCCACACGGGATCAAATCAAAAAAGTTCTGTTGGGGCTCCTCTGGAGAGCCCGAAAGTCCTTTATCGCGGGAGCTGCCGAAACGTGCGGCTTAGCTCCGCATCGCCGCAACCGGAAGTCGCACCGCATTCTCAAGGCCCGTGTGGTTCTCTGGGCAGGGAATCAAGTGGGTGGGAATTAGTACTATTGGCAAGCGGGCCCTTGATGTGGTGGATCTTGCGGTGGGCCAAGGGATAACTCTTTAAGGGATTTTACTCAAAGTCCATCTTAAGGTCACCCCCCACCTCAATTCAGGACCTGCCCATCCACTCCTCACCAGACCCCAGTCTGCTACCAGGGTTCCTGGGTCTTGCAGGGGAATTTCCCCGCCCCCCCCCCCCCCCCCAGATATCCCCTAAATAAAGAAATTAATGAAATGAAATGAAATGAAAATCGCTTATTGTCACAAGTAGGCTTCAATGAAGTTACTGTGAAAAGCCCCTAGTCGCCACATTCCAGCGCCTGTTCGGCGAGGCTGTTACGAGACCACCCCCCAGAAAAGAGATCCCTGTCAGGAAGGCCCCTGGAAGAGAGAACCCTGTCGGGAAGACACCCAGAACAGAGACCCTTGTCTGGAAGCTATCCAGAGCAGTCCAGACTGAGGCAGTGAAAACAATCACTGCTTTAACACTCACTTGGACAATTTACCTGCTGGCTCAGGCACAGGAAGCAGCATCTGTCAATTCCTGGAAAGAGAAAACCAGTCATCTGGGTTTGAACCCCCTCAGATCTTCGATCTGCAAGTCATTCATTCATCTCTCGTTGATATTGATTTTACTAAGCTATGATTGACAGCCTCCACACACATACACAACTGTCAGCATTGTTCCATTCATCTCCCTTCGCGGGCGAGTAACTTTTGAGTACTCTAACCCAATGTTTATAAACATCATGCTTTGATTTCCAGGTTCTCGACCACTTCAAACATAATTAAGTGCTGTCAATTTTCAACTGACCACTTCAAAATCACTCAAATGTGAAGGGAGGTGATTGGGGTCTGGGAGGGTGGTGCCTTCATTCAGGGGGTCTCTGGGGGGGCTTCCTTTACTTAGGGGGTCTCTGTGAGGGGTTCCATTTATTTAGGGAGTCTATAGGGCTTCTCTTTATTTAGGGATCTCTGGGGGATCCCTTTATTTCAAAGTTCTCTGGGGGATACTTTTTTCGGGGGGCCCCTTTATTTAGGTGTGTCTGGAGGGGTCCCTTTATTTATAGCATTTCTTGGGGGTTCTCTGGGGATTCTGTTATTTAGGGGGTCTCTGGGGTCCATTTATTTAGGGGATCTCGGAGGGTGTCCCTTCATTTAGGGGTCTCGGGGGTGGGGTGAGTAGGAGGGTCACCCCCGTACTTGGGGAGGACCCAGAAAATCTGAGGAGGGAGAGGCTGCCTATCATTTTTGCTTCAGTGATTACATTAGTAGCCTTCATTTCAGGACTTATTTTTGCCTCCTGTGTCTCCTGGAGGATTTATACATTGTAAACTCTTCAGGTCACCAGACAGCCTTCTGTTTCTCTGGTAGTGGGGATTGTTTACTCCACATGGATCAATTCTCGAAAACACTGAGCACTTGTAGAACCATAGCAACAGCCAGAGGAAATTAACCAGAACCTAATCTGTGAGTAGTTGCTGGTGCCTTTCCAAATTGCAGGTGTGGATCCTCCCACAGAGGGTCTTCCGGCACCGGCCCAGGGAGCAACCAGGGAGGAGAGGTGCAGGCACAGAGGGTGCAGGGCCGACAGGGGCCACAGAAGACACCACATTCCTGCTGCCAGAGCCTACTGGCACTGTTCCAGCTACTCAACATGTCTGAGGTACGAGTGCCAAAGGAGCTTCGCCTTTCCAGGGAGACTGTGAAAATGGAAGGAAAGTCACCATAGTCCTGAGCCCATACGCTGCTCTCTCGTTTTGATTTAACCTGAGGATCACAACACCTCAAGCAAGGGGCAAGGTTGAGAAGACATGGCTTGAAGGGGTCGGAGGAGGGCTTCGAGGTACAGTGGATGCCGTTTATGGCTATATTTGAGGAGCTATTTGTTGCGGGGTGAGGGGGGTGAGTAAATGGGTAAAAATATACAAACTTATACGTTGTTGGATGTTAAGGCTGTGTTATTATGTTGAATATGTTTGGAATAAAATATCTTTAAAATGTTCAGTGAGGACGTCCTGTTTAAAGCGCGGTTTTATGTCTTCCACATTGTTCCTTGCTGAGATTCAGGGATGAGAATTTCTCCAAGAGAAACCTGCTGAGAACTCCTTTCCCCGACTTCCTTCTCCCTCTCCCAATTGTTCAGGCGGAGGGAACACATGGCTATGCTGGGAGTGCTGACTGGCCTATGTGCAGGGTGGCACTGACTGCAAACACACCGCTTTGCAGGTGCCAGATATTATAACGCTGCCCAACTGGAGACTAATTGCGGTTCGTTCTCCAAAGCATGCTGTCCCAAGAGGACTGCGTATTGGGACCAATTAGCTTAGACAGAAGCCTTGAAGTCAGCAAAATCCCCTTGAGCACCTGCCGCACAACTTCTTTCAAACTTAAAACAGTCAGAGAAAGCACCAAAAACTTGTATAAACATAGCAACAGCCAGAAAATATCAAACAGGGACTTCCAGTTGCGGCTATGCGGAGCTAAGTCGCACATTCGGCAGCTCCCGCAAAAACTGACTTTTGGGCTCCTTTCAGGGCCCCCAATGGGACTTTTTCGACGTTTCCCGCTGTGGGAAGGAGATTACAACAATTCCCCGATAGTATATGGCTTTTACCAGGAGCGGGGCGACTAAAAAGGTGTTGGTGGACCCGAAGAAGGTGCGAGGGAAGAAGAACAAAATGACGGCGGGCGGAGACCAGGCAGCGTGGATGCAGTGGGCGCAGGAGCAACAGGAGGGTATCCAGCGCTGCTTCAGAGAGATTAAAGCGGACCTGCTGGAGCCGATGAAGGCTTCTATTGATAAGCTGCTGGAGACACAGGCGTCCCAGGGGGTGGCGATCCGCGAGGCCCGACAAAAGATCTCCGACAACGAGGACGAGATCTTAGGCCTGGCGGTAAAGGTGGAGGCGCACGAGGCGCTCCCCAAGAAATGGCAGGAGCGGTTCGAGAAGATGGAGAATCGGTCGAGGCAGAAGAATCTGCAGATTCTGGGCCTCCCGGAGGGGCTAAAGGGGCCGGACGGGAGGGCCTATGTGGTCACCATGTTGAACTCGCTGATGGGAGCGGGGTCCTTCCAGGGGCCCCTGGAGGTGGAAGGGGCCCATAGAGTGCTGGTGAGGAGGCCCAAGGCTAACGAGCCTCCGCGGGCGGTGCTGGAATGTAAGGGGACTGAACGGGCCCCCGTGTTCGCGCACCTGACGGGGCTGAAGGCGGATGTGGTTATGCTCCAGGAGACACACCTGAAGGTGGCAGACCAGGTAAGATTGAGGAAAGGGTGGGTAGGTCAGGTGTTTCATTCGGGGCTGGTGGCGATCTTGGTGGGAAAGAAGGTGTCATTCGAGGCGTCGAGCATTGTGGCAGACAATGGCGGTAGGTACGTAATGGTAAGTGGTAAGCTGCAGGGAGAGAGGGTGGTACTGGTCAATGTGTATGCCCCGAATTGGGACGATGCGGGTTTTATGCGGCGCATGTTGTGTCGGATCCCAGACTTGGAAGTAGGGGGCCTGATAATGGGGGGAGACTTTAACACGGTGTTAGATCCTGCACTGGATCGCTCCAGGTCTAGGACTGGTAGGAAGCCGGCGGCTGCCAGAGTGCTGAGGGGGTTTATGGACCAGGTGGGAGGGGTGGACCCTTGGAGATTTGCAAGGCCGGGGGCTAGGGAATTTTCATTCTTCTCACATGTCCATAAGGCTTATTCCCAAATCGACTTTTTTATTTTGAGCAGGGCGCTGATAGCGAGAGTAGAGGATACCGAGTACTCGGTGATAGCCATTTCGGACCACGCCCCACATTGGGTGGACTTAGAGCTGTGGGAGGAAAGGGACCAGCGCCCGTTGTGGCGCTTGGAGGTGGGGCTGTTGGCGGACGAGGAGGTGAGTGAGCGGGTCCGAGGAAGTATAGAGAGGTACCTGGAGGCCAATGATAACGGGGAGGTGCGAGTGGGGATGGTATGGGAGGCGCTGAAGGCATGGTTGTGGGAGAGCTGATCTCCATTAGGGCCCACAAGGAGAGGAGGGAGAGGGAGAGGCTTGGGGGGGGGGGGGGGGGGGGGGGGGAATAGTGAGGGTAGACAGGAGGTATGCGGAGGTGCCCGAGGAAGGATTGTTGATGAAGAGGCACAGCCTCCAGGCCAAATTCGACCTGGTGACCACCAGGAAGGCGGAGGTGCGGTGGAGAAAGGCCCAGGGGGCGATTTACGAGTATGGGGAAAAGGCATGCCGGATGCTGGCACATCAGCTTCGGAAGCAGGACGCAGCTAAGGAGATTGGGGGAGTTAAGGACAGGGGAGGGAGTGTGGTGCGGAGTGGGGTTGGCATCAATGGGGTCTTCAGGGACTTCTATGAGGAATTGTACCGGTCCGAGCCCCCACTGGAGGAGGGAGGGATGGGCCGCTTCCTGGACCAATTGAGGTTTCCGAAGGTGGAGGAGGGACTGATGGCGGGATTGGGGGCCCCGATTGGGCTGGAGGAGCTGACCAAAGGGATAGGAAGCATGCAGGCGGGGAAGGCACCGGGGCCGGATGGTTTCCCGGTCGAATTCTATAAAAAATATATGGACCTGTTGGGCCCGTTGCTAGTTAGGACCTTCAATGAGGCAAGGGAGATGGGGGGGGTTTGCCCCCGACGATGTCCCGGGCACTGATCACCTTGATCCTGAAACGGGACAAGGTTCCCCTGCAGTGAGGGTCTTACAGGCCGATTTCATTGCTAAACATAGATGCCAAGGTGCTGGCGAAGGTCTTTGCCACGAGGATTGAGGATTGTGTGCCGCAGATCATCCACGAAGACCAGATGGGGTTCGTGAAGGGGAGGCAGTTGAACCCGAATGTGCGGAGGCTTTTGAACGTTATCATGATGCCGGCGAGGGAGGGGGAGGCGGAGATAGTGGTGGCGATGGACGCTGAGAAAGCCTTCGATAGGGTAGAGTGGGGGTACCTGTGGGAGGTGCTGAAGAGGTTTGGGTTTGGGGAGGGATTTGTCAGGTGGGTTAGGCTGTTGTATGAGGTCCTGTTGGCAAGTGTGGCCACAAACAGGAGGAGGTCCGAGTACTTTCGGTTACACCGAGGGACGAGGCAGGGGTGTGCCCTGTCCCCCCCTGCTCTTCGCACTGGCGATTGAACCCCTGGCTATGGCACTGAGGGAGTCGAGGAACTGGAGGGGGTTGGTGCGGGGTGGGGAGGAGCATAGGGTGTCGCTCTATGCGGACGACTTGCTGCTGTATGTGGCGGACCCGGTAGGGGGAATGCCGGAGATAATGAGGATCCTTCGGGAATTCGGGGATTTCTCGTGGTACAAGCTCAACATGGGGAAGAGCGAGCTGTTCATGGTTCACCCAGGGGACCAGGAGAGGGGGATTGGCGAGCTCCCATTAAAAAGGGCGGAGAGGAGCTTCAGGTATTTGGGGGTCCAGGTGGCCAGGAGCTGGGGGGCCCTGCATAGACTTAATTTCACAAGGCTGGTGGAGCAAATGGAGGAGGAGTTCAAGAGGTGGGACGCGTTGCCGCTGTCCTTGGCAGGTAGGGTGCGGTCAGTCAAAATGACAGTGCTCCCAAGGCTTTTGTTCGTGTTCCAGTACCCCCCCCCCCCGTGCTTATCCCAAAGGCCTTTTTTAGGCCGGTCAACAGGAGTATAATGGAGTTTGTGTGGGCGCGAGGGACTCCGAGGGTGAGAAGGGTGTTCCTGGAGCGGAGTAGAGATAGGGGGGGGCTGGCGCTGCCCAATCTCTGTTGGTACTACTGGGCCGCCAATGCGACGTTGGTGCGCAAGTGGGTGATGGAGGGGGAGGGAGCTGCATCGAAGAGGCTGGAGACGGCGTCTTGTGAGGGTACGAGTCTGGCGCCGCTGCCGTTCCTCCAAGGAGGTATACCACGAGCCCGGTGGTGGCGGCTGCCCTCAAAATCTGGGGACAGTGGAGGCGGCACAGGAGGGAAGCTGGGACCTCGGTGTGGACCCCAATATGGGGGAACCACCGGTTCGTCCCGGGGAGAACAGATGGAGAGTTTTCAGGGTGGCACATGGCAGGGATACGAAGGTTGGGGGACCTGGTTGTGGACGGGAAGTTCGCGAGCCTGGGTGAGCTGGAGGAGAAGTACGGGCTCCCCCCCGGGGAACACCTTCAGGTACTTACAGGTAAGGGCGTTTGCCAGGCGGCAGGTGGTGGAATTCCCGCGGCTGCTGCCACACACAGTACAGGACAGGGTGCTCTCGGAGGGGTGGGTTGGAGTGGGGAAGATCTCGGAAAATTACCAGGTGATGCAGGAGGAGGAGGAGGCCTCGGTGGTGGAGGTGAAAGGCAAGTGGGAGGAGGGGTTGGGAGAGGAGATTGAGGAACGGACGTGGGCAGATGCCCTAGGGAGGGTGAACTCTTCCTCATCGTGCGCAAGGCTCAGCCTCATACAGTTTAAGGTGCTGCACAGGGCACACATGACCGGGACAAGGATGAGCCGGTTTTTTGGGGGTGAGGACAGGTGTGTTAGGTGCTCAGGGAGCCCAGCAAATCACACCCATATGTTCTGGGCGTGCCCACGCTGGAGGAATTTTGGAAGGCCGTAGCGAGGATGGTGTCGAGGGTGGTAGGATCCAGGATCAAACCGGGCTTGGGGCTCGCAATATTGGGGTCGCAGAGGAGCCGGGAGTGCAGGAGGCGAAAGAGGCCGGTATCTAGCCTTTGCGTCCCTGGTAGCCCGGCGAAGGATTCTTCTTCAGTGGAAGGATGCGAGACCCTCAAGCGTGGAATCCTGGATCAACGATATGGCGGGGTTTATTAAGTTGGAGAGGGTGAAATTCGCCTTGAGAGGGTTCTTTTGCGGTGGCAACCATTCTTAGACTTCCTGGCAGAACGGCAGACAATGGTCAGCAGCAGCAGCAACTCGGGGGGAGGGGGGGGTTTACTTTACTTTATTTTTATTTTTGTTTTCGTTATTTACACTGGAGGGTCTGAGGGGGTGTATATACCTGTTGTGTTAAGTCGGGGTGTCAATGTTAATTTATTATTTATGTACAGGGGGGAGGGGGGTATGGAGGGTTGCTTTTCTAGACTGTGTTTTGTACTTAACCCTGTTGGGTTCCTTTTTCATTTTGTTATTGATATTTTACGAAAACCTTAATAAAAATTATTTGTACAAAAAAAAAGAAAATATCAAACAGCAAGTAATTTGTAAGTAGTTGATGAACTCGTAAATAGCACTGGTGTGGGGGTGGTCCTGCTGCTAAATGCATGTTCAGGTATGTCAGTTTAAGATAAGGTGTTAGCTGGAACGTTGAGCTCCAAAATTGTGGTGACAGCATCAAATCAGCATTGGCCGCTAATTAAAGTCATGATGTAACTCTTCTGCACACTTCGAGTGGATGTTCACTGTGCATATATGGGCACTCACGTCTGGTGTCTGACATGATTAGCTCCTGCACATACATTTTGGAGCTCCAAAGACATTTGTGGTACACACAAATTGGCTCTTGAGCCAGTAAGTTACATAAATTATTTAAAATCAATAAAATGTCTTTCAAGATAATGTGTTTGGTGAATACACAGTCCCAATCAATATTTTATTGTATGCCGCAAGAAAGCTAAGAAGCAACTGTTTAATAAGGTAATATTTTCCAGATAATAGTAATATCACTTCAGGATAGGAACTAGTGACGTAAAAATATTTCCGGAATTGATTTATTTAATCTGAATTTTTTTGTCAAATAACAAAAGAACATTTATGAAATCAATATAGAGAATTTAGTGATGCGACCAAGAATTTACACCAATCCTCTATGAAATAAAAAGTATTTTCTTTTGCACCCATGTGAATTTAGCTAAAAAAAATAAATAGCCAGGTATTGGACTTATTCGCATCCATGTTTTGGGTACTGTAAATGCCCTTAGAGCTCAAAAATGGCGTCACTGGCAAGAATGGATCCATGTGTGGCAAATCACACCAGACTGCACCTCGGTTCATTTGTTAGTGTGCCCCACAATGAATATCCACCAGATATATGCAGGACAGTCAAATCATGGGGCGGGATTCTCCGACCACCCGCTGGGACGGAGAATCGCCGGGGGCTGGCGTGAATCTTTACGCAAAGAGTAGTGAGGCCGTGGAATGCCCTACCTGCTACAGTAGTGAACTCGCCAACATTGAGGGCATTTAAAAGTTTATTGGATAAACATATGGATGATAATGGCATAGTGTAGGTTAGATGGCTTTTGTTTCGGTGCAACATCGTGGGCCGAAGGGCCTGTACTGCACTGTATCGTTCTATGTTCTATGTTCTATGAATCCCGCCCCCGCCGGTTGCCGAATTCTCCGGCACCGGATATTTGGCGGGGGCGGGAATTGCGCCGCGCAGGTTGGCGGGCCGCCCCCGGCGATTCTCCGGCCCGCGATGGGCCGAAGTCCCGCCGCTGTCAACCCACGCCAGCCGGCGTGGATTGAACCACCTTTGGGACGGCGGGACATGGTGGCGCGGGTCCTGGGGCGCGGGGTGATCTGGCCCCGGGGGGTGCCCCCACGGTGGTGGCCTGGCCCGCAATCGGGGCCCACCGATCCGCGGGCGGGCCTGTGCTGTGGGGGCACTCTTTTCCTTCCGCCTTCGCCATGGTCTCCACCATGGCGGAGGCGGAAGAGGCCCCCTCCACTGTGCATGCGCGGGGATGCAGTGAGCGGCCGCTGACGCTCCCGCGCATGCGCCGCCTGGCAAAGTCAGTTTCGCGCCAGCTGGCAGGGCCGAAATTAGTCCGGCTTGGGCCTAGCCCCTTAAGGTGAGGGCTCTCGGCCACTCAAGATAACGGAGACTTCCGCACCTTTGGGGCGGCGCGATGCCGGACTGTTTCGCGCCGTTTTTGGCGCCGGTCGGCGGACATCGCGCCGATATCGGAGAATCCCGACCATGATATTAGTCAGAGTGAAACAATGATTTGACGCTAGTGGAGCCATTTTGGAGCTCAACATTTTAGCCAGCACTCTCTTTAACTTGGTACAACTGAACACACATTCAGTATCAGGAAGGATCCGCACCTGTAATTTGGAAAGGCATTAGCAACTACTCAAGTTAGTTTTTGGTTAATTTCTTCTGGCTGTTGCTATGGTTCTACAAGTGCTCAGTGTTTTCTAGAATTGATCCATGTCACAAAGGTATGCAGGGAATGATGTAGCAGGTGCTTAAGGACTTCTGCTGTCTTCAAAGTTTCTGCACAAACCTAGGACTTGGCCCCTCACTCTGCAACTGGATCCTCGACTTTCTGACCCACAGACCACAATCAGTAAGAATAAACAACAACACCACCTCCACAATAGTCCTCAATACAGCAGCACGGTAGCATTGTGGATAGCACAAATGCTTCACAGCTCCAGGGTCCCAGGTTCGATTCCGGCTTGGGTCACTGTCTGTGCGGAGTCTGCACATCCTCCCCGTGTGTGCGTGGGTTTCCTCCGGGTGCTCCGGTTTCCTCCCACAGTCCAAAGATGTGCGGGTTAGGTGGATTGGCCATGCTAAATTGCCCATAGTGTCCAAAATTGCCCTTAGTGTTGGGTGGGGTTACTGGGTTGTGGGGATAGGGTGGAGGTGTGGACCTTGGGTGGGGTGCTCTTTCCAAGAGCCGGTGCAGACTCGATGGGCCGAATGGCCTCCTTCTGCACTGTAAATTCTATGATTCTATGAACCTGCAGCCATGGCCACCCCAAAACGGCAATGGAAGAGGAAACACATGAGATCAGCAGGCTGGCACTATTACTAGCCCTATTACTATTACTAGTGTGGTCCAGAGACCTGTTGACCACATTTGATGGAAAACTGCCATTTGGCAGCTAACTGGTACACATGTCGAATTGTTACATTAAATGCCATGATCTAAATAATGCTAACTTGCACAAACTCATGATGTTTATCCCCAAAGCTGCTTCCTGGGTTCTGACCAATGGTCCCTCTAATTTGGGCATGCGTAGGCAATTTGTTTAAATGCTAGGTCCCTTTAATTTTTTTTTTTGGATGGCTGTGGACACAAAGTAACTTAAAAGGCCAACTGGTGCATGGCCTGCACAGGGATGTTCAGATGGTTACGCAACTTATAAGGAATGTTGGTTCTGATGTAGATGAGGAGGAGCTTGAGCAGTCCTCAAAGGAGGACTAGTATTCCAAGGGTGTTTTAAAAGATTCATTTACGGGATGTGTATGTCGCTGGCTAGGCTACAATTTATTGCCCATCCTTAGCTGCCCTTCAGAAGGAGGTGGTGAGCTGCCTCCTTGAACCGCTGCAGTCTATGAGCTGTAGGTACACCCACAGCGCTGATGGGAGGGAATTCCAGGATTTTGACCTAGTGACAGTGATGGAACGGCGATATATTTCCAAGTCAGGATGGTCAGTGACTTGGAGGGGAATTTCAGATGGTGGCATTCCCATGTATCTGCTGCTCTTGTCTTTCTAGATGGTAGTGGTCATGGGTGTTATGTATTTTCATTAATTCTTATTAGCTCCAGCAAAGCTCTGTTGGATCAGTGTATTCACCGGATGTGACATCATAAGTCCTAGTGCACGAAACAGAGAGAGAGGAACAGCCACGTACGATAACACATTATAAATAAAGCTCTGTTGTTTTAAACCTCCAAGCTGTCTCCACGCCTCCAAAACTTAACATAAAAACTGGCGATGAGGATGACGATCGTACGCTGGCTAGCCACCCGGGAAGAAGAATTTTACCGAGAAATTTACCGAGGTCTATGACTAGTGGTGCGCCTCAGGGGTCAGTGCTGGGCCCATTGCTGTTTGTTATCTATATCAATGATTTGGATGAGAATGTACAAGGCATGATCAGAAAGTTTACAGATGACACTAAAATAAGTGGTACTGTAGACAGTGAGGAAGGTAATCAAGAATTGCAGCAGGATCTTGATCAGCACGGGAAGTGGTCCGAGAAATGGCAAATGGAGTTCAATACAGATAAGTGTGAGGTGTTGCATTTTGGAAGGTCAAATCAAGGTAGGACTTTCACGGTGAATGGTAGGACCTTAGGGAGTATCGTGGACTAGAGGGACCTTGGAGTTCAGGTGCACGGTTTGTTAAAGGTGGAGTCACAGGTCGATGGGGCATTGAAGAAGGCTTTTGGCATGCTGGCCTTCATCAGTCAGGGCATTGAGTATAGAAGTTGGGAAGTTATGTTGCAGTTGTAGAGGACATTGGAGATGCCACACCTGGAGTATTGTGATCAGTTTTGGTCGCCTTGCTATAAGAAAGATGTTATAGAGAGAGATTGGACAGGCTAGGACTCTTTTCTTTGGAGCGTAGGAAACAGAGGGGTGATCTTATAAAGATGTAAAAGATCATGAAAGACATGGATAGGGCGAATGCAATCAGCCTTCTTCCCAGGGTTGGGGAATCGAGAATTAGAGGGCATAGGTTTAAGTTAAGAGGGGAAAGAATTAATGGGAACCTGAGGAGCAACCTTTTTACACAGAGGGTGGTACGTATGTGGAAGGAGCTGCCAGATGAAGTGTTTGAGGCAGGCGCATTGACAACATTTAAAAGGCATTTGGACAGATACATGAATGGGAAAGGTTTAGCGGGATATGGGCCAAATGCAGGCAAATGAGGTTAGCTTAGATGGGCATTTTGGTTGGCATGAACCAGTTTGGACCAAAGGGCCTGTCTCCGTGCCGCAGATTCCATGATTCTATGAAAAGTTGGAAAAAAAGAAAAGCTAGAAAGGAAAACGTGTTATGGAGAACTAACGGACTAGGTGGATGTGAGTAAAGATAATCTGCCTGCAGAACAGATTATACATCTGTCAGTGATAAATAAAAGACTGAAGCTTGAGTTGTTGCCTTGTGCGTGAGGGAATGTAGGTAGCTGCTGAAAACGCAATTTTGAAGCGTGGGAAACCCCCATTAGTAGAAAAATGGTGGGGGGTTTTGCCGTCATGGGACTCTTTGATGAAGATGTGGAGCAATGAGCTATATTGAGTGTTTTGACTATTTTGCGCAAGTAAACAAAATAGCTGAAGATATTATGGTGCCCACTTTCCTGAGGGTGATGGGGGAAAAAGATTTAATCTCTTCCGTAGTTTAGTGCAACCTAATAAGCAGGGCATTAAGACATCAAAGCAGATTGTAGATAATTTGCAACCAATTTTTTTGCTGCATCCCTCGATGATTGCAGAATGCTTTAGATTCCATAAATGAAAAGAGGAGGAGTCAATCGTGCAATTTGTGGCTGTGCTTAAACGACTTGCAGAATATTGTGAGTACGGAGATGTGCTGAATGACACTGATCAGGAAAGACTGGTTTGTACTCTATGCAGCAAAGCGATGCAGAAATATTTGCTAATTGAGAGTAATCTTTCTCTGCAGACGGCTATGTAAATAGCTGTTTCTATGGAGTTGGCTGCAAAGAAAGCTCAGCATTGAGTTTGTGTACTTTAATACACAAAATGGCCGATGAATCGACACCCAAGAATCTCAAGATTCGTACATGTTAGCAATGGTGTAAAGACATGGGGCGGGATTCTCCAGTCCGCCAGCAGCATTTTCCGGCACGGCATGCCCCGCCGGCATCGGGATTCTCCATTCCCGCAGCCAGCCGATGGGGTTTCCCATTGTGGACACCTCACACCGTCGGGAAAACTGTGGGCGTGGGTGTGCTGCCGGCGGACTGGAGGATTCCTCCGACAGAGAATTCCACTGATATGTTGAATCTGGTTTGTGGAAAAAAAGGGCATGAAGAGCGTGCCTGCAGGAAGAAAACAAAAGCTCTCAGAAAAAATGAGAAGCAAGAACAAACCAAAGCTGCATTTAAGCAAAATAAAAGCAGGACTGTCTATGCTGTACAAAAGGGTCGAGGAAAAGAAAGCGACTGAACTGGGCTGAAGTCAACATTGGGAGCAACACGGTGACACAGTGGTTAGCACTGATGCCTCTCAGCGCCAGGGACCTGGGTTCAATTCCGGCCTTGGATGACTGTCTGTGTGGAATTTGCACTTCCTCCCCGTGTTTGAGTGGGTTTTCTCCTAGTGCTCCGGTTTCCTTCCACAGTCCAAAGCTGTGCCAGTTAGGTTGATTGGCCACGCTAAATTGCCCTTAGTGTCCTAAAGGTTAGGTGGTGTTACAGGTTTAGGGCAGGGGCTTGGGTCTAGGTAGGGCAGTCCTTTGGAGACTCGGTGCGGACTTGATGGGCCAAATGGCCTCCTGCACTGTAGGGATTCTATGATTCCATTTCATGATTCTATGACTCACACAGTCAGAAGAGGAATTATCACTGAATGTGCTAGCCATTGCTGATATTACACACAGATCCTGGGTCACTCCACTGCTGGATGCAGCCAGTAAGATTGGAAGTTGGAGCAGCAATCTCGTTGGTGCCAGAGACTGTCTACAAGGAGAAACTCAAACATATTCCCTGAAGCCCATCAAGGATTGTGCTGAAGACATGCACAAGAGAAGTGGCTCCATTGAAGGACCACTTTGAAATAGCTGTGCAACTTAATGGGTAAGCAGCAGATTTGTCTCGACATGCAGTAAAGGGAAACTATCGAGCATTAAAAGGTCGTACACGATGAGAGAAGATTTACTGAACTGGGCCGAATGTCAACATGATGACAAATGGAGAAACTGGCAACTGAAACACACTTGTGTTCGATGGTGAAATAGGGAGCTTGAAAGATATTACAGTTAAACTGAAAATAAAGGAAGGAAGACAAGCAAAATGCTTTAAGACAAGGGTTTCGCCCCCAAAACACAAAGATGTGCAAGGTAGGTGGATTGGACATGCTAAATTGCCCCTTAATTGGGAAAAATTGGGCAGCACGGTAGCATTGTGGTTATCACAGTTGCTTCACAGCTCCAGGGTCCCAGGTTCGATTCACGGCTCAGGTCACTGACTGTGCGGAGTCAGCACACTCTCCCCGTGTGTGCGTGGGTTTCCTCTGGGTGCTCCGGTTTCCTCCCACAGTCCAAAGATGTGCGGTTACGTAGAATGTACATAGAATTTACAGTGCAGAAGGAGGCCATTCGTCCCATCGAGTCTGCACCGTCTCTTGGAAAGAGCACCCTACCCAAGGTCCACACTCCACCCTATCCCCATAACCTAGTAACCCCACCTAATACCCATAACCCAGTAAATCCACCTACCTTGCACATCTTTGTGTTTTGGGGGCGAAACCCTTGTCTTAAAGCATTTTGCTTGGCTTCCTTCCTTTATTTTCAGTTTAACTGTAATATCTTTCAAGCTCCCTATTTCACCATCGAACACAAGTGTGTTTCAGTTGCCAGTTTCTCCATTTGTCATCATGTTGACACTCCACTAAGGGCAATTTTGGACACTATGGGCAATTTAGCCTGACCAATCCACCTAACCCACACATCTTTGGACTGTGGGAGGAAACCGGAGCACCCGGAGGAAACCCATGTTAGGCCCTGCTAAATTGCCCTTAGTGTCCAAAAAGGTTAAGTGGGGATTACTGGGTTACAGGGATAGGGTAGAGATGTGGGCTTGAGTAGGGTGCTCTTTGTAAGGGCCGGTGCAGACTCGATGGGCCGAATGGCCTCCTTCTGCACTGTACATTCTATGAAATCTAAGAATTTTTTTTTTAAAAGACAAGGTATGTACCATATGCTATTAGGACAAAGGTGGAGGCTGACTTAGAGTGGGTTGTGAAGTGTGGAGTTTTGGAACCTGTCAGTATCATTGAATGAGTGACAGCAATCACCCAGAAAGATGGATCCGTAAGGATTTTCTGGGACTTCGAAGGTCGCCATGAATCCAGTGTTATGTGATTAACAGGACCATTACCTCACACTGATGACTTGTTTGTGGGATTGGCAGGAGGCCAACATTTCAGCAAAATTGATGAGTCAAGGTTGTTTACAGATGAATGTTCAAGGAATCTCTGACAGTTGTGACGCAGAAAGGCTTGTTCCAGTACCGCAGATAACTGTTTGGTATCACATCAGCTCCTGCATTGTTTCAAAGAGCAATGGATCAGATCTTGAGTGGATTGAGCGGAGTCCAATGCTATCTGGATGACTGCCCAGTCACTGGAAGAGATGTGAAGGAGCACCTTCGAAATCTGGATTTTAGGAATATTGAATTTAAATATTGGGGTAATTTAAGGGTGAAAAGCCTGGGGTTATGGTGTGTCTGACTGCAGTGCTCATGTTTTAAAAAAGGATTTGGCTTTTGCAGGGCCTGGGAGCTTTAGGAGTCAGAATGAGAAATTGACCAGAGGAATGTGCTTTGCAGTCTGGGCTAATGCACTGTGGTTTGACTGGAGAAAGTCCCCGGGGAGTTGATGTGTTTTCAGCCCTAGAGAGTTGGTTTTTCAGTTCGAGGAGATGAGGTCATTGCTGGTTGAAGCTAAGGGTTTGAGAGAGACACTTTAAGAAAGCCTTAGAGAAAAGAGTGAAGTCTGATGTGGCAACACTTGTTTTGATCCCAAGCAAATGTGTTTTCTCTCACAGTAGGATAGTGTTATGGGCGAGGTGTTTTCAGAACCCCAAAATGTATCATGGAGTTCAACCAACCTCACCCTTTAATGGATTTGTTGCTTTTCCGAGCACACGACTTTTTCCCTAGGTGTGGGATTACAATTATGGACACGTGGGTTTTTAAACACAAAACATTGTATATTCCATGAACTCAACTTAACATCTTAAATAAACATTGGATCTCTTAACACCCCTTACTTCAAAGATAACTCAGAAAATATTGCAACAGTAAATACTTCCTTAAAATGTTCCTTCAAACTTCCAAGAGACTTAACACCTTTAAACAGAATCACATCAGGTTCAAGGATATATATATTTTCTGTTTTATGGCAGAGATATATTAGCTTGGGTGACTTCAGCTCCAGCACCTTGTTTTCTTCCTGCAGCTCTCTGGACACACACAGACACACAAACTGCTTTTTCCAACTGCAAAACCAAACTGCAAAATCTGCAGCTCTCTGGAAATCTACAGACACACACACAAGCTGTTTTTCCAAAACTGAAACTAAAAACCTGCAAAATGGCTGACCTAAAGCCCAGCTCCACCCACTCTCTGACATCACTGTTTTCTTAAAGGTACATTGCTTAAACATCTATGTCTTAAAGGTACCCTCACATGACAATAGTTAAAAAGGAATAATAATATTTAAAGCAGAGCAGTCTTGTCTGTGGACCAGGAAGAAGCTGAAGCACATCAGGTGAACTAGCTTTTTGACAACATCTAATCAGAGTCTGCAGGGATTCTAACAGGAGTCCAGATCTGTTTTGTAAAGCAAGAATTACTCGATGCCATGCTGATTTTAAGGTGGATTGAGAGCTGTATGTTTCTTGTCTTGTTTAATGGGGAATTGTGTAGTAGTGTTTAAGGGGTAATTGTAAGCTGTTCTTTTTGGGTGTGAAGTTAAAGAGTTTAATGTTGTATTCCGAATAAAGTTTTGTTCTAAAAATACCAAATCCCTATTTATTCATGCAATCACACCTGGAGCAAATCATTCTCTCTGCACAGTCTTACAAATAAACTAAAATATTGGGGTTCAGTCCAGTATCCTAGCCACTGTTGGGGTCTGGCCTGGGATCATAATACACTCTCCAGACACTATGGTCTGAGAGTAGGGTGGCACTGTGATTAGCGCTGCTGTCTCACAGCACCAGGTTCCTGGGTTTATCCTCGGGTGACTGTCTGTGTGGAGCTTGCACTTTCTCCCCGTGTCTGCGTGGGTTTCCTCCGGGTGCTCTGGTTTCCTCCCACAGTCACAAGATGTGCAGGTTAGGTGGATTGGTCATGCTAAATTACACCTTAGTATCCAGAGGTATGCAGGTTAGGTGGGGTTACAGGGATAGGGTGGGGGTGTGGGCCTAGGTAGGGTGCCCTTTGAGAAGGTCCGTGCAGACTTAATGGGCCGAATAGCCTCCCTACGCACTGTAGAGATTCTGCGGAGTCTGTAAGGACAAGTGTGAGTTCTCCCATTCCTCCGTTCAGTATTTGGGACACTTGGTTGATGCCACTGGCCTTCACAAATCTCATCCAAAGGTTAAGGCTATGACAGCGATGCCTCCACCTCAAAATATTAACGAGTTACATTCCTTCCTGGGATTGCTGAACTACGATGGAAGATTTGTCCCTAACCTGGCCACAATTAGAAGTCAGAAATCAAAATCTCTTGTGCCAGAAGAAAGAATGTAAGTGGTCGGTTTTGTGCAAACAAAGGAAGCGTTACTTAAATCGCAAGTTGTCACGCACTTTAATCCTACGTTACTCTTACCATTAGCTTGTGATGCATCTCCGCATCCATACAGACCACCACCTCCGGTACCTGCCCCTTTAAGGGGGTCATAATCTCATTTAATGGCCTACTGATGTTACTGGAAAGCTGCCTGCTTGTGAAACCCATTTGGTCCTCAGCGACCACCCGCAGAACAGATCCCTCCATCCTCCCTGTCACTAGCTTGGCCAACACTTAATCCGTGTTTAGCAGCGAAATGGGCCTATATGACCCACACTCCAGCAGGTCCTTCCCCTTCTTTGGGATTAGCGTGATCAACGCCTGGGTCAGGGTCTCCGGTAGCTCCCCCTTCTCCAGCACCTCACTGAACATCCCCAGCTTTGGGAACTCTAGCTCATTAAAAACCACCCCATATCTCCTTCCTCACCACCCGGCTCGGCCCTCTTTAGCTTCTCCTAATGCTCCCTGAATATCTCATTATTCTTGCCTGGCTTCGACACTACCTCCCCCTTCTCCATCCGGACCCTCAGTGGTGGGTGTCTAAGTCCGGAATCATTCGCAGCAATCCCTTCACAAACTCCACGTCACCCCAATTTGGCACATACCTATATTCACTAGCACCACGGCATCCGCTCCAATACCCCGCTCACTATCACATATCTCCCACACGGGTCCCGCACTTCCTAGGCCCCTACAAACTCCGTTTTGTTGCTCAGCAGGGTGGCCACCCCCGCACAATTTTGAATCAAACCTCGAATGGAATACCTGACCCACCCATTCCTTTCTCAACCTGACCTGCCCCTTCACCTGGAGAAACAAGGCCGCCTTCAACCTTCTCAAGTGCGCGAAGTCCCGAGACCTCTTCACCGGCCCATTCAGTCCTCATATATTTCATTTTACAAACCTTACCAGAGGCGTATGCCTCCACTCCCCTCTACCGTCCGCCATCATCCCTCCTGATTTTGCCTCCTTTAATTTCACCCTGAACCTATCCAAGATGGCCCCTTCTCCACCCATGACCATGCTCAGTTTCCAGCACTGACACCCCCCCCCCCCCCCCCCCCCCCCAAAAAAAACCCTCCCCGGGCATGGTCGACCTCCACTACCTCACTTCCGTTCGCCAGCATTACCTGCCAGGGTGGCAGCCCCTGCCCGAAGGCTCCTCCTCTCCTCCACCTACCTCTCCTTGCTTTTCTATAGTCTTCTACAATGAGGTAGATCTCGGTAGCCGTAAATACAGCCAGTCTTCATTCTGCTTCTCCCCGGTGCACAAGGTGTATTTGAGGATTGACTTTTTTGTGGTGGAAAAGGCGCTGTTGGCTGGGTTTAAGAAGTTGAAGTATTCGACAATTGTGACCTCGGATCACGCTCCGCATTGGATGGATGTAGTTTTGGAGAAGGGAGCAGCCCAGAGAACGGGGTAGAAAATGGATGTGGGGTTATTGGCGGACCAAAGCTCCTGTGACAAGGTAGGGAAGATGATTGAGGAATATGTGGGGTTCAATTGCATGGGAGAGGTCTCCCAGTCGGTGGTCTCGGAGGCTCTGAAGGGGGAGGTGATCTCGTTTAAAGCTAAGATGGATAGGGAGGAACACCAACGACCGATCAAGATTTTGGAGGTATAGGAGGTATTCGAGGGACCTGGTTCTCCTGGCAAAGAGGAAGGTGTTGCAGGCGAGGTTTGACCTATTGTCCATGGGGAAAGCGGTCCGTCAGTTGAGAAGTGCAAGGGGAGCTGCCAGTGAGTAAGGGACGAAGGCAGAGGGCTATATTCGCTGCCCCGCCGCGCCACATTTCTAACTCAAACCGCTGGTGGATGCTCCATTACGCCGGCCAGTCAATGGGGTTTCCCATTGTGGGGCAATCCCACGGCCGTCAGGAAACCCCCGGGCTGCCGGCAAAACGGAGCTTTCTGCCGGCGGAGAATCCAGCCCAGGGAGTATGTTGGCAGGTCAGCTCCGGAGGGAGGCTGCGGCGAGGGAGATGGGTCGGGTGCAGGATAAGACGGGGGGAATTGGTGGTGGCTCTGGAACAGATTAATAAGGTGTCTGAGGAGTTCTATAGGGACCTGTATAGGTTGGAGCCACCGGAGGAGGAGGAGCGAGAGATGAAGGAGTTTCTAAGTGGGCTGGAGTGTCTGAGGTTGGGGGAAGAGGAGAGGGCAGGGTTGGAGGAGTCGGTGGGGGAGGAAGAGATGAAGGTGACGATTGGGAGGATGCAGGGAGGGAAGGTAGTGGGGCCCGATGGGTTTCCGGTCGAGTTTTAGAAAGATTTAAGGACAAGCTGGTGCTGTTGATGGTGGGAATGTTTGAGGATGCAATGGTTGGGGGTGTCTTGCTGCAAACAATGGGCAGGCTTCCATATCGCTGTTGGTAAAAAAGGACAAGGATCCGGTGGACTGTGGGTCATATAGGCCCAAATCTGCTGAATGTAGATGCCAAGATACTGGCAACGGTGTTGGCATTAAGGTTGGAAGGATGCCTCCCAACGGTGATTGGAGAGGACCAGATGGGGCTTGTAAAAGGAATACAGTTGTCCTTGAATGTGAGGAGGCTGTTGAATGTGGTGCCTTCTCCAGCAGAGGGAAGGAGACAGAGATGGTGGTGGCACTGGATGCAGAGAAGGTGTTTGATCGGGTGGAGTGGAATTATTTGATGGCAGTGTTGGGGAAATTTGGGTTTGGGCGGAAGTTTGTGGCCTGGGTGCAGCTGCTATATAAGGAGCTGATGGTGAGCATGTGCCCAAATGGTATGAACTCAGGGTATTTTGCATTACATCGGGGTACAAGGCAGAGATGTCTCATGTCCTCCCTCCCATTTGCTTTGGCGAAAGAACTCTTGGCTATTGTGCTGAGGAGCTCGGGATTGAGGAAAGAGATAGTGAGGGGGTGGGGGGTGGTTGGATCATGGGGTGTGCTTATATGCAGATGATATGCTGCTGTATATTTCGGAGCCAAGCTCTTTGGTGGGGAATATAATGGGGTTGCACCAGAGATTTGGGATGTTTTCAGCGGACAAATTGAATTTTGGGAAAAGTGAGTCTCCCCTCCGGAAGTGGCAGCTGGGGTGGGCGGGCTGCCGTTTCGCCTGGCGGCATCTCATTTAGGTATATGGGGTGCAGGTGGCCTGGGATTCGGCAGGGCTTCGGAAGTTTAACTTCACTAGCTTGGTGGGAGGATGAAGGCTGATTTGCTGATCTCCCTTTGTCATTGGCAGGTGAGTGCAGGCAGTAAAGATTAATGTTTTGCCACGATTCCTGTTCTTGTTTCAATGCCTGCTGGTTTTTTTCCCCAAGGTATTTTTTAGGGGGGTGGATAGGTTGATCTCCTCAATTGTTTGGGCGGGGAAGGTGGCTAGGATTAGGAAGGTGATACTGCAGAGGGGATGGCAGGTGGGGAGGGGTTTAGGAATCCAAATTTGTTGTAGTATTATGGGGCAGCAAATACAGCGAAGGTTTGGGGCTGGAGCAGCAAAGGGGCAGCTTTGTAGGTGAGATTGGAGGCGGGCTCTTGCAGGGGATCGGGATTCCGGACATTGGCAACTACGCTGCGCCCGATGGCCCCAGGGAAGTATACGGTGTGTGCAGTGGTGGTGGCTACGTTGAAGATCTGGAAGCAGTTTAGACAGCATTTTAGGTTGGGAACTGGGTTGTGGGCTGCCGATCAGGGGTTCGAGCTGGGGAGGAGGGATGCAAGGTTTTGGGGATGGGAAGAGAGGGGGATTGACAAAATGAAAGATTTGTGTCTGGGACAGGGATTTGTGAGTTTGGTGGAGTTGGTTGAGAAGTTTAGGCTGGCAAGGGGCAAAAGGTTTAGGTATATGCAGGTGTGGGACTTTGCGAGTAAGGTCTTCCCGCCCTTCCTGAAAACGCCTGTGATACACAATCAATATGCTTGAGTCCACGTGGAGTCATATTGATTCAGCTTTAATCAGATAGAACTGTACCCAGCAGCGAAGTTACAGAAGTGAAGGCTGCTGGGACACCATTGGTTCTTATACCCCGCCTCTCAGGGCGGGGCTATGTACATTGCCCAATGGTAGACCCCGCGGTCTAGCCAATGGTTATTCCTCTCTCTGGTACCGCAATACCTGGTATTATCACATTCACCCCCTGTTAAAAAAAGAGCCAGCGGGGTGATGGCCAGTATTACTGTCGCCTTTTCATGGTAGGACCAGGTATTGCAGGTACCATGCTATCGAGGGTTGCGGAGAAAGTTCTTGCGTTGTTAATTTTCTTCATGGTGCTGCAATCAGACGATCGGGCGGCCTGGTCGCCCTACTGGAGCGTCTACGTTTCGGCGGCGATCCTGGTGATGGCCCCGGCAGTAGTGACTCCGGGAACGTGGTGTCTTCCTCCCAGGCAGTTTCGTCACCCCTAGGCGGCGCTGTAAGGTTGAAAGATGGGCAGAAGGAAGGGGTGCCTGTAGGGGGCGTCGGTGCCTGCTCGGTTCTGGGTCGGGGTTCTGGCGGCAGTACTGACCCTCCGGTCAGGTACGGAGGGGGGGGGGGTGGCAGTGGCTCCGGCGCGCGTGGGGCTCCGGCGGGCGCCAGGTCCCGGAGGGAGACCGTATCTTGGCGTCCGTCGGGGAACGCTACGTAGGCGTACTGGGGGTTGGCATGCAGCAGGTGGACCCTTTCGACCAGCAGGTGCGCACTCGCATGTTTCTGCAGCAGGACAGTTCCGGGTGTTGCTAGCCAGGTTGGGAGCGAGGTCCCCGAGGAGGACTTCCTGGGGAAAACAAGGAGACGTTCATGAGGTGTCTGGTTCGTGGTAGTACATAGCAGTGACCGAATGGCGTGCAGGGCCACTGGGAGGACTTCTTGCCAGCGGGAGACTGGGAGATTCCTGGACCGAAGGGCCAGCAGGACGGTCTTCCAGACCGTTCCGTTCTCCCTTTCTACCTGCCCGTTTCCCCGGGGGTTGTAGCTGGTCGTCCTGCTCGAGGCGATGCCTTTGCTAAGCAGGAACTGGCGCAGCTCGTCGCTCATAAAGGAGGACCCCCTATCACTATGGATGTATGCGGGGAAACCGAACAGTGTAAAAATAGTTTGGTGTGACTTGATGAAGGTGGTTGTGGTCATGTCCGGGCAGGGGATGGCGAATGGGAACCAGGAGTACTCATCAATCACGTTCAGGAAATACGTGTTGCGGTCAGTGGAGGGGAGGGGCCTTTGAAGTCCATGCTGAGGCGTTCAAAGGGACGGGAAGCCTTTATCAGATGCTGGTTGGTAGAAGTGCGGTTTACACTCCGCGCAGATTCGGCAGTCCCTGGTGACAGTCCTGACCTCCTCGATGGAGTAAGGCAGGTTCCGGGACTTAACAAAATGGAAGAACCGGGTGACTCCCGGGTGGCAGAGGTCCTCGTGGAGGGCTCGGAGGCGGTCTACTTGTGCGGTGGCACAAGTGCCGCGGGATAGGGCATCAGGAGGCTTGTTCAGCTTCCCGGGACGATACAAGATCTCGTAATTGAAGGTGGAGAGTTCTTAATCTTGCCCCGCTGTGCATTATCGAACATGAAGGCCACCGACCGTTGGTCCGTGAGGAGAGTGAATCTCCTGACGGCCAGGTAATGCCTCCAGTGCCGCACAGCTTCCACTATGGCCTGGGCCTCCTTTTCGACCGAGGAGTGGCGAATTTCAGAGGCATGGAGAGTGTGGGAGAAGAAAGCCACGGGCCTGCCTGCTTGGTTGAGGGTGGCGGCCAGAGCTACGTCAGACGCGTCGCTCTCGACCTGGAAGGGGAGGGACTCGTCGATGGCGTGCATCGTGGCTTTTGCGATGTCCGCTTTGATGCGGCAGAAGGCATGGCGGGCCTCTGTCGACAGGGGGAAGGTTGTGGATTGGACTAGGGGTCGAGCCTTGTCGGCGTAATTAGGGACCCATTGTGCATAGTAGCTAAAGAAGCCGAGGCAGCGCTTTAGGGCCTTGGGGCAGTGAGGGAGGGGGAACTCCATAAGGGGGCGCATGCCTTCGGGGTCGGGGCCTATGACTCCATTTCGCACTACGTAGCCTAGGATAGCTAGACGGTCGGTGCTAAACACGCATTTCTCCTTATTGTAGGTCAGATTCAGGAGGTGCGCGGTCTGGAGAAATTTACGGAGGTTGGTGTCGTGGTCCTGCTGGTCATGGCCGTAGATGGTGACGGTGTCAAGATACGGGAACCTGGCGTGTAAGCCGTACCGGTCAACCATTCGGTCCATCTCACACTGGAAGACCGAGACCCCGTTTGTGACACCGAAGGGAACCCTTAAAAAGAGGTAGAGCCGCCCATCTGCTTCGAAGGCAGTGTACTGGCGGTCGCTATTACGGAGGGGTAGCTGGTGGTAGGCAGACTTGAGATCCACCGTGGAGAAGACCTTGTATTGCGCAATCCTGTTTACCAGGTCGGCAATACGGGGGAGGGGGTACGCGTTCAGTTGCGTAAACCGGTTGATGGTCTGGCTATAGTCGATGACCATCCTATGCTTCTCCCCGGTCTTTACCACCACTCCTTGATCCCTCCAGGGGCTGTTGCTCGCTTCAATGACCCCTTCCTTCAGCAGCCTTTGGACCTGATGAAGGTCCAGTCCTGGGCGCTGTACCGTCTGCTCCTGGTGGCGACGGGTTTGCAATCTGGGGTGAGGTTCGCAAACAGGGAAGGCGGGTCGACCTTAAGGGTCGCGAGGCTGCAAACAGTAAGGGGGTGTATAGGGCCGCCGAATTTAAAAGTAAGGCTTTGTAGGTGGCACTGGAAATCCAGTCCCAGAAGGGTGGCTGCGCAGAGGTGTGGCAGCACGTATAGGGGGAAATTGCGGAATTCCCTGCCTTGGACGGTGAGGTTTGCGAGGCAGAACCCTTTTATCTGCACCGCGTGTGACCCGGAGGCCAGGGAGATCCTTTGTTGGGTGGCGTAGGTGACCAGAGAACAGCGCCTTACCGTGTTGGGGTGGACGAAGCTCTCCGTGCTCCCGGAGTTGATGAGGCATGACGTCACGTGGCCGTTGATGCCAATCGTCGTGGTGGCCTTTGCTAGCGTTCGGGGCCGACTCTGGTCCAGAGTAATGGAGGCCAGCTGCAGCGAGGAGTGAAGGGGCAGCATGGTAGCATTGTGGACGCACAATTGCTTCACAGCTCCAGGGTCCCAGGTTCGATTCTGGCTTGGGTCACTGTCTGTGCGGAGTCTGCACGTCCTCCCCGTGTGTGCGTGGGTTTCCTCCGGGTGCTCCGGTTTCCTCCCACAGTCCAAAGATGTGCAGGTTAGGTGGATTGGCCGTGATAAATTGCCCTTAGTGTCCAAAATTGCCCTTAGTGTTGGGTGGGGTTACTGGGTTGTAGGGATAGGGTGGAGGTGTTGACCTTGGGTAGTGTGCTCTTTCCAGGAGCTGGTGCAGACTCGATGGGCCGAATGGCCTCCTTCTGCACTGTAAATTCTATAATTCTATGAAGATCGGGCAGCGCATTGTCAGCCGTGTTGGGGGCTTGAGACCCCATCCAAGATGGCGCCGTCCATGGATCGCACATAGAGTCCGGGGACTCTGAAGATGGTGGCGGGGAGAAACAAAATGGCGGCGGGAGGGACAAAATGGCGGCGCACTCTGCTCCCACGAGGCGGAGGCCAGCTGCAACAAAGGGTTTTGGTCAGGCAGCGCGTAGCCAGCCGCGCTGGGGGCTTGAGGCCCCATCCAAGATGGCGCCAGCCATGGCTCGCACGTGGAGTCCGGGGACTCCGGAGATGGCGGCGAGGAGGTGTAAACTGGCGGCGCATGCTGCTCCAGTGTGGCGGAGGCCAGCTGCAGCAAGGGGTTTTGGTCCGGCAGCACGTAGCCAGCCGCGCTGGGGGCTTGAGGCCCCATCCAAGATGGCGCCGGCCAGGGATCGCCCATGGAGTTCGGGGACGGAGACCCTGACGATTGGAAAGGCGAGGGACAAAATGGCTGCGCGTACTCCTCCAGCATGGTTGCTGGGGGGACGAATGGCTGCGGCTGCGACGCTGCCTAGCGGGCCAAAGGCTGCGGTGCGCGTTGGGCCGGCAGGGCTGGGAAAAGGGAGTGCGGCGGTGGGCCTGGGATGGTCGGGACGTGGAAGAACGGCTGTGGTTGCGCAGCGGGCGGCTGGAAGAATGGCTGAAGATAGTCATTGGACACCGCGTTCACCGCGCGGGCGAGGCAGACCGCGGCATAGTGGCCTTTCTTGCCGCACCCTTTGCAGGTGACGGTGCGGGCCGGGCAGCGCGCGCGCGCGTGATTCGCCTGGCCGCAGAAGAAGCAGCGTTGGCCAGCGGCGGTAGCGGGGCGCCTTGCCGCGCAGACCTGCGGAGTTGGCGGGTAAGTCTGGGGGTTAAGCGGGTAAGTCTGGGGGGCTGCCGCGGCGGGGTGCCACGCAGCCCAGGGGGGCGTGGTGCGCGCGGGGGCGTACGTAAGGGCGTTTTTGTACGCCACGTCCATGGACCCTGCCAGGGCCCGGGTCTCGGTGAGGCCCAGCGTCTCCATTTCGAGCAGCCTTCGACGAATGTCGGGGGAGATCATACCTGCCATGAAAGCGTCTCAAATTAAAAGTTCGGAGTGCTCGTTCGCCGTCACCGCTGGGCAGCCACAGTTTTGGCCCAGCACAATCAGTGCCCTGTAGAAATCTTCTAGCGTCTCATCTGGGCTCTGCCGTCTCGTTGCCAGCAGGTGACGGGCGTAGACCTGATTAAGTGGACGAATGTAGTGTCCTTCCAGCAGTTCCATGGCATTATCATAGTTCGCCGCCCCTTTGATCAGGGGGTAGATCGCCGGGCTGACCCGCGAGTGTAGGAGGTGTATCTTCTGCCTTTCCGTGGGGGTGTCGGCAGCCGTATCGAGGTAGCTCTGGAAGCATGCCAGCCAATGCTTAAAAATCGCGGCAGAGTTTACTGCGTGCGGGCTGAGCTGAAGGCACGCCGGCTTGATGCGGAGATCTATCCTTCAAAAGTACTTATCTGATTAAATTGATACACAATCAATACGCTTGAGTCCACGTGGAGCCATATCGATTCAGCTTTAATCAGATAGAACTGTACCCAGCAGCGAAGTTACAGAAGTGAAGGCTGCTGGGACGGCATTGGTTCTTATACCCCGCCTCTCAGGGCAGGGCTATGTACATTGCCCAATGGTAGACCCCGCGGTCTAGCCAATGGTTATTCCTCTCTCTGGTCCCGCAATACCTGGTATTACCACAGCCTGCCTCCTCGCTGTTGAAGGTGGTGCTGTCAGTGGGGGGCTTGGAGAGGGGGGTTGTCTCGGTAGTTTATGGGAGGATCTTGGAGGAGGACGGGGTGACCATGGAGGGGGATACGGCGAGGTGGGAGGAGAAGTTAGAGGTGGTGCTGGAGGAGGGTCTGTGTTGCGGAGGGTAAACGCCTCGACTTTGTGCACGAGGCATGGGGCTGATGCACCTGAAGGTAGTGTACAGGGCGTTCCTCACAAAGTCTATGAGCCAGTTACTCGACGGGGTGGAGGATATCTGTGAGCAATGTGGGAGGGGCCCTGCAAATCATTTGAAAACATTTTGGTCCTGCCCGAAGCTGGAAAAGTTTTGGAGGACGGTGTTCAGCACCATTTTGTGGGTTTTACATGTGGACATGGAGTCTGGTCCCCTAGAAGCCATATTCGGGGTGTTGGATCGGCCAGAGCTGCAGGTCAGTGTAGCGGCAGATGTTTTAGCCTTCGCCTCGCTGATTGCTTAGAGGTGGGTCTTGTTGGGCTGGAGGTCAGCTTCTCCACCTTGTGCCTCGGCGTGATGGGGGGGCCTGCTGGAGTTTCTGACCCTGGAAAAGGCAAAGTTTGCCCTTTGGGGGTGAATGATGCGTTCTACAATTGTTGGAGTTTGTTCATCACCCATTTTCGGGAGTTGGTTACCGTTGACTATTGAGGGAAGGGGATGGGGTAGGGTGGGCTGGGGGTTTTTGTTGGGTTTTGTATTATAAAACTGTTGAATAAAATACTTTCAACAAAAAGACTTAATTCTGCAAGTTTGTTAATGTTGTCTTGATTTTTAATCAATCTTCCCCTCGATTACTTATCCCCTCCCCCCAATTCGGTGTCTGTATTCTGATTTCTGGGTCGAGATCATTGATGTAAATTGAGAACAACAGTGATCCCAGTACCAATCCTGGTGGAACAATACTTCCCTTGTTTTACCAGTCTAAGTAACTACTCTTAATATTTGTCTTTCATTTAACACAACTGGTATTCATTTACATCTCCCAGCTCCCTACATTGTTTCTATACCTTATTTTGAGGTAGATCAAGTAACCAAATACATTAAATCAAATAAATTGAGGGAATTGTTTCTATACCTGTTGACCAATACTTTAATCATTAAGCACATGTTGCCACTTGAGAATGTAGATTAGGTTAATAGCAATTCTGATTAGTAAATAAAATGTAGGAATAGAGGCTGTTGTAGGGCACATGACCTTAATATTCATATTCACCAAGTGTATCCATATGTATTTTCACGATCTTGAACTTCTGTTTGTAAAATGGAAAGATGAAAAGCAGACTGAATTTTTGATCATTGTGAGAGGTTACCTTCCTTAGTTACTAAATAATGATTGATATTAAGTAATTATACATTAAAAAGTAGGTTTACCTGTATTGTGTAAATATACTCAAAGCATTCACTGCTAAAATTAGTCCCTGTTGCTAAAATAGTGTCAGCGAAACAACACCTATGATTAGTTGATCATTTCTGTTGGTTGCCACTGCAGCACATTGTTCCTATATTTACCAATATTTAATTCTGCCCCTTCTTGATTTGAGCTTTGGGCGGTCATTTTTCTTCATTATTTTCCCATCAATTATCCTTGAATTTTCACCAAAATCAGTTTCTCTGAAATCTGACATGTTCATTCTTCTGCATAATGACAGGTAGCTGTATAATATTGTATTTGGTGCTTCTGTAGTGCCTGCTCATCTTTACATTTTTAATTATCGTATGGTAACTGCCAAGATCCAGTTTGATCTGAATCCATTTTTAGAAGTAGTGGGCAGGATTCTCCGACCCCACGCCGGGTCAGAGAATCGCTGGGGGGACACGAATCACGCGACGCCGCTCTGCGATTCTCTGGTCTGCGCGGCGCCGGCTCAACGCGGCCTCCACCCCCCAGCGATTCTCCGCTCTCGACAGGCCAAATGCCCGCCAAGTTCGCGTGTGGTCCCACCCAGCGGCACCTCGCCGTTCATGCTGCGGGGGGCCGTCCTGGTGTGGAGGAGGGTGGATCCGACTCTGGGGAGGGCCTCCACGGTGGCCTGGCCCACGATCGGGGTCTACCGATCGGCAGGCGGGTTTATCACCGGGGGGGGGGGGGGGCTATGTTCCTCCGCCATGTTGCCCGGGGGCCGACACGGAGAAGGCAAGCCCGTGCAGTTAGCTGCGTAATTGAGAATATGAAGGAACTAAGAAAATTGTTCCATATTGCAATATATGTTTCTAAATGCCCAGAATAAATATTTCACATGATCCTTCCCTGTAATGTTCATGTTTCTACCAAATGTCAAAAGAAAAGCTTTTTTCATAAGCTGTTCAAGTTTTGATTACATTATCTGATTTGTTTCATCAACAGCTATTAGTAAAATATGTACTTTTAATAACATTAAAACACATGTCATGTAGAAGTAATTGTATCTTACAATGGATGATTGATACAATTAATTTTGTACATCTCTGATGGAATTAATTTATCTTAGTGCTTTGATACATATGTGTCTTATGTATGATTTAGGCAACAGCATTAGAACTTGGAGCTTTTAAGATGGATTGGCTCCTTTGCAATAAGGAGAAATAGCTGGACATGAACAGAGGTTCTTAGTCATGTTAAATGAGTGAAAGGAATTGTAATGGAGGCATTTCAGATGTAGCTTTTGCAGTGTGTATTAAGGAAAATTACTCTATAACAATTGCTGGTCCTATGGTGTCACAAGTTGACAATTTCCACAATAAAAAGGTAGAACTCAAATTATACCTGGTGGCAGTTCAAGATGAAGTAGATAAAAGTAAAATAGAGTCAAATGAAACAATGGTGTATTTATATATTCAAAGGATGCAATGTATTAGTACTTTCAGATGTTAAATATGCTCTTCTAAATGTTGTTACTTTGAGTTCCAGAAAAGGATATCAGGAATGCAGATAATAAAAATCTACATAATACCAATGAATGCCCTTCCTGTTGTGACAGATTAAGAATAGTTGTTCATTTAAACACTGCTACACATTATAATTATTTCATATAACTATTCATAGTGTTTTGTTCTGTATAGTTCAAAAGATTTTTGGTAGGCCACAATAAAGTAGCAATTTGATTCCAGGCTGATAAATAAAATGGGGCAAAAAGACCTTGGCCGGGATTCTCTGAAATTCCGGCCAAGTGTTGATGCCAGTGTCAGAATCGGCACGAGCGACGCCCGCGTCAATGGGCCTCCAGGCCCAGGCATTCACCCCTCCCTCGGGGGCGAGAACGGCGCCGGAGTGTTGTGCGCTGCCCCGGCAGCGAAAGCAGGCCCACCACAGCTGGCGACGGTATGCGCGTGCGCGCCATGGCTGTCTCCGCGCCGGCCCACTGGCAACATAGTGCCCTACAGGGGCCCGGTGCGGAGGAACATAGGCCCCCCCGGAATTAGTATGCTCGCCGATCGGTTGCCCCAATCGCGGGCCTGGCCACCATGCAGGCCCTCCCCAGAGTCGGCTCCCCCTGCCCCTCCACCCCCTCACCAGGACGGCCCCCGCAGCCAGAACGGCGAGGTCCCGCCGGGTAGGACCATACATAAACGACGCCGGTAGGACTCGGCGGGCACTTGGCCCATCGAGCGTGGAGAATCGCTGGTGGGGGGCGCTTTCAACGGCCCGGCGTCAGGACGGTGTGGCGGGATTCCCGCCCCCCCCCCCCCCCCCCCCCCCCCCGCGATTCTCCGACCTGGCGCGCGGTCAGAGAATACCGGCCCTTACGTCAAACCCGTAGCTCAAAAAATGCTCCGCATGGGACTTCCGGTTGCGGCTATGCGGAGCTAAGTCGCACATTCGGCAGCTCCCGCTAAAAATTGACTTTTGGGCTCTTTTCAGGGCCCCCAACGGCACTTTTTCGACATTTCCCGGTGTGGGAAGGAGATTGCAATAGTTCCTCGACAGTGTATTGCTTGGACCAGGAGCGGGGCGACTAAAAAAGTGGTGGTGAACCCAAAGAAGGTGCGAGGGAAGAAGAGCAAAATGGCGGCAGGCGGGGACCAGACAGCGTGGATGCAGTGGGCGCAGGAGCAGCAGGAGGCTATCCAGCGCTGCTTCAGGGAGATTAAAGCGGATCTGCTGGAGCCGATGAAGGCTTCTGTTGATAAGCTGCTGGAGACCCAGACGGCCCAGGGGGTGGTGATCCACAAGGTCCGACAAAAGGTCTCCGACAACGAGGACGAGATCTTAGGCCTTGCGGTAAAGGTGGAGGCGCACAAGGCGCTCCACAAGAAATGGCAGGAACGGTTCAAGGAGATGGAGAATAGGTCGAGGCGGAAGAATTTGAAGATTTTGGGCCTCCTGGAGGGACTGGAGGGGTCGGACGTGGGGGCCTATGTGGTCACCATGCTAAACTCGCTGATGGGAGCAGGGTCCTTACAGGGGGCCCTGGAGCTGGAAGGGGCCCATAGAGTGCTGGCGAGAAGGCCCAAGGCTAACGAGCCTCCGTGGGCGGTGCTGGTGCCGTTCATCGATCGGGAGTGCGTGCCTAGGTGGGCCAAGAAAGCGAGGAGCAGCAGGTGGGAGAACGCGGAGGTTTGGATATACCAGGACTGGAGTGCGGAGGTGGCGAAGAAGAGGGCCGGGTACAATGGGGCGAAGGTGGTGCTGCACAGAAAGGCGGTGAAGTTTGGCATGCTGCAGCCGGCGTGACTGTGGGTCACCTACAAGGACCGGCATCATTATTCTGAGTCTCCGGAGGAGGCATGGGCCTTTGTTCAGGCCGAGAAACTGGACACAAACTGAGGGTCAGGATGGGTGGTCGGGGATTGTTGTTGGGGCGTTACACTTTGAGGGGGGGTTCTTTGCCCTTATTTCTGTTTGGTTCGATGAGGGTGGGTAGGGTGGGTTGGGCACTGTTTTGGTTGGGTCTGTCGGGAGGGCTCTTGGAAGGGTGTAAGTAAATGGAGTAGGGGTGGATGGCCGGTAGGGGGGGATGGGGCCCCGCGGGGGAGGGGGAGGCCCGAGTCGGGGGTGAGGGGACTGGGCCTGTAAAAGGAACGGTGACAGGAGTGGCGGGGCCGGGCAGGTGAAAAGTGCGGGCTTTTTCCCGCGCTGAAGGCTGGAGGGGTCGGGGCCGGGGGGGGGGGGGAAGCGAGGGTTGTTTCCCACGCTTGGGATGGAAGGGGAAGGCGGAGAGCCTGTGGATGGGTAATGGAGGAGGAGGATATGTCCCACAACGGGAGGAGTCGAAGGAGAGGCGGGAGTAGCCGGGGTCAGCAGGAGTTAGCTGACTTGCGGGAGTGCAATGGGGGGAGTAAAGCAGCGAGGGTGGTCCTAGCCGGGGGGGTGGTGGGGGACCGGGTTGCTGCTGCTATGGTCAAGGGGGAGCTGGAGCGAGTAGAGGGGTTTGGGACGGGGGTCTGGCGCAGTGGGGAACGGGCCGGGTGTGGGGTGCGGGTGCGTGGCTGGCCAAGGAGGGGTTATGGCTAGCCGGCGGGGGAGGGGGGCAGGTGCCCCCCCCAATCCGGCTGCTAACCTGGAATGTAAGGGGACTGAACGGGCCGATCAAGCGGGCCCGGGTGTTTGCGCACCTGAAGGGGCTGATGGCGGATGTGGTCATGCTCCAGGAGACACACCTGAAGGTGGCAGACCAGGTAAGATTGAGGAAGGGGTGGGTAGGTCAGTTGTTTCATTCGGGGCTGGATGCCAAAAATCAGGGGGGGGTGGCGATCTTGGTGGGAAAGACGGTGTCGTTCGAGGCGTCGAGCATTGTGACAGCCAATGGCAGCAGGTACGTCATGGTAAGTGGTAAGCTGCAAGGTGGTGCCCCGAACTGGGACGTTGCCGGTTTTATGCGGTGCATGTTGGGTCGGATCCCGGACTTGGAAGTGGGAGGCCTGATAATGGGGGGGGGACTTTAACACGGTGTTGGTTCCCGCACTGGATTGCTCCAGGTCTAGGACGGGTAGGAAGCCGACGACGGCTAAGGTGCTGAGGGGGTTTATGGACCAGATGGGAGGGGTGGACCCTTGGAGATTTGCAAAGCCAGGGGCTAGGGAATTTTCATTCTTCTCGCATGTCCATAAGGCTTACTCTTGGATCGACTTCTTTATTATGAGTAGGGCGCTGATAGCGAGAGTAGAGGATACCGAGTACTCGGCGATTGCCATTTCGGATCACGCCCCGCATTGGGTAGACCTAAAGCTGGGGGAGGAGAGGGACCAGCTTGGAGGTGGGGTTGTTGGCGGACGAGGAGGTGAGTGAGCGGGTCCGAGGAAGCATAGAGAGATACATGGAGGCCAATGATAACGGGGAGGTCTGAGTGGGGATGGTATGGGAGGCGCTGAAGGTGGTGGTTAGGGGAGAGCTGATTTCCATTAGGGCCCACAAGGAGAGGAGAGAGCAGAGGGAGAGGGAGAGGCTGGTGGGGGAGATGGTGAGGGTAGACAGGAGGTATACGGAGGTGCCGGAGGAGGGACTGCTGAGGACGAGGCGTACCCTCCAGGCCGAATTCAACCTGTTGACCACCAGGAAGGCGGAGATGCAGTGGAGGAAGGCCCAAGGGGCGATTTATGAGTATGGGGGAAAGGCAAGCCGGATGCTGGCTCATCAGCTTTGGAAGCGGGACGCAGCTAGGGAGATTGGGGGAGTTGAGGACAGGGGAGGGAGTGTGGTACGGAGTGGGGTTGACATCAATGGGGTCTTCAGGGACTTCTATGAGGAATTGTATCAGTCTGAGCCCCCACGGGAGAAGGGAGGGATGGGCCGCTTTCTGGACCAAGTGAGGTTTCCGAAGGTGGAGGAGGGACTGATAGCGGGATTGGGGGCCCCGATTGGGCTGGAGGAGCTGGCCAAAGGGATAGGGAGCATGCAGGCGGGGAAGGCACCGGGGCCGGATGGTTTCCCGGTCGAATTCTACAAGAAATATGTGGACCTGTTGGGCCCGTTGCTAGTTCGGACCTTCAATGAGGCAAGGGAGGGGGGGGCTTTGCCCCCAACGATGTCCTGGGCACTGATCTCCTTGATCCTGAAGCGGGACAAGGATCCCCTGCAGTGTGGGTCTTACAGGCCGATTTCGCTGTTAAATGTAGATGCCAAGGTGCTGCCGAAGGTCTTAGCCACGAGGATTGAGGATTGTGTGCCGCAGGTGATCCACGAAGACCAGACGGGGTTCGTGAAGGGGAGGCAGTTGAACGCGAATGTGCGGAGGCTCCGGAACATGAATATGATGCCGGCGAGGGAGGGGGAGGCGGAGATAGTGGTGGCGATGGACGCTGAGAAGGCCTTCGATAGGGTAGAGTGGGGGTACTTGTGGGAGGTGCTGAAGAGGTTTGGGTTTGGGGAGGGGTTTGTTAGGTGGGTTAGGTTGTTGTACGAGGTCCCGATGGCGAGTGTGGCCACGAACAAGGGGAGGTCTGAGTACTTTTGATTGCATCGAGGGACGAGGCAGGGGTGTCCCCTGTCCCCCCTGCTCTTCGCACTGGCGATTGAACCCCTGGCTATGGCACTGAGGGAGTCGAGGAACTGGAGAGGGTTGGTGCAGGCGGGGAGGAGCATAGGGTGTCGCTCTATGCGGACGACTTGCTGCTGTATGTGGCGGACCTGGGGGGGGGGGGCGGGGTAATGCCGGAGGTAATGAGGATCCTCAGGGAGTTCGGGGATTTCTCAGGGTACAAGCTCAACATGGGGACAAGCGAGTTGTTCGTGGTTCACCCAGGGGACCAGGAGAGGGGGATTGGTGAACTCCCACTAAAAAGGGTGGAGAGGAGCTTCAGGTACTTGGGGGTCCAACTGGCCAGGAGCTGGGTGGCCCTGCATAGACTTAATTTCACGAGGCTAGTGGAGCAAATGGAGGAGGAGTTCAAGAGGTGGGACGCGCTGCCGCTGTCCCTGGCGGGTAGAGTGCAGTCAGTTAAGATGACGGTGCTCCCAAGGTTTTTGTTCCTGTTCCAGTGCCTCCCCATTTTTATCCCGAGGGCCTTCTTTGGGCGGGTCAACAGGAGCATAACGGGGTTTGTGTGGGTGCGAGGGACTCCGAGGGTGAGAAGGGTGTTCCTGGAGCGGAGTAGGGATGGGGGGGCTGACGCTGCCCAACCTCTGTGGGTACTACTGGGCCGCCAATGCGGCGATGGTGCGTAAGTGGGTGATGGAGGGGGAGGGGCTGCATGGAAGAGGCTGGAGATGGCGTTTTGTGAGGGTACGAGTCTGGGGGCACTGGCAACGGCGCCGCTGCCGTTCCCTCCAATGAGGTATACCATGAGCCCGGTGGTGATGGCTACCCTCAAATTCTGGGGGCAGTGGAGGCGGCACAGGGGGGAAGTTGGGGCCTCGGTGTGGTCCCCAATACGGGGAACCACCGGTTTGTCCCAGGGAGAATAGATGGAGGGTTTTCGGGGTGGCACAGGGCAGGGATAAGAAGGTTGGGGGACCTGTTTGTGGACGGGAACTTCGCGAGCCTGGGTGAATTGGAGGAGAAGGATGGGCTCCCCCCGGGGAACGCCTTCAGATATTTACAGGTAAGGGCGTTTGCCAGGCGGCAAGTGGTGGAATTCCCGCGGCTGCTGCCACGCACAGGATAGGGTGCTCTCGGGGGGGGTAGGTTGGAGTGGGGAAGATCTCAGGAACATACCAGGTGATGCAGGAGGAGGAGGAGGCCTCGGTGGTGGAGTTGAAAGGTAAGTGGGAGGAGGAGTTGGAAGAGGAGATCGAAGAGGGGACGTGGGCAGATGCCCTAGGGAGGGTGAACTCTTCCTCGTCGTGTGCGAGGCTCAGCCTCATACAGTTTAAGGTACTGCACAGGGCACACATGACCGGGACAAGGATGAGCCGGTTCTTTGGGGGAGAGGACAGGTCTACTAGGTGCTCAGGGAGCCCAACAAATCACACCCATATGTTCTGGGCATTCCCAGCGCTGGAGGAATTTTGGAAGGGCGTAGCACGGACGGTGTCGAGGGTGGTAGGATCCAGGGTCAAATTGGGCTGGGGGCTCGCAATATTTGGGGTTGCAGGGGAGCCGGGAGTGCAGGAGGCGAAAGAGGCCGGTGTTCTGGCCTTTGCGTCACTGGTAGCCCGGCGAAGGACTCTTCTTCAGTGGAGGGATGCGAGGCCCCCAAGCATAGAATCCTGGATCAACGATATGCCGGGGTTTATTAAATTGGAGAGGGTGAAATTCGCCTTAAGGGGATCGGTACAAGGGTTCTTTAGGCGGTGGCAACCGTTCTTAGACTTCCTGGCAGAACGGTAGACAATGGTCAGCAGCAACTCGGGGGGAGGGGGCATTTACTTTACTTTATTTTTATTTTTGTTTTCGTTATTTACACTGGAGGGTCTGAGGGGGTGTATATACCTGTTGTGTGATAATGAGATCTGATAAGTTGTCTTGCATGACTAATTGCCTGTGCAGAGATGCTGCAGTGCAGATTCAGATACCTCAGACATCAAGGTGAGAACCACTGAGTGATGTTTGTGCTCCTTAACACACCTTACAATACTGCAGGCATACTGCTAGAGAGCCCTGAGGATAGCAGTGCTGATCCTACCACTTGAAGGCTGCAATAGGCATTGGAATGTTGGTGACATACTTGAACAGGCAGCACCTGTTCACAAAATGTGCTTCTGGGGTTATCATTCCTGAAAGGCTACATGCTTCAGAGTCTGCCTTGCCTTCCATCATGACGTAAGAATTAAACTATCATGCAAATATTGATGTGCTTCATTAAGATGATGATGATTGCAATATTGGTGTTAAGGAGGACCCAGCATGAAAGGCACTGTTGAAAGAGGGTCATATAAGCTAATCGCCATTATTCTCCTGGAACTTGGTGCATATAAGCATGTCCCGTGCACCTCTGCATTGTCTAGCTCATGTATGGTCACTTCCACTGGAGCCTCAGCTTTCTTGCCATCATGAAGCTCATCCCTCTTGACATCCTGCTCAATGGAGGCTCAATGCCAAGTCATCACTGTTTGGAACGCTAGGTTGTATAGAGCACAACTAGCCATAACGATGCAGCTGACATTCTGGGGAGAGTGGGCACACTGTCTGACCCGTCCAGACATTGAAAATATACCGTCGATATGCCAGTGGTCTGCTCAATCCATGGGCTGAATTCTCCGCCCTGCCATGCCACATTTCTGTTTTACCCCGCCGGCGGGATGCTCCATTACGCTGGCTAGTCAATGGGGTTTCCCATTGTGGAGCATCCCACCGGTGGTGAATCCAGCCCCATGAGCGTGCTGCAAAATGAGCAGCAGTGTACCTCTCCTCTGAAGGGATTTATGGCCGCCGAAAGGACGTACTCATCCATGTCTTTTGCAAGTAGACTTTGTTACCAAAGAGCCAACCCTGGGTGCATCAAGAGCCCTCAAAGGTCTATGGCACCTGCGAGTGACTCGGGGTGGGAGCTTCCAGGGTTTCTTGCAAATACCCGCGTAATCTGCTTTTGGTCATTGCAGACCAGCTGCACAGTGAGACTGTGAAACCCTTTCCTGTGGATGAATTATAGTGGCTCTTAAAACCACATGCGTGCAGCCATGACGCCTTGCACCTGTGGGAATCCGGAGATCACTGCAAATCCAACTGCTGTGGCAGCCTGGCTGGATTCATCTCGGGAGGACTGGATTGAATTGTGTGCCTTGCTAAAGAGGTTTAGGTAACCTCTTGGATGCACTTCTGAGAAGATGCTTGAGGTATTCCCCAGAGGTCCCCAGTGGAGCCCTGGAACAAGCCATTCACAAAGAAATTCACTTTGAGAGCTACTGGCAATGGATGGCCTCCCAGTTCTTGTGGCATCAGCAGCTTCTGGAGAATGTGGCAGGTGTGAGCCACCACATGCATTGTCAAGCGAAGGCATCTACTGCACTGTCTCGCGCTCATCTGTAGGTATGAGAAACATCTTGGGTACTTCCTTGGTTGTGCCAAATGCCTCCATTGAATAGGTCTGTCAGCCTCAGCTTCAGAGTCCCGAGGCTGCCCTGTTAGAGCTTGTTTAAGCCAGGATAAGTGCAACGTTGTGTCCCAGCTGAGATGGGAAGGAAAATAAATACGTATCTACATCAACCGGACTACTCTGTAAAAATTATCATTTATATTTTAAAAGTGGACAAGGCGTTTCATGACTAGCCATGTCTCATACCAGCGAAGTTTCCAACCTTCAGAAAAGAAGCTCATTATTTTTAAAAGAGGCGCCAATGGGGGGAACACATGATGCGGGCACAGGAGTAACAGTTTTTCCGCAGGCTCTGGGGCTACTCATTTTTGAATCATTCTTTTATCCTGCTTGCACGGTACTTGCTTGCCTGATCCCGGAGTTAATACTCCACAACATTTTTTCCGTGTAAGATTTTTGGTTGAGTGTTGGAGAAAAAATGCCAAGGAATCCTGAGAAATCTGTGGATAAAAGGGAGCAATCAGATGCATAGGGGATGAAGCCGCCTTCTCAGTATGGTGACCTGATCCTCAAACGGTCTCTCGACCCGGCACGTTCAAAGGCAATGCAAATGATGGCTGCGAACATTATCAGAGCAAAAGACGAGAAAACCGGCTTGTTGATGCAGAATATAAATACTCACAAGACCAAGCTGCAGAATACTAATAAATGGCATGATGAAACTGAAGAAAGAATCCTGAATGTTGAAAATGTTGCTTCCTCAGCCGAAGCTGACATTCGATCCTTGGAAGACCAGCTGCATGGGTGAGGATCTAGAGAGTCGAGGCTGGAGGAAGAATGCCCTGATTGTCGGTCTGCCCAAAGGAGTGGAGGGTAAGATTTTTAAGAGCTGGCTACCCTGTTTCCTTAAGCTGGATGTAAAGGCTGGGTGTTTCAAGCTTGAAAGGGCGCATCGTATCCTGTCTTTGAGGCCGAGGGAGCATTAATGTCCCACACAAATAATCATTTGCTTTTACAACTTCAGAGATCACCAGACGTTCCTGGAGGCAGCGAGGTGTGATGGGACCTGGCTCCATGAGGGGTGAGGGTCTCATTTTTCCAGGATTTCTTGATGGTGACACAGCAGAAATTTAGAGGCTTCGATGAAGTCAGAAAATAGCTCAGTGCAGCCGGAGTGAATTATGCCCTGCTTTATCCTGCAACCCACAGAATTATATCTGACAATCATCTTTCAATCATCCGGCTCGTGCCTTAGCCTTCGGTAAATTGCATACAAGGCGAGATTTGGAATGACACTCTGTAGCTTGTTGAAATATTTGGACTTTCCCCTGTTATAATACCTTTTGTCAGATCTTGTATTGTCATATATTTTGTTTATTGGAAGGTGTTAACAATTGAGCACTATACTGAATGTTTTATCCTTAAGAATCTCAGGGACCTTCAATTATGGTAGCTATGCTGCGTGTTAGTTATCCACCATTTTCACTTATCCATGTCTTTATGATAATAATACTGGTTGTTTGGTACCCTTTCTTCCATCATCATAGAACCGAGTGGTGCCATTCCTGGGAGATGGGTGAAAAGTTTTTGGGTCCTCATAGGCGGGCCCAAAATGCACGAGGGACATTTAGCTCCCATTCTCTTTTTGGCTTGTCTCTTCTCCTCTTCAAGGAATATCTCCTGATGATATGGGCATAGGGGTAGCCTTATGGATCTTCACTTGATGTGCTTGTTAGGTGTATTGGGCATTCTGAATTCTCCCTGAGTGCCCGGACAGGCGCCAGAGTGTGGCGACTATGGGATTTTCACAGCAACTTCATTGCAGTCTTAATGTAAGCCTACTTGTGACACAAATAAAGATTGTTGATAGTTGTGTTGTGGAATGTCCCCTTAGAACTATTGTGGTCATGCTTTTTGTATTTTTGTTGTGTTGGAGTTTGTACGGTGTTGACTGGATCCTGCACTGGTACAGACAGCTCACTTATCTGAGAAAAGAACGCTATAAGGACGTTATGGTGCACCTCTGGTGTGACTTGAGATGAGAAGTTGTGTTTTAGTGCACAACCGAATGTGGCGCGGAAGTCCTATCCTATATTTCCTCTGGTGGATTGCACAATGGTGGTAGCTAATTTAAAACTCTGCTCTTGGAATGCGCTGGGAATTCATCATGCTATCAAAAGGAAAGGATAGAACATAGAACAGTGCAGCACAGAACAGGCACTTCGGTCCACAATGTTGTGCCGAGTATTGTCCGAAACCAAGATCAAGCTTTCCCACTCCCTGTCATTCTGGTGTGCTCCATGTGCCTATCCAATAGCCGCTTGAAAGTTCCTAAAGTGTCCGACTCCACTATCACAGCAGGCAGTCCATTCCACACCCTAACCACTCTCTGAGTAAAGAACCTACCTCGGACATCCCTCCTATATCTCCCACCCTGGACCTTATAGTTATGCCCCCTTGTAACAGCTACATCCACCCGAGGAAATAGCCTCTGAACGTCCACTCTATTTATCCCCCTCATCATCTTATAAACCTCTATTAAGTCACCTCTCATCCTCCTCCGCTCCAAAGAGAAATGCCCTAGCTCTCTCAACCTTTCCTCATAAGACCTATCCTGCAAACCAGGCAGCATCCTGGTAAATCTCCTTTGCACCCTTTCCAATGCTTCCACATCCTTCCTATAGTGAGGTGACCAGAACTGCACACAATACTCCAAATGTGGTCTCACCAGGATCATGTACAGTTGCAGCATCCTATCCTTAAAAAGGAGAAAAGGATGTAGCCTTGTTACAGGGGGGGGGTCATTATAATAATAATTTTTATTGTCACAAATAGGCTTACATTAACACTGCAATGAAGTTACTGTGAAAAGCCCCTAGTCGCCACATTCCAGCGCCTGTTCGGGTACATGGAGGGAGAATTCAGAATGTCCAATTCACCTAACAGCAGTGGCCCAAGCCGGGAATAGAACCTGGGACCCTGGTGCTGTGAAGCAACAGTGCTAGCCACTGTGCTACCATGCCGTGACTTAAAGTTGAAGCAGGACTGAATGGGTCAGGTTTTCTTCGTCTCGTTCTTGACCAATAGTAGGAGTGTCGCAATTTTGGTCAATAAATGTTCCCTTCACAGTGGAGAATTATATGAAGGTGAAGGGAGGTTGATATGTGATTGTTAAGGGCCTTGCATATAGAGAATTTGCTTTGATAATTAATGTGTATGGCCCTCCAAATCATTCCCTGGAGTTTATTCCTAAAGTCTTCAAGACTTTGTGGAGTAGCCCTCAGCTAATTCATTTGTGAGCGGGGACTTTATACCTAGAGCAATCCTACATTTGGTATCCTCCTGCTCTTTTTTTTAAGGGGCAATTTAGCATGGCCAATTCACCTACCCTGCACATCTTTGCGTTGTGGGGGTGAGACCCATGTAGACACGGGGAGAATGTGCAAAATCCACACTGACAGTAACCTGGGTCTGGGATCGAACCCGGGTCCTCAGTGCCGTGAGGCAGCAGTGCTAACGACTGCGCCACCGTGCTGCCTGGTATCCTCCTACTCCGTAGGTAGCATTGTGATCTCTGACCATGCTAATTTTTTCCTTGCAATTTTACTTGAAGGGCCTCCCCCACTCCCGATGTAGGTCATGATGTTTCGAAGTATCCTTGCTTAGGGATATATCCTTTACTATGTATTTTAAGTACAGTAAGAAGTCTTACAACACCAGGTTAAAGTCCAACAGGTTTGTTTCAAACACTAGCTTTTGGAGCACTGCTCCTCCCTCAGGTGAATGAAGAGGTATGTTCCAGAAACACATATATAGACAAATTCAAAGATGCCAGACAATGCTTGGAATGCGAGCAGTTGCAGGTAATTAAGTCTTTACAGATCCATAGATAGGGGTAACCCCAGGTTAAAGAGGTGTGAATTGTCTCAAGCCAGGACAGTTGGTAGGATTTCGCAAGCCCAGGCCAGATGGTGGGGAATGAATGTAACGCAAAATGAATCCCAGGTCCCGGTTGAGGCCGCACTCAAATGTGTGGAACTTGGCTATAAGTTTCTGCTCGGCGATTCTGCGTTGTCGCGAGTCCTGAAGGCCGCCTTGGAGAATGCTTACCCGGAGATCAGAGGCTGAATGCCCTTGACTGCTGAAGTGTTCCCCGACTGGAAGGGAACATTTCTGCCTGGTGATTGTCGCACGATGTCCGTTCATTCGTTGTCGCAGTGTCTGCATGGTCTCGCCAATGTACCAAGCTTCGGGACATCCTTTCCTGCAGCGTATGAGGTAGACAACGTTGGCCGAGTCGCACGAGTATGTACCGTGTACCTGGTGGGTGGTGTTCTCACATGTAATGGTGTATCCATGTCGATGATCTGGCACGTCTTGCAGAGATTGCCATGGCAGGGTTGTGTGGTGTCGTGATCACTGTTCTGAAGGCTGGGTAGTTTGCTGCAAACAATGGTTTGTTTGAGGTTGCACAGTTGTTTGAAGGCAAGTAGTGGGGGTGTGGGGATGACCTTAGCAAGATGTTCATCTTCATCGATGATGTGTTGAAGGCTGCAAAGAAGATGTCGTAGTTTCTCCGCTCTGGGGAAGTACTGGACGACGAAGGGTACTCTGTCGGTTGTGTCCCGTGTTTGTCTTCTGAGGAGGTCGGTGCGTTTTTTTGCTGTGGCGCGTTGGAACTGTCGATCGATGAGTCGAGCGCCATATCCCGTTCGTACGAGGGCATCTTTCAGCGTCTGTAGATGTCTGTTACACTCCTCCTCGTCTGAGCAGATCCTGTGTATACGGAGAGCTTGTCCATAGGGGATGGCTTCTTTAATGTGTTTAGGGTGGAAGCTGGAGAAGTGGAGCATCGTGAGGTTATCCGTGGGCTTGCGGTAAAGCGAAGTGCTGAGGTGACCGTCCTTGATGGAGATGAGTGTGTCCAAGAATGCAACTGATTTTGGAGAGTAGTCCATGGTGAGTCTGATGGTGGGATGGAACTTTTTGATGTCATTGTGTAGTCGTTTCAGTGATTCTTCGCTGTGGGTCCAAAGGAAATATGTCATCGATATATCTGGTGTCTAACGCCGGTTGAAGGTCCTGTGCGGTGAGGAGGTCTTGTTCAAACTTGTGCATGAAGATGTTGGCATATTGAGGTGCGAATTTGGTCCCCATGGCTGTTCCGTGCGTCTGGATGAAGAACTTGTTGTCGACGGTGAACACGTTGTGATCCAGAATGAAGCGGATGAGTTGTAGAATTGCGTCTGGAGATTGGCAGTTGTCGGTGTTGAGTACTGAGGCTGTTGCAGCAATGCCGTCGGCATGGGGGATGCTGGTGTAGAGTGCCGAGACGTCCATTGTGACAAGGAATGTTCCTAGTTCAACTGGTCCATGGGTGCTGAGTTTCTGTAGGAAGTCCGTCGTGTCGTGACAGAAGCTGGGCGTACCTTGTACGGTGGGTTTCAAGATGCCCTCGATGTAGCCAGAGAGGTTCTCACACAGGGTCTCATTGCCTGAAACGATAGGACGGGCTGGTGTGTTGGCCTTGTGTATTTTCGAGAGGCAGTAGAAATCTCCAATGCAGGGAGTACGTGGGATGAGAGCACATAGGGTGCTCTGAAGGTCTGGATCCAAGGTCTTGATCAGTCTGTTGAGTTGGCGGATGTGTTTCTTGGTCGGATCTGCAGGTAACTGTCTGTAGTGTTCCTGGTCATTGAGTTGTCAGTGTACTTCTTTGCAGTAGTCCGTTCTGTTCAGTATGACGGTGGCCCCTCCTTTGTCTGCTGGTTCAATGACGATGTTGTGGTTGGTCTTGAGAGCGCGGATGGCGTTGCGTTGTGCTTGGGTGACGTTCGGGGCTGTCTTGTGAATGCGACTGATGAATCAGGCATTGACGCAACTCCTGACGGCTTGAGCATACATGTCGAGTCTACGGCAGCGGCCTTCTGGAGGAGTCCAATTCGACTCTTTCCTCTTCGGTTGCCGCACCGCAGATCTCTCGGTCTGCTGTTCCGGTTCATTGGTAGTCTCCTTGGGTTCGCTGTCGGCCTCTTGGGGTCTGTGGAAGAATTCCCGGAGCCTCATTCGCCTGATGAATTCCTCCGTGTCTGCCGTGAGACTGATGGGGTCCATTTTGGTGGTGGTGCAGAAATTGAGTCCTCTGCTGAGACTTCGATTTTGTCTGGTTGAAGGGTGTAGTCTGACAAGTTGACAATAGATTTCCCTGTATTGTTTTCTACTGCGGTACCGGGGAGGCTTGGTTGCTGCTGGTGGTGACGCCGAGTTTCTCAAGATTCCTGTTCTTGGTGTGCATATAGGTGGCATAGTATTGTTGTCTCATCTGTTTGGCGGTGTTCCGCAGCTGGTCTGCTGCGTCCTGAGCGCAAGTTGAGAATATGGCCTCTATCTTGGTTTCCAGGTTGCGTCCTCTGCTGTAGAGCTGGCGTACGAGGTGGTTGAGGAGTGTGAGAGAGGTGCGACGGCAGAGTCTCTCAGCGTAGTCTGTGTTGTAGGTCGACTTGAGTGGGTTTGTGATCTGTAGCCCTTTCGGGATCTTGTCTGCTTTCTTGCATCTTTGCAGAAACCTAATGTCAGTGTCTATATGCACAATCTTCCTGGAGATCCTCTCCACTTTGAGCCGGCAGTTTGCGGTGTCGATGGTAGCCATGATGTGGAGATGCCGGCATTGGACTGGGGTGAGCACAGTAAGAAGTCTTACAACACCAGGTTAAAGTAAAACAGGTTTGTTTCAAACACTAGCTTTTGGAGCATTGCTCCTTCATCAGGTGAATGAAGAGGTATGTTCCAGAAATATATATAGACAAATTCAAAGATGCAAGACAATGCGAGTATTTGCAGGTAATTAAGTCTTTACAGACCCAGAGATAGGGGTAACCCCAGGTTAAAGAGGTGTGAATTGTCTCAAGCCAGGACAGTTCGTAGGATTTCGCAAGCCCAGACCAGATGGTGGGTAGCATCGATGTCATTGGGGCGGGACTTGGCATCATTGGGGGGGACTTGATGTAATTGGGGGCGGGTCACCATGCCACCAGCGGGCGGGGCGTGATGTACGGGTCCCGCAAAGAGGGAAAGCGCGGCGCTCCCAAAAGTGTAAGTCCACCTCGGCCGAGCGCATTAATCTCCCTCAACAACTGTCAGTTAGGTTCCTCCCATACTGCTTTTCCGTTTCAGCCAATCTAACTTACAACTGTCACGGACTTTCCAGCATTCTATGCCTTTTGATTATTGTATACGAAATAACTAACCACACAGCATAAGCCTTGCAAGGCTCCCACAAAATAAAAGGGGTCACATCAGAAAGGGAGTTGGATGAGTAAAAAAGCTCAAACTCCTTCTTAAAATACATATGATGTGGAGATGCCGGCGTTGGACTGGGGTGAGCACAGTAAGAAGTCTTACAACACCAGGTTAAAGTCCAACAGGTTTGTTTCAAACAGGTTTCAAGAGAGAGCTTGGCAAAAAATTAGCAAACGACACGTGTCCAGAACTCCAACAAAGCTGCAGAAGAACTAACCTCCATAATAAGCACAGCAGAAGTATTGAGAGAAGTTTTAAAACACCATGACAAAAATACACCCTACTGCATCATCACACAAAGAGACTGTGCATTCTAACCCAAATTATTCCCAAGCATTCAAATCTAACGAACCTTCCAGTTGAAATGCGCTAATGGACTGAGCCACCTATTATTGACTCTCAAGACCAGTCCACCCCAGTTGAACATCATTTGGGGAATGAATATTTCACATCTATCTTCACCCAAGAGAATGATGGAACTCGGGGAGAGAGGTTGTGAGGTTCTTCAGCAAATTGTCATAGGGAGTGACAAGGTATTGGCAGGCTTAAAAGTGGACGAATCTCCAGGTCCGGTGAATTGCGTCCCAGGCTGCTGGCGAAGGAGGAGTTTGCTGGGGCTCTGACCCAAATTTGTAATTCCTCTCTGGTCACGGGGGAATGGCCAGAGGACTGGAGAACAGCTAATGTTGTCCCACTATTTAAGAAAGGTGGTAGAGACAAGCCAGGGAACTGCAGACCAGCGAGTCTCATGTCAGTGGTTGGGAAACTATTGGAGAAGATTCTGAAGGTGAGAATCTATCTCCATTTGGAGAGGCAAGATTTGATCAGGGACAAAACGAATTTTTTTTATTGTTAAGCTTAAATAGTTTTGTAATAAACTAAACATGAGTACATTATACTCTTATCTACTGTACCCTATTTTGTGCCTCATGGAAGAATAGGCAGAGTACTACTTCTAACCATCCACAGGAAAAAATATTTAAAAATGGGAGCACAAACAATGTGTTGAAAGTTTCCTTTCTCCAACAACTGCTCATAAGATAGATGTGTTTGATTAGCTTCAACCCATTTTCCAGTCGGCATAAATTCACAACTTTCAACTCCCTATTATTTAGCAATACATAACAGTCTCACTGAAAGGCTACAAAATGTCTTGTGTGAGGAGTGTCATACCGGTGAAGTAAGAGTTGCTCTTGAAATTATGGCTAAGCTCCATTGTGGGTACAACATTACTCATTTCATGACTGAAAGATAAATCTATCAATGTGCTCTCATGCTCTTGTTGTTTGGGTAGGTGGGGGAATGACTCAAGGCTTAATTAAATAAATAAATAATAAAATCAAGCACAAGAGTATAGTGTAGTGAATTGCTCCAAAATATATCTAAAAATTGGGCTTAGCAGAAAGTTTAAAGACCTTATGCATTTCACATAAAAGATGAAATGGGTCTGATTTGAAGCTTGAGTTGTATCCATTCAGTAAAACCTTCGCTAACTTATTTTTGATCCCCTTCCTCTCACCTAGATGAACATGACTGGGATAAACAGCATTGTGTATTTCGGCTGGTTCAATGGCAAGGATCCAAACCCACAACGGAACCCTGGAGAAATTACAATGTATTCCTACCTTGTATTTTACAAGTAAAATCACAAATCCTTGCTAACCAGGACTTGAAATTAATGCTAACTCAGAAGGAGTTTGCTAACAAACACTGGAAGTTTATTACTGAGGTAACAAGCTGTTGGATAAATGTCTCAGTCTGTACTGCTTGTTTGATGCTACTGTCTTTAATGATCACTGTCAAAATGTTCTAGAATACATATTTGAATGTCATTCGGGCCAGCTTCATTGGCCACATTTTAATAATTTAAATCGCCATTTTCAGCCTCATATTTTCCTGGAAGACGATTGAGGTGCAGAATTATAATTGACCAGATCTGCCTCAGAAAAGCTTAAGCTTTGCTAAAGGGTATCTTTTTCTACTGTTAATTTTTAATTCTAGAACCAAAGGTTGCTTTTACTATTGTCAAAATACATACAATTTTCAAAGGCCTGAGTTGGACTTAATTTTGTAACTTGCATTCTATGACAGTATTACTTTCTTTCCAAACAAAATGTTTCTTCACATTCTAACCCTTGTGATTTGAAGCAAAACTGCTAAATGTTGCTATTATGTATCCACATTCATTACAAGGCAGTGGGGTGTGTATTATTTTGCTCATTGCATAAAAGGCCTAACTAAAAGTGAAAGCTGGTGACCAAAAATAAGGCTGACCAATAAACCTGCCACTTCACATGGCTCGGCAAACTAATATGCCATCTCTGTTGATTATATCTTCACTGCATTAAATCTTTTCATTTATCACAAAGTAGCACTGAGAATTCACATCATTTTGCATCAAGGTTCCATTCTCTTACTTTATGCCCTCAGTTTGTGTGCTGTAATAAATTGTTTTGAGTGTTACCTTTTAAAAGAATACCGTGTAAATTTGGTCCCAGTCTTTCAGTTTTCTGTATGTACCTACATTGTAGTTGAGAAATTAGTATTTCAGTTCAAATAACCTGTTTTCATGTTATCTGTCAGTTGTACGTTGACAGCAGGGTTAAACTTGAAGTTCTGCAGACTACAGGCCTCAAATGTATTGCACAGCCGTTGGTACACAGTAAGAGTGAATCTTTCTGTGACAGCTGCTTAGCAACAGCTAGTCTTGGATTTTGTAGCCAAGATGTCACTTAGGAATAGATGGCTGCAGTTTCAATCATATATCATATTACTCCAGAGATGCTTCTGAAATCTTTGGGTAACTAAAATTACATTGAACCTTAATGAAATTCACAAAGGAGGCTGGGTAACATTTTTGCAGATACACCAGAGCAATTTTTAAATTATGGTGAGTAGGTTACACACACATCCTGAACTCTAAGATTCTGACCCCCTAAGCACAGCCGTCTCAGTCCTCTTTATGTTTATATTTCTTATCCGCTGGTTTGCCTGTTTGAATTTAATAGGCCAGAAGATTTAGAAAAAGCTCTTCTTGGTATTATTGCCTCATCCTTGGATCCCAAATCAGCTCCTCCAGATCTGTGTGCACAGTAGCACAGTGGTTATTAGCACTGTTGCTTCACAGCGCCCGGGACCCGGATTCGATTCCCGGCTTGGGTCACTATCTGTGCAGAGTCTGCACTTTCACCCCCATGTCTGCGTGGGTTTCCTTCGGGCGCTCCGGTTTCCTCCCACAAGTCTTGAAAGACATGCTGTTAAGTAATTTGGACATTCTGAATTCTCCCTCAGTGTACCCGAACCGGCGCTGGAGTGTGGCGACTAGGGGCTTTTCACAGTAACTTCATTGCAGTGTTAATGTAAGCCTACTTGTGACACTAATAAAGATTGTTAATATTATTGAATCAATAACTTGGGATAATAAAGGAGCGGCAGTCCAAAAAAAGCAGGTTTGGTGGATTAGCCATGCTAAATTGCTTCGTAGAGTCCAGGCATGTGCAGGTTAGATGGGGTTAGGGGGATAGGACCAGGGGAATGGGCCTAAGTAGGGTGTTATTTCAGAGGGTCGGTGCAGACTCAATGGGCACTGTAGCAATTCTATGGTTCTAATGGGAATATGAACTTGAACCTGTATGACCCTCAAGATTCTTAGGTATGACCTACAAAGGCAAAATACATCTCTGCCAGAGCCTGACCAAAGTTTGAAAGTACTGGCTGACTGTATCAGGAAATTGAAGTATATTTGAAATAGTAATTTGGATTATTAAAATTGAAAACTAAAGTCATGTTTAAAACACAAGTTATTTGGGTATATTAGCATAATTATTATGTATCCCTATGAATTATAGTACTCAGTTTCTACTTTATAATAATTTGTACTCAGAGTTTTACAATTTTTTGCTCTTTTAAAGCTATTGAATTGAAATCTTTCATATTGCTTGTCTGATGACAGCAATTCACTTTAGCATATAGGCTACACAGACAGTCTGTTATCGCCACTGTCACTTAGAACAGGAAATCAGTTTTTAAAGGTTTATTTGTAATGTGGGACTTTGTTTCCATGGACACCCATGGCAGATGTAGGGTAAATCCAAACTCCGACTACTGTTTCATGGAAATGTTTAGCTATTTTTGATTTATGGTATTTGAACAGTTAATCTTGAAATATCAGCTGCAGGCTTTGAAACATTGAATTGTGGCAAATATTGTGTACTCAAGCCCCAAAATTGGCACATTTATATATACTACAGAACAACAGTAGTTCTAGGGGAGGTGGCGGCACTGTGGTGTTGTCACTGGACTAGTAATCGCATCACGCCATGTGGTAGGGTTGCATCAGCAGATGGTGGAATTTAAATTCAATACAAATATAGAATTAAAAGTCGAATGATGACAGTGAAACCACTGTTGATTGTCATAAAAACCCATTTGGTTCACTAATAATAATAATCTTTATTATTGTCACAAGTAGGTTTAGATTGACACTGCAATGAAGTTACTGTGAAAAAGCCCTAGTCGCCACATTCTGGCACCTGTTCGGGTACACTGAGGGAGAATTCAGAATGTCAAATTCACCTAACAGCACGTCTTTCGGGACTTGTGGGAGGAATCCGGAGCACCCGGAGGAAACCCACGCAAACACAGGGAGAACGTGCAGATTCCGCACAGACAGTGACCCAAGCCGGGAATCAAACCTGGGACTCTGGTGCTGTGAAGCAACAGTGCTAACCACTGTGCTACCGTGCCGTTTCATTCACTCTGAGATTGTTTATTAAACATTACACATTACTGAATCCAAATCAGCCTAATTGGACCACAACATATTATTCTAGGAAACTGTCCCGAATACATTTTATGAATTCTTCCTCATGGCTAGCTCTGCCAATTTGATTTTCCCAATCTACATGATGATTAAAGTCACCTATGATTAAGGCACTAACTCTTTTAAATGCCTATGCCCCCAATGAAAGGAAATCTACTGCCCACATCAACCACAACCTGTAACCTCACGGCCCAACATATCCCCCACTCTACCTTTACAAACCCCGGGATCAATACTAGTTCAGTGAAACTGGGGTGGACAAATACACAACTCACTGGAGAAGGAGGATCCATAAGTATCCCCATCTTCGATGATGGGGAAGTCCAGCACATCAGTGCAAAAGATAAGGCAGAAGCATTTGCTACAATCTTCAGCCAGAAGTGCCAAGTGGAAGAGTCACATTGGCATTCTCCAGAGGCCCCAGCATGACAGATGTCAAGAACCAAGAACAGTACAGCATAGGAACTTGCCCTCGGCCCTCCAAGCCTGTGCCAATCATGATGCCTGTATAAACTAAAACCTTCTGCATCCCTCTTTTCCCATCCTATTCATGTATTTATTAAGATGCCTCTTAAATGTTGCTATCGTACCTGCTTCCACCACCCATATCGGCTGCCATGGCCGGGTGCCCTGGCCTCTGAAGCCACCAGCTACATGCATTGGACTGACACTGCACATTTCCTGTTTCTGCACCCCCCCCCCCCCCCCCCCCCCCCCCCCCCCCCCCCAACCCAACCAGGAGAAGGAACAGACTGGAGGGGGACCGCCGGACCTACCGGCCCCTCGCCGCAGCAGAGAAAAAGGCCCTGGATGTGGTCAGCTGGCCCGAGGAAAGGGCAGTTGTAGGGGTGAAGATCGGCATTGGGCGAGGATGTGAGACCTCGCTGAGTTGCGGTTCACCATGACGCGTGTGTCACCTCCCCCCACACCACCCTCACCCTCACACCATCCTCACACCACCCACTCACCCCACTCCACACACATCCCCCCCACCCACAATCTAATCATTCCTCTTGTCTTGGGTCTTACATGAGCTGCTGGTGATGGGGCGGTCCCTTTTGTTGTGCCCCGGACCCAGCCAGAGCCCCAGGTGCGACCAGCGAAGAGGACACCAACACAGACGCAAGAGGTCAACCCAAGAGCCAGGACACCCCGGAGCCCGAATCCAATGATGACAGTGATTTCCCATCACAGCTGTCTCCAGCACCCTCCACCATCCCAGAGACACTCTCCTCGGTTCGGTTGGGCATGTTAGTGAAGAGGCTCCTGGGACACTGTGGTGCGCACCACACACATGCTCCGGTATAGCGGTAGTGGTAGGAACTCCCGAGGGGGCGGTCGGTCGGAGATCAGGCTGACTCCAAGGACTAGCTGCCGTCCAGACGGGTTTCGGGCTTCTGGAACGGACAGTCCCATCGATCGTGGAGATGCAGTCGCAGAGCCGGGGACTACATGAGAAGTCCAACCGCGATCAGGAGCAGGAGGTGGTGCCGGCCATGTGTGCCGCCATGGACAAAGCCACACGGGTGGCTTCCACGGTGGACGTCCTGGGGACGAGGGTTTCGGCAATAGGTCAGCGTGTCCAAGGCCTGGGGTAATCTGTGGCCCAGAGCAGGGATATTCTCTCACAGGCAGCCATGTGCCAAAGCCATCTGGGCATTGCAGTGGCGCTCCTGAGCATGGCGCGGTCACAGCAGGCCATGGCTGAGAGCGTCGGTGGCTTTGCCCAGGCGCTGTCTGGCGGTCCCCCTCCAGTCTGTTTCTGCTCCTGGCGGTTATGGGCAGCCTTCTGGTTGGGTTGGGTGGGGGGAGGTGGGACGGAAACAGAAAATGTGCAGAGTTAGTCCAATGCATGTAGCCCAGGGGGTGGGTAGCTGGTGGCTTCAGTGGCCAGGGCACCCGGCCATGGCGGCCGATATGGGTGCCAGCATATACAGTGATACAGACACAGAGGGAGGTGGCCCAGTCCCAGAGGGAGAAGATGTAGTCACTGGCTGATGTGGCACAGACCCAAACGGTCTGTGTACAGTTAATGGGTGAGGTGGCAGTCCCAGACGGAGGTGGTCCGGTCCCTGTGCTCCATGGCTGTGAGCATGCAGACCCTGGTTGAGACAGCAGCGGGCCTCCAGGTCTGGCAGCGCCAGGTGGCGGGGGAGCCTCAGGGATAGCTCCGCTGGCATCCCCATCCCAGGGAGTAGCCCGGGGGCAATTGGTCACCCCGAGGGAGGAGGAGGTGATGGGGCCCGTGCCGATGACTCTCACAGGGGAGGTGCTGGAACACCGCAGCACCTCGGACTCCCCCCTCCCGTCCATGGCGCATCTGGTGGGCAGTGGCCAGAACAGGGTGGCACCCAAGCAGCAGCCGGGCCCATCCAGGTCCAGTCGCCCCAGAAGACGCCCGCCAAAGGGGACGCAGGACGGGAATCACAGAGGCTGCCTCCACTCCTGATGTACCATCCGGAGAACCACCTAGACAAAATGTTAGGGCCCCTAAGGCCAGAAAATTGGACACCAGTTAAGTTGGCACAGGTGCAGAGCACAGTTTAGTGATGGACCCTAGGGCACAAATCTGTATATATATTTTCACATTAAATATCTGTGCACAATGTTACAACCTGCCTCAGTGCTCTGTCAGAAGGGTGTGAGGGGTAGGTTGGTCTGGGCTGGACGCAGAGTGGTGGACGCATGCAGGCATCACCCAGGTGGACGATGGAAAGTGCTACCGTGGGCAGGAGTCAGCCGTTGTCATATGACTAGATGACCAGAGCTCGCCGCAGAGCGGGTAGTCATCATCCTCCATCCCATGGACCAGACCTGCTGTTACTGCCAACCCAGGTCCCTCACCCTGTAGTGCGGGAGGTATGTATCACGGAGGGGGTTGCAGGTGGGGGGGAGAGTTGCGGTTTCCGTGCCCCTGGCCAGTCCCACCCTCCCCAAATTGGTGAACCAGGAGACGATCAGAGTGTCCCGTACGCGTTGGCCCTGGCCCACACTTTGTGCGGCCTCCCATGCCTGCACGTGCCCCATGTCCTGTCCATCCCCCCCCCATCTTCCTCGCCGGACAAGACCTGGACAACCGCATCTTCAGGATGCCGAAGCACCACTCAATCACGCTCCTGGTCGCTGCATGGCCGTCGTTGTAGCGTGTCTCCATGTTGGTCTGTGGCATCCGGATAGGCTTCATCAGCCACGACTGCAGGATAACCCCTGTTGCCTGGGCACCAATCCCCCAGCCGATGGTGTGCCTCAAAAGAGGCCAGGAACCGGTGAGTGTACCAAGATGAAGGCGTTGTGCACACTACCCAGGTATCGGGTGCGTCCTTGCTTCATGCGCATCTCATGGTCACACATCACCTGCACGTTCATCAAGTGAGCACTCCCAGTGAGACAGAGAGGACACATCTAGAGTGAGACACATCGAAGAGTGAGTTTGGGAGCTGGGAATTTGAAGCTAGGTGGGAATTCGAGGCTGAGTGGGAGGAGGTTCTTTTTATCCCTTGATTTGTTAAACTCAAATGTCCAGTGAGTGGCCTTGCCTTGCTGCAGGTGACTACGAGGGAGAGAGCTGATTCGTGAGCAGCAGGCAAGACAGGTAAGTCCTTCACATCGGGAGTGGAGCTGAGCGGGAGAAAACCGGAGTGCAGTCTGGGAAGGTAAGTGATACTCTGCGTCTTTGTCTGTGTCTCTCTGTCTGTTTTCAAACTGTGGGGGGAAAGAACTGAGAAGTGACATCACAGTAAAGCTGTGACTGATTGGCTGGTAGGGTGGTAGGGTATCTGTGTTAAATTTGAAAAAAAAACATTGAAAAACTAATTAAAACTAATTAATTAACTAGGTAGAGGAATAACTAAACCTGAGGGCAGAGATTCGTTTTTTGCATTTAATTTTACAGTAAAAATCTATCACCAGGGACCATATAGTTAATTGTAACTTAATCTAATAATAATTTAAGTATTTATTTTAAATTAATTAACTAGTGCTTAAATGTCACTCAGCGGGGTGGAGTGCTCTAACTGTGAGATGTGGGAGTTCTGTGATGCTACCAGCGTTCCGGTCGACTATGTCTGCAGGAAGTGCAACCAATGGCAGCTCCTCATAGACCACATGGTTCGGTTGGATGCACTTAGGAGTATGCAGGTGGCGGAAAGCATCATAGATTGGAGTTATAGAGACATGGTCACACTCAAGGTGCTGGCAGACAGATGAATGACTGCTAGAAAGGGCAGGCAGTCAGTGCAGGAATCCCCTGTGGCTGTCCTCCTCTCTAACAAGTATACCGTTTTGGATACTGTTGGGGGGATAGCCTATTGGGAAAACAACAGCAGCCAGAACAGTGGCACCAAAACTGGCTCTGTTGCTCAGCAGGGGAGGGCAAAGTGCAGGAGAGCGATAGTTATAGGGGACTCTATAGTAAGGGGCACCAATAGGCGCTTCTGTGGACGTGAAAGAGACTCCCAAGATGGTATGTTGCCTCCCTGGTGCAAGGTCAAGGATGTCTCTGAACGAACACAGGACATCCTGAAGGGGGAGGGTGAACAGCCAGAGGTCGTAGTACACATAAGTACTAACGACATAGGCAGGAAGAGTGATGAAGTCCTGCAGAAGAAGTTCAGGGAGTTAGGCAGTAAGTCAAAAAGCAGGACCTCCAGGATTGGGGTAATCTCAGGATTACTCCCTGTGCCACATGCCAGTGAGGCAAGAAATAGGAGGACAGTGCAGCTAAATACGTGGCTAAACTGGAGGTTTCTGGACCACTGGGATCTCTTCCAGGGCAGGTGTGACCTGTACAAGAAGGACGGGTTGCATCTAAACTGGAGGGGCACCAATATCCTGGCTGGGAGATTTGCTAGAGTCACTCGGGAGAATTTAAACTAGTTTGGCAGGAGGATGGGATCCAGAGCTTTAGCTTAGAAGATGTAATAACTGAAGGGGAAATAGAGCACAAAAATAAAAGAACAACATCACCCTGTCTGCTCAAACACAGTGGTTTGAAGTGTATTTGTTTCAACGTCAGAAGTAAAGCGGGTAAGGCAGATGAGCTTAGAGCACTTATTAATACTTGGAACTATGACGTTGTGGCTATCACAGAAACATGGTTAAAGGAAGCGTGGGATTGGCAGCTGAATATTGGAGGATATAGATGCTTCAGGAGAGATAGAGGGGGATGTAAAAGGGGTGGGGGAGTAGCATTACTGGTTAAGGAAAATATTATAGCCGTACTACGGGAGGATACCTCGGAGGGCTCATACAATGAGGCAATCTGGGTAGAGCTCAGGAACAGGAAGGGGACAATCATAATGTTGGGCATTTATTACAGGCCCCCCAACTGCCAGCGAGAGCTAGAGGAGCAAATAGATTTTGGATAGGTGCAAAAGTAACAGGGTAGCTGTGGTAGGGGATTTTAATTTCCCCTATATTGATTGGGACTCACTTAATGCCAGGGGCTTGGATGGGGCAGAGTTTGTAAGGTGTATCCAGGAAGGCGTCTTGATGCAATATGTAGATAGTCCAACTAGGGAAGGGGCAGTACAGGATCTGGTATTGGGGAATGAGCCTGGACAGGTGGTTGAGGTTTCCGTAGGGGAACATTTTGGAGTAGTGACCACAATTCCGTAAATTTTAGGGTACTTTTGGATAGGGATGAGGGTAACCCTCGCGTTAAGGTGCTAAACTGGGATTGGATTGGATTGGATTGGATTTGTTTATTGTCACGTGTACCGAGGTACAGTGAAAAGTATTGTTCCGCGAGCAGCTCAACAGCTGGGAAAGGCAAATTACGCTAACATTAGGCAGGAATTGAAGAATTTCGATTGGGTGCGGCTGTTGGAGGGTAAATCAACATTGGACATGTTGGATTCTTTCAAGCGCCAGTTGATTAGGATTCAGGAAAGTTACATTCCTGAGAACGAAGGATAAGTATGGGAAGATTGGATAATGAGGGATATTGTGAACCTCGTCATTGGGAACTGCATTTCCCAATTTCGGCGTCGGGGAAAAAGTGACTAGGGGACGGGCCGTGGGGCAGGGGTGATCCCCCCACCCTCACCCCACCCCCACGGGACTGAAGTGGTGTCCAGGCATGGAGTGCCATTGCCACGGCCTGCAAGGCAGCCATCTTGCTGCGCACCCCACTGACCACCCACATTGGCCCCTGGTTTTGCAGTGACACTAGCCATATAGGTGCTCCCACTCCTGCACCCCAGCCCCCACTCTCCTGCCCCATCACCCCCCACCCTCCGCCATATGACACCCCCACTTGACCACCACCCGCCGGAGGAGCATCACACAACCAATCAAGGGCAACACCCAGAGTTGCCCCTACAGAGGGGCGTTGCACAAGACCGCAGAGCATATCCATGGCAGCAGAGGCGGGCACCAGGGCCAGAAACCCTCCTGGTGCCGGGCATTGACAGGGCCGGTGTGCATGGATGGGGGAGGAGGGACATGTGGAAACAGGGTCCGCAGTGCCAACCGGCACCACCGTGTAGCCTGTTGGACAAGGTTAGGCATAGAGGTATGCACCATGCTAACATGCCAGCCTTTCACCTCCTGCAAACAGTGGATATTGTACTACAACCAGCAATGGTGGTCCGGGGATAGGCACTGCGGCTGTACGAGCTGGAGCTACTCGAGGAGAAAGCTGCAGCAGCGGAGCTTTTCCCAGAGGAACAGCAGGCAGCCACTGCGAATGGAGAGCTGGCTGCCCAACAGGCCGAGGAGAAGGAGGTGCCATGGAGGCCTTGGATGCACCAGCAGCGCCTGTCATTCGAGGACCTGTCGGACCAGACATGCCGTTGAACACTCTGGCTGAGCAGGCGGACAGTGCAATATATCTTTGAGCTTTGACAAAGGGTCATCTGGACTCAAAACATTGGCTCTTTTCTCTCCCTACAGATGCTGCCAGACCTGCTGTGATTTTCCAGCATTTTCTCTTTGGTTTCAGATTCCAGCATCCGCAGTAATTTGCTTTTATTTAATGCAATATAGCTGCCTGATCATGGTGCATCTGGCACCGCGGAGGCACCCGCTTCCGGTGGCTGACAAGGTGATGGTCGCCCTGAACGTTTACGCCACAGGCTTCTTCCAAACGTGGAGTGGGGACCTGTCCAGGATCTCACAGAGCTAAGTGCACATGTGCATCCGCGCCATCATGGAGGCCTCATGTGCTAAGTCGGCACAATACATCCATTTCATAGAATCATAGAATTTACAGTGCAGAAGGAGGCTATTCGACCCATCGAGTATGCACTGGCCCTTCGAATGAGCACCCAACTTAAGCTCACACCTCCATCCTCGTAACCCAGAAACCCCACCTAACCTTATAGGACACTAAGGGCAATTTAGCGTGGCCAATCAACCTAACCTGCACATCTTTGGACTGTGGGAGGAAACCGGAGCACCCGGAGCAAACCCATGCAGACACGGGGAGAATGTGCAGACCCAAGGAGGGAATCGAACCTGGGACCCTGGAGCTGTGAAGTAACTGAGCTAACCACTGTGCTACCGTGCCGCCCTCTGGTCACTCTTCCCTCCCTCCAGCCCGGCCAGTGTGCAGCCCGGCAGCCTACCGTCACGCCTCACCATGTCCTACCACCTCTATCTCCCTAATCAGCCAAGGAGCCTGTTTCTCGATTTTTAAAGGCACAAGTGAACCTCACCATCGGGAATTCGCCCCAGTGGGGGTGGTGAATCACGGAGAATACCAAGTCAGGCACGCAATGATATGCCAACGGCATTTACTGTACGTGCAAAGTGAAATGCATTGACGCCACTTTTGAGTCACCGGAGAATTGCGATTTGGCGTGATCCCAGCACCCGCCACGAGATTGGCATCAAAACCGATTTTCCGCCCAATTGTGTTTCCCGATTCCGATGTCGGCTGAGGGAGAATCTCGCCCAGAGATTTATTCTTGTTTTACCTGTTGTATTTTCCATGTTTCTATTCTATCTGTGGTCCTACATTTGAGATATGGACTTCATGGTGTTTTGAAGCGTTGTTGGGAATGGTTGGAAATGTTGGGGGAGTGGGTGTGGGGATGGCTTTGTATGATGTTCAATATTAAACTTGGGTTTGGGTGTTCCTGTGTATGGAATTGTTGAATATATAACTTACATTATTCTCCAGGTGGGGGTCACTCTGCTAATCGAGATGCTAGTTAACAGGAGCAAAGTGGGGGAGAAAGCTGAGGCTGGTTATCTGGGGGTGGTTGTTTTCTTTGTTTGTAACAAGCCTCGGATGGTTGAGTTTTCTTTGTTTAGGATGGGGGAGGGGAGAGGGAGGGGTCGGTGGGAGAGGGGTGAGCTGTTGGTTTGTTGTTCAGTAGGGGAAGAGTGGGGTTGGAGGGGGAGGGACGGGCTGCTCACGATGAAGGTTTTTTTGTTGAGCTACTGGGTGACAAGGCCATCCTGGGTGAACCTGATGTCTGTGGGAGGCGGCGCCCTGTTGAATTCCTTGTTGATGGGAAATGACTGATCGTGGGGGGGGGGGGGGGGGGGGGGGGGGGGTTGCCCGGAGGCCCCCAACCAGAATCTGTGATTCAGTGGTCACGTAGAACATACGGGGCTTAAATGGGCCGGTTAAAAGAACTTGGGTGTTTGCCGATTTAAAATACTTGAGGGTGCATGTTATTTTCCTGCAGAGGACACATCTGAGAGTTCAAGACCAGACAAGACTGAGGAAGGAGTGGGTGGGTCGGGTGTTCCATTCGAGCTTTGACGCGTAGACAAGTGGGACCACGGTGCTTGTTAATAAGTGGGTGGCCTTTTCGGTGGGTAATATAGTGATGGATTCAGGAGGGAGATATGTGATGGTGAGTGGGACTTTGGAGGGGGCCCCTATGGTGTTGGTGAATGTGTACGTGCCGAATTGGGAGGATATGGATTTAATCAAGGTGTTGACAGCCATTCCTCACTTGGACACACATCAGTTGATCGTGGGGTTGGTTTGCTCCAAATCCTCGACAATACCGGGGGTGGCGAAGGGACTATAGTGTTTATGGAGCAGATGGGGAGAGCGGACCCGTGGAGACTCAGATACCCGAGGGAGAAGGAGTTCTCCTTTTCACACACGTGTATCGGGTCTACACCCGTATTGACCTCTTTGTAGTGGGTAAGTTGTTGCTCCCTGGGATAGTGGGGGTGGAGTATTCAGTGATTGTTATATCTGACCATGTTCCGTGCAATGTGGATTTGTGTTTGGAGAGGAGCTGTACTCAGTGATCCCCGTGGAGACTGGACATTGCTGCTTGCAGATAGGGGAAGGGAACATTTCTGATATCTATGGACAGTTGGTGGAGAGGGAGAGGGCTTTGCTGGAGGAGATAAAGAGAAAATGGGAGGAAGAGTTGGGTTGTGCATTTGAGGAGGGGATGTGGAATGAGGCTTTGCATGGTAAATTCTACCTCCTTGTGTGCAAGACTGAGTTTAAAGTGGTGCACAGAGCGCACGTGACTAGGGCAGGGTTCTTTCCGGGGCTGGAGGATAGATGCAAGCATTGTTCAAGGGGCTGGTGAACCACTCACATATGTTTTGGTCCTGCCCTAAGTTGGTGACGTTCTAGGCTTCCTTTTTTGAACTTGTGTCAGAGATTTTGGGGGTAATGGTGGTGGTGATCTTTGGAGTATCAGATGAGCTGTGGCTGCAGGAGGGCGAAGAAGGCCTTGGTTTGTGCCTCTCTGATAGCCCAGAGGAGGGTTCTGATTGGGTGGTGGGCATCGGAGCTGCCTAAAGCAACAACTTGGTTGAGTGACCTGTCAGAGTTTTGGCACCTGGAAAAATATCAAGTGCATCATTTGGGGGGACAGAGGAGGGGGGGGGGGGGGTCAGAGGATGGGGTCTATTTGAAGTGGAGGCTGTTTATTTCCTTCTTTAAGAATTAGTCATCATCAGCAATTTGGGGGGGGGGCGGAGAAATGGGGGTTATTTGAATAAAAGAGGGAAATATGGGACTGGCTGGTGGGGGTATTTTTGTAAAAATTGTACAAAGTTTTTTTTTGTGTACGTAGTAAAATGGAAAATTTCTTGAATAAAAATATTTTCAAAAAAGAGCTTGACACCATCCAGGACAAAACATTTGAATCCCTTCTGCAAACATTCACTCCCTCCACCACCGACGCACAGTAGCAGCAGTGTATACCATCTACAAGATGCACTGCAGGAACTCCTCAAGGCTCCTTAAATAGCACCTTCCAAACCCACAACCACTACCATCTAGAAGGACAAGGGCAGCAGATACACGGGAACCCCACCACCTTGAGGTTCACCTTCTAGCCACGCATCATCCTGACTTGGAACTAGATCGCCTTTCCTTCACTTGCTGGGTCAAAATCATAGAACTCCCTCTCTGACAGCACTGTGGGTGTACCCAAACCTCATAGACTGCAGCGGTTCAAGAAGACAGCTCACCAACACCATCTCAAGGGCACTTCGGGATGGGTTTGCCAGAAAAGCCCACATTCTGTTACTGAATAAAACAGACAGACGATACAAAGCTTGTAGCGATTTAAATAATTATGAGTTGCATTTAAGTACTTTGTATTTAATCATCCTTCATGATCTTCTCAATTTTTCCTATTACTAATGATGAAATTCGAATAAATGATTTGCATTTACATATTTTAACTCTCATCAGATTTTATACAGGTATGAACAGTAATAGATGTGAAACAAATAGCTGTGTTTAAAGGTCAACTTTGAAATGTATTGGGTTTGCTGAAGTTAACTGCCTGCAGTTTATGCTTGGTTCCATTCTTGTGAAGAAGCAAGTGGCTTGAAGGTATAAACACTTGTCGGAACATTGATGCTCATAGTACCACATTCTCTAATGCTTTTTTATTTAGAAGTTATTTTTGCTGCTGTATTTCATGACACACTGTAATACAGCTAAACCTGATCGATGACTCTTACAAATTTTGGTCAGTTTGTTCAATTTTAAGAGGGGGCAGTACCTCATGGATTGATCCATTCTGACTCAATTTAGAAGCATAAATCATTCAGGACTTGTTTTTGTGTATCAGATGATTTAATGGGTCTTTAGAATGCTACTGCTCAGGGCACGCATTAATCAGAATGGATAATAACAGCCAGTGAGTGTGAGTCATTTAAGAAGACCATTGGCTATTTTATTTTTAGCCAAATAAGGAGCTGAACACAGGCAGCCAATTTGGTGTGTGGATGATTACTGTGCTACAAGAAGTAACATTTTCTGGAACATTTTACCATTTTACAAAGTTTTTTTCCAAAACGATCCATAAAGTGTTTTTCAAAAATTGAATATTAGAAACAATTGTATTTCTGACAGTAACTCTTTACAATATACAAGTTGAAGTAAATATAATCCCACTCTCAAACCAATAAGTGGGCTAGGAACTTCACTGAAATGATGCACAAATGAATTTCATGGGACTACAAGGAGAGATGGTGACATGGCAGTCCTGTCATTGGACTAGTAATCCAGAGGCCCAGGGTTCAAATCCCTCCATGGCATCGTGTGCAATTTAAGATAAATTAGTCAAATCTGGAATTGAAAACTAGTCTCAGTGATGGTAACCACGAAAATATCATTGATTGTCATTAAAAACCCATCTAGTTCACTTCTGTCCTTTAGGAAAGGAAATCTGCTGTCCTTACCTGCTCTGGCCTATGTGACTCCAGAACCACAGCAATGTTGTTGACTCTTAACTGCCCTCTGAAATGGCTGAGCAAGTCACTCGGTTCAAGCGCAATTAAGGTTGGGCAACAAATGATGGCTTTCCAGTGATGCCCACTTCCCATGTAGGAATAAGTGAAAAATAAACAATGGGCTGAACCACCACTACATCCTGTGCTGTAAAATAAATAACCCAACTCTTTTTCTCAAAGCCTCTCACTCTGAAGTAGCTCCAAAAAGGTTCCTTTGGATATCTGAGGCTAGTGAGAAGCATTACATATTGTGACTAACATAGAGATTGCCAGATCCAAAATGAAATAATTTTAACAATAGATAAAAAATTGGGAAATTATGTCCAATTATTATGAATTTAATATTGCACAAAGAACAAGCTGATGTTTCCTGAAGTTGCAGTTGGACATCACTTCGGAGTTGCATATTGTTTCTACTGCATTAGGAAAGTCTAAAATAGGCTATTTATGTTGAAAGCAAGTGTGAAAAGATTTTTTGCCTCTGCGATAATTTCAAATAATTTGCATGTATATTAATTTACTGCAGTGGATAGAAAATTACGTTTGGGTCTCACTGACTTTTTGTGGGGAGCAGTACCAAACGGCGATTGAATGAGGTTCCTGAGAAGGGATTGAATCCCAAAGCTTCAGGTACCTTGGGACTCTGCACATTAGAAAAAGCCTTACTGCCTCGCTCTAATGTGCAGATTTGCTAGAAACTGATCCCGCCCATTGTGGGCGGGATTCCCCTTGCAACGTCTTGCAAGATTGTGCTGAATCTTGCGAGGTATTGCGAGCAGGTAGATCCCGGGAGTGGGGTCGCCCGGCTTTCACCGGCCACGCTGCGCCGCGGTGAGATGCTTTTCTGGCGCAGAGTGGCCGGAAGATCGCTCCCTAAGTGTTGCTGCCAGGACTGAATTGTACACGATTCACGCTTCCATTGGGGCGCTATTTGGTAACTGGGCCAGGACATGTAAATGAGCCAGCACTCTGCCGGCTCGAACTCAGAGCAATTCCCAGCCCAGCAGGTGCTGAAACCACTGGGGCCGGAGTTAGCGCTAAAGAGCCTGACAGCTGGAGCTGTTTTTAAGTGCTCCACTTACCACAAACTCATTGTAGCCATGTGTTGGCTGACAGAGGACCCCCCCCTCAACAAATCGGGAGTTCGGGTGGACCCACAGCTCCATGAGAGTGAGGAGAGGAGGGACATCCTCTTTCCCAGGGCGGGCCACAGACTCAAGCCTGCCCTCCTGAACACCGCCTGGGAGGTGGTGGTAGAGGCAGTCACCCCTGCCAGTCTCAACAGAAGGAGACAGCTGGTGATCCGGAAGGGTGTGGGTCACTGGTGAGGCTTCTGCCTTGAGAGAGGCAACAAATCAGGGAAGGTTGCAAAGGCCACGCTGTCTTCGTGTTGAGCTCTGCAGTGGGGCAGCGCTTCTGAGGAGTGCCAGCAACTGGTGGGCCCCCGATTGAGTCTGTCATGTCTATCCCTTGATGAAACAGCTGGAGGATGAGTGTGGCCAGACGGTTCGCCTGGGTGGGCTCCTAGATGACCAGAGGCCTTCTGAGCATTCATAGGACACAGGCGGCACTCAGCAGTGTGAGCAGCCAGGAGCTTGTAAGTAGCACCAAAGGGATGCGTTTAAAACAGTGATCTTCAAAGTCGGGCGTGGGCGTTTGTTGGGAGGGTCGCGGAGCCGCCCGTCGCGACGCTCCTGATTGCGCAAATTCGCGCGAAACAGCCGGCTTCTAACTATGCCCCTGCGCGCGGCCTTTTTACCATATTTTAAAAATGCGGCCACACTGCGCATGCGTGCCCGCTCATCGGTGCGCATGCACAGAGTTTTGCGCACGCGCACCGGTGATCGGGCACGCATGCGCAGTGTGACCACATTTTGGTAATATGGTAAAAAGGCTGCTCGCTGCCGGCATAGTTAAAAGCCGGCTGCTGCTCGCTCTGCCCGGTTCGGAAGTGCTCGGTTCTTCTGAGCGAAGCTATGGCTGGGTTTCCCCCCGGTGACTAGCACCATCTGACCCACCCGCAGAGGACCAGCGCCATGGCGTCCACCTCGGAACTCGCCTGTATCTACAGCGCGCTCATCCTGCACGACGACGAGGTCACTGTCACCGAAGACAAACTCAATGCCCTAATTGTAACAGATGGTGTGACCGTTGAGCCTTTCTGGCCTAGCCTGTTTGCAAAGGCTTTGGCTAATATTGACGTCAATAGTCTGATCTGCAACGTTGGTGCTGGTAGCAGTGCTCCACCTGCTGCAGCAGTTTCCACCGCTGCCCCTGTCGCTGCTGAAGAGAAAAAGGAAGAGAAGAAACAGGAAAAATCTGAAGAGTCTGACATGACATGGGCTTTGGTCTCTTTGATTAAACGTGCCGTGCAACAACATTGTTACCATTTACAAAAAATAAATAAAAATTGAAAAAAAAATGGCTGCTGGGGCTGAAGACCAGGAATCTGCGCAATCGGAGATGCAGATTTAAAAAAAAATTCTATGTATTCTTCCTGCCTGAGGGAGGCAGAGAGCAAGTCACAGCCCCCGAACGTCACCATTATGTGCTTTGGGAGCGATTGCGATTCCTCCATTTTGTCAGCAGCAAACAAGGTAAGAGAAAATGGTGGGTCGCAAAGGTCGGCCGGCGTGGGTCCCGAAGATCGGCCTGCGTGGGTCCCGAAGGTTGGCCAGTTGGTAAAAATGGGTCCCCGGGAAAAACAGTTTGAAAAACACTGGTTTAAAAGACATACTGCAGCAAAGGTGGTCTGAGCCAGGTCACAACAGGGACACCCCAAGACCAACAAGTTGTTTCCCATTACTGCCCCCAGCCTGGGAAGCCAACAATCTTTGAGGGATTTTCAGTGTTTTGTTAGCCTCACACTCCCCTCCGTAGCCATGGTACCCAGGCCCCGTTTGTAAATACCGACACTAATTCAAGCCCGCGAGACCTCCACCCACGAAGGAGTGGAGCATGAAGTGCCCAGCATGCTAATGAGATTGAAATCCATGCAAATGATGGTTTTGCATGGATCCGCCTGAATGGGGCGTGATCATCAATATCGCCTGCAGTGAGGGACTGGAGAATGGCATCAGAATCGCCACCAGACGCAAAATGTGATTTTTTGATCACCCGCAATACTCTGCCCGATCACGATTTGGGTTTCCATAAGACCATAAGACATAGGAGCGGAAGGCCATTCGCCCCATCGAGTCCACTCCACCATTCAATCATGGCTGATTTCAACTCCATTTACCCGCTCTCTCTCGATAGCCCTTAATTCCTCGAGAAATCAAGAATTCATCAACTTCTGTCTTAAAGACACCCAACGTCCCGCCTCCACCGCCCTCTTTGGCAATGAATTCCACAGACCCAGCACTCTCTGGCTGAAGAAATTTCATCTCTGTTCTAAAGTGACTCCCTTTTATTCTAAGGCTGTGCCCCCGGGTCCTAGTCTCCCCTGCTAATGGAAACAACTTCCCTCCGTCCACCCTATCTAAGCCATTCATTATCTTGTAAGTTTCTATTAGATCTCCCCTCAACCTCCTAAACTCCAATGAATATAATCCCAGGATCCTCAGACGTTCATCGTATGTTAGGCCTACCATTCCTGGGATCATCCGTGTGAATCTCCGCTGGACCCGCTCCAGTGCCAGTATGTCTTTCCTGAGGTGTGGGGCCCAAAATTGCTCACAGTATTCTAAATGGGGCCTAACTAATGCTTTATAAAGCTTCAGAAGCACATCCCTGCTTTTATATTCCAAGCCTCTTGAGATAAATGACAACATTGCATTTGCTTTCTTAATTATGGACTCAACCTGCAAGTTTACCTTTAGAGAATCCTGGACTAGGACTCCCAAGTCCCTTTGCACTTCAGCATTATGAATTTTGTCACCGTTTAGAAAATAGTCCATGCCTCTATTCTTTTTTCCATTGTGCAAGACCTCGCACTTGCCCACGTTGAATTTCATCAGCCATTTCTTGGACCACTCTCCTAAACTGTCTAAATCTTTCTGCAGCCTCCCCACCTCCTCCATACTACCTGCCCCTCCACCTATCTTTGTATCACCGGCAAACTTAGCCAGAATGCCCCCAGTCCCGTCATCTAGATCGTTAATATATAAAGAGAACAGCTGTGGCCCCAACACTGAACCCTGCGGGACACCACTCGTCACCGGTTGCCATTCCGAAAAGGAACCTTTTATCCCAACTCTCTGCCGTCTGCCTGACAGCCAATCGTCAATCCATGTTAGTACCTTGCCTCGAATACCATGGGCCCTTATTTTACTCAGCAGTCTCCCGTGAGGCACCTTATCAAAGGCCTTTTGGAAGTCAAGATAGATAACATCCATTGGCTCTCCTTGGTCTAACCTATTTGTTATCTCTTCAAAGAACTCCAACAGGTTTGTCAGGCACAACCTCCCCTTACTAAATCCATGCTGACTTGTCCTAATCCGACCCTGCACTTCCAAGAATTTAGAAATCTCATCCTTAACAATGACTTCTAGAATCTTGCCAACAACTGAGGTTAGGCTAATTGGCCTATAATTTTCCATCTTTTTCCTTGTTCCCTTCTTGAACAGGGGGGTTACAACAGCAATTTTCCAATCCTCTGGGACTTTCCCTAACTCCAGTGACTTTTGAAAGATCATAACTAACGCCTCCACTATTTCTTCAGCTATCTCCTTGAGAACTCTAGGATGTAGCCCATCTGGGCCCGGAGATTTATCAATTTTTAGACCTCTTAGTTTCTCTAGCACTTTCTCCTTTGTGATGGCTACCATATTCAACTCTGTCCCCTGACACTCCTGAATTGTTGGGATATTACTCATGTCTTCTACTGTGAAGACTGACGCAAAGTACTCATTTAGTTCCTCAGCTGTTTCCTTGTCTCCCATCACTAGATTACAGCGTCATTTTGGAGCAGCCCAATGTCTACTTTTACCTCCCATTTGTTTTTAATGTATTTAAAGAAACTTTTACTATCATTTCTAATGTTACTGTCTAGCCTACCTTCATAATTGATCCTCTCTTTCCTTATTTCTCTCTTTGTTATCTTCTGTTTGTTTTTGTAGCCTTCCTAATCTTCTGACTTCCCACTACTCTTTGCCACATTATAGGCTTTTTCTTTTGCTTTGATGCATTCCCTAACTTCCTTTGTCAGCCATGGCTGCCTAATCCCCCCTCTGATAACCTTTCTTTTCTTTGGGATGAACCTCTGTACTGTGTCCTCAATTACTCCCAGAAACTCCTGCCATTGCTGTTCTACTGTATTTCCCATTAGGCTCTGCTCACAGTCGATTTTCGTCAGTTCCTCCCTCATGCCCCTGTAGTTACCTTTATTTAACTGTAACACCTTTACATCTGATTCTACCTTCTTTCTTTCAAATTGCAGATTGAATTCTACCATATTATGATCACTGCCTCCTAAGTGTTCCCTTACTTTAAGATCTTTAATCAAGTCTGGCTCATTACATAACACTAAGTCCAGAATGGCCTGTCCCCTCGTGGCCTCCATCACAAGCTGTTCCAAAAAGCCCTCTTGTAAACATTCAATGAATTCCCTTTCCTTGGGTCCACTGGCAGCATTATTTACCCAGTCCACCTGCATATTGAAGTCCCCCATGATCACGGTGACCTTACCTTTCTGACATGCACTTTCTCTTTCGTGGTGCATTTTGTGCCCCTGGTCCTGACCACTGTTAGGAGGCCTGTACATAACTCCCATTATGGTTTTTTTTGCCTTTATGGTTCCTCAACTCTACCCACACAGACTCCACATCATCTGACCCTATGTCGCTTAGTGCTATTGATTTAATTTCATTCCTAATTAACAAGGCAACCCCGCCCCCCCTCTCTCTTTTCGATAGGTTGTGAATCCCTGGATGTTTAAATGCCAGTCCTGAACCCCCTGCAACCACGTCTCTGTGATGCCTACCACATCATACCTGCCAGTCACAATCTGGGCCACAAGCTCATCTACCTTGTTCCGTACACTGCGCGCATTTAAATATAGCACCTTTAATTCTCTATTGACCGTCCATGTTTGTTTTCTTAGTGTGGTGGACCTTGGTTTACTGAGCCTTTCCATACACTGTGTCATATTTTGTGGGATGGGGACTATCGTAACCTCTCCTGAGTTCTGTCTTTTTGTGCTTTTTTGTATTCCTAAGCAGCTACGCTTCCCACTGATTACTTCACCTCTTGGTTCCCTGACTTTCCCTCACACCCCCCCCCCCCCCCCCCCCCCCCCAAATCTCTAGTTTAAAGTCCTATTGACCACCCTATTTACTCTTTTCGCCAGAACACTGGTCCCAGCTCGGTTCAGGTGGAGACCATCCAAACGGTATAGGTCCCCCCCTGTCCTAAAACTGATGCCAGTGTCCCGTGAAAAGGAACCCCTCTTTCCCACACCACTCTTTCAGCCACGTGTTAACTTCCCTTATTCTTGCCTCCCTATGCCAATTTGCACGTGGCTCGGGCAGTAATCTGGAGATTATGACCCTTGAGGACCTGTTTTTTAATTTGAATCCTAGCTCTTTATAATCTCTAAACAGGTCCTCTTTTCTAGACTTGCCTATGTTGTTGGTACCGACATGGACCACAACAACTGGATCCTCCCCCTCCCTCTCCAGTATCCTTTCAAGCCAGTCAGAGATGTCCCGCACCCTAGCACCGGGCAGGCAACATACCACGCGGGACTCTTTATCCTGCTCACAAAGGATACTATCTATCCCCCTGATAATAGAATCCCCTACAACTACAACTTGCCTATTTACTCCCTCCCCTTGAATGGCCTGCTGAACCATGGTGCCTTGGTCAGCTGACTCATCCTTCCTGCAGCCCTGTTCACCATCCACACAGGGAGCAAGTGCCTCATACCTGTTGGACAGGGTTAAGGGCTGAGGCTCCTGAGTTCCTGACTGCTGGTTCCCTTTACCTGCCTGACTTGCAGTCACACCCTGCTGTCACTGGCCACTGGCAGGATTTAAACTACTTACTCTGACAGGTGTGACTGCCTCCTGAAACACAGTGTCCAGGTAAGTCTCCCCCTCCCGGATGTGCCTCAGTGTTTGAAGCTCAGACTCCAGCTCATCAACTCTGAGCCGGAGCTCTTCGAGCAGCCAACACTTACTGCAGATGTGGTCGCTGCAGCTCGCCATGGGATCTGCCAGCTCCCACATCAAGCAGCTCAAGCACATCACCTGACCAGCCATCACTAATTAATTACTTATTTTAATTTAAGTTTACGAGTTTAGCTGTGTTTTTTTTTAAATTTGGGGCAGATTTGCTATCAATCAATCAGATCACAGCTTCCCTCGGACGTCACTTTTGGAAAAAAAAACTGGAAAACAGGAAGTTACTGTTAGGTTTTTATACTCACAGAGACTGCTCCTCCTCCTCCGAACGGCTCCCAAAATTAGGCCCGAAGAAAGAGAGAGAACAAAACAGTCGGGAAAAAGCACCGTCTCCCACTTTTCACCGAATTACCTCACTGCACCAAATTCTCACTCTGTCTGTGTCTCACTCACTCAGGCTGTGTCTCCTTGACCAGCGCAATGCTTACTAAGTGCGCTTTCTGTCTGTCTTTTATACAGACTTTAGGATGACTCACACTAAAATTTCAAAGAGAAGAATACAATGTGTACCTTTGTGCCCCTTAACAGGCCTCAGGTGACTGCCAGATAACTGCCTCTCAGCAATTAGGGTGGGGGCAGCTTCAGCCAATCAGACACTAATCTACACTGCACTTTTAACTGAAAAACAGCACAATTAGATTAACCACTTACCTTTCCTGGTTACCTCAATGCACCAAATTATCAAATTCTCACTCTGTCTGTGTCCCACTCACTCAGGCTGTGTCTCCTTGACCAGCGCAATGCTGGTCCAACATGAAGCGGAGAATCCCGAATTATTTAACAAAATATTTCATTTCACAATGAAATTACTTGCATTTCTTTATTTTAATTGCCTTGACTCTAGTTTTATTATATTTACAATTTTTGTCATACCATTTCTACTAATTATTCTGCTCAGTGTCACTCTCAAAATCCTCTGAATCAAATTTTACATCTGCATCTATTTCCTTGATGTTTGTTAATACTTTAGTATTTCAACAGCCATCTCATTGGCATCATCTAACGCGTCATTCTCTTTTTTTTTTAAATATGTTTTATAGAATTTTTTTTCCCAAACAACAATTTTTCCCCTCTTACAAAGCAAACGCAACAATAACAATAGAAATTTTTAACAATACACAAGTAACAAAACCCCTTTATCTTTGACCTAAACTAAACTAAACCCCCCCCCCCCCTTCCCCCTGGGTTGCTGCTGCTGGTCATCTGTCTTCCCTCTAACGTTCCCCTAGGTAGTCGAGAAATGGCTGCCACCGCCTGGTGAACCCTTGAGCCGATCCTCTCAGGGCAAACTTTATCTGCTCCAGTTTAATGAACCCCGCCATATCATTTACCCAGGCCTCCAGTCCGGGGGGCTTCGCCTCCTACCACATGAGTAGGATCCTGCGCCGGGCTATTAGGGACGCAAAGGCCACAACGTCGGCCTCTTTCGCCTCCTGCACTCCCGGCTCTTCCGCAACTCCAAATAGAGCTAACCCCCAGCCTGGTTTGACCCGGGCCTTCACCACCCGCGAAATCACTCCCGTCACTCCCTTCCAATACCCTTCCAGTGCCGGGCACGCCCAAAACATATGTGCGTGGTTTGCCGGGCTCCCGCCACACCTCCCACATTTGTCCTCCACTCCAAAGAACCTGCTCAATCTTGCTCCCGTTATGTGTGCTCTATGTAGCACCTTAAACTGAATCAGGCTAAGCCTGGCGCATGAGGAAGAGGAATTTACCCTGCTTAGGGCATCAGCCCACATACCCTCCTCTATCTCCTCCCCTAGTTCTTCTTCCCACTTTCCTTTTAGTTCGCCCACCGACTCCTCCCCCTCTTCCCTCATCTCTCGGTAAATCTCTGACACCTTGCCCTCTCCGACCCACACCCCTGAAAGCACCCTGTCCTGTATCCCCTGTGTCGGGAGCAACGGAAATTCCCTCACCTGTTGTCTAGTAAATGCCCTCACCTGCATATATCTCAAGAAATTTCCCCGGGGCAACTTATACTTTTCCTCCAATGCTCCCAAGCTCGCAAAAGTCCCATCTATAAATAAATCTCCCACCCTCCTAATTCCCAACTGGTACCAGCTCTGAAATCCTCCATCCATTCTTCCTGGGGCGAACCTATGGTTGTTCCTGATTGGGGACCCCACCAGGGCTCCCCGCACCCCTCTCTGTCGCCTACACTGTCCCCAGATATTCAATGTTGCCGCCACCACCGGGTTCGTGGTAAACTTTTTAGGTGAGATCGGTAGCGGCGCCGTCACCAGCGCCTCTAAACTCGTCCCTTTACAGGACTTTCTCTCCAGTCTTTTCCACGCCGCTCCCTCACCCTCCATCATCCATTTACGTATCATTGCCACATTGGCGGCCCAATAGTAATCGCCCAAGTTCGGTAGTGCCAATCCTCCTCTGTCCCTACTACGCTGAAGGAACCCCCTCCTTACTCTCGGAACTTTCCCTGCCCACACAAAGCTCGTGATGCTCCTGTCTATTTTATTAAAAAAGGTCTTGGTGATTAGTATAGGGAGACATTGAAATACAAATAAGAACCTCGGGAGGACCATCATCTTAATTGCTTGCACCCTGCCCGCCAGCGATAGAGGCTGCATGTCCCACCTCTTGAAGTCCTCCTCCATTTGTTCTACCAACCGTGTCAGATTAAGTCTGTGCAAGGTTCCCCAGCTCCTAGCGATCTGAATCCCCAGGTATCGGAAGTTTCTTTCCACTTTCCTTAGAGGCAAGCCTTCTATCTCTCTACTCTGGTCCCCTGGATGTATCACAAATAATTCACTCTTCCCCATGTTTAGCCTATACCCCGAGAATTCCCCGAACCCCCTCAAAATTTGCATAACCTCTATCATCCCCCCCGCTGGGTCCGACACGTATAACAATAGGTCATCCGCATATAACGAGACTCGGTGTTCTTCTCCCCCTCTAATCACCCCTCTCCATTTCCTGGAGTCTCTCAACACCATGGCCAGAGGTTCAATTGCCAACGCGAACAACAATGGAGACAGCGGGCATCCCTATCTTGTTCCCCGATATAGTCGGAAATACTCCGATCTATGTCGGCCTGTAACTACGCTTGCCGTTGGAGCCCCATAAAGAAGTCTAACCCAGCTAATAAACCCGTTCCCAAACCCAAACCTCCTTAACATTTCCCATAAATACTCCCACTCCACCCTATCAAATGCCTTCTCTGCATCCATTGCCGCCACTATCTCTGCCTCCCCCTCCACTGGGGGCATCATTATCACCCCTAATAGGCGTCGCACGTTAACATTCAGTTGTCTCCCTTTTACGAACCCTGTCTGGTCTTCGTGACCACCCCGGGACACAGTCCTCTATCCTCGATGCCAGTACCTTTGCCAACAATTTGGCGTCCACGTTCAATAATGAAATGGGTCTATAGGACCCGCACTGCAACGGATCTTTATCCCTCTTCAAAATTAATGATATCGTCGCCTCCGACATCGTCGAGGGTAGAGTCCCCCCTTTCCTGGCCTCATTGAACGTCCTCACCATCAACGGGGCCAACAAGTCCACATATTTTCTGTAATACTCCACCGGGAACCCGTCTGGTCCTGGGGCCTTCCCTGCTTGCATGCTATCTCCCTCGCTGCTGCCCTCTTTCGCAATTGATGAGCCAACAGGCGACTCGCCTTTTCCCCATATTCATACATCCTCCCCTGTGCCTTCCTCCACAGTACCTCCGCCTTTCTGGTGGTCAGAAGGTCAAATTCCGTCTGGAGTCGTCTCCTCTCCCTGTACAATTCCTCCTCCGGGGTCTCTGCAAATTCCCTATCCACCCTTAAAATCTCCCCCAGTAATCTTTCCCTTTCCTTGGCCTCTGTTTTCCTTTTGTGGGCCCCAATGGAGATCAGCTCTCCTCTGACCACCGCTTTTAGTGCTTCCCATACCACTCCCACAGGGACCTCGCCGTCGTCATTGACCTCCAGATATCTCTCAATACACCCCCGCACTCTTGCACACACTCCCTCATCCGCCATCAGTCCCACATCTAATCGCCAGAGTGTTCTCTGCTCCCTTTCCTCTCCTAATTCCAGGTCCACCCAATGTGGGGCATGATCCGAAACCGCTATGGCTGAGTACTCAGCTTCTTCCACCCTAGAGATCAACGACCTTCCCAAAACAAAAAAATCTATCCGGGAGTACACTTTATGGACATGGGAGAAGAAGGAAAATTCCCTAGCCCTAGGTCTAAGAAATCGCCATGGATCCACTCCCCCCATTTGGTCCATAAACCCCTTAAGTACCTTGGCCGCTGCCGGCCTTCTTCCGGTCCTTGAGCTGGATCTATCTAGCCCCGGGTCCAGCACCGTATTAAAGTCCCCTCCTAAAATCAAGTTTCCTACCTCCAGGTCCGGTATACGCCCCAGCATCCGTCTCATAAATCCCGCATCGTCCCAGTTTGGGGCATACACGTTAACCAACACGACCTCCATTCCCTCCAGCCTGCCACTCACCATTGCATATCTACCTCCGCTATCTGCTACGATGTTCTTTGCTTCAAATGCTACCCGTTTCCCCACCAAAATGGCCACCCCTCTGTTCTTTGCGTCCAGTCCTGAGTGGAACACCTGTCCCACCCATCCTTTCCTTAACCTAACTTGGTCCGCCACCTTTAGGTGCGTCTCTTGGAGCATAACCACGTCTGCCCTTAGTCCTTTCAAATGCGCGAGCACTCTGGCCCTTTTTATCGGTCCGTTCAGGCCTCTCACGTTCCACATGATCAGCCTCACTAGGGGGCTACCTGCCCCCCTCCTGTGTCGACTAGCCATTACCTTCTCTAGGCCAGTCCCATATCCCGCCTCCGCGCTCCCGCTCGCTCCCCCAGCGTTGCACACCATCCCCGCCCACCCACTCTTTAGCCATTTCCTTTTGGATTTCCGCAGCAGCAACCCAGTTGTTCCCCCTCCCTCCCCCCCCCTCCCCGCTAGATCTCTTTCTAGCATGATTGCTCCCCCATATTACTTCCGTAAGTCAGCTGACTTCAACTGACCCCGGCTACTCCTGCTCACTCCTCAACCCCCCCCCCCCCCGTGTGGGGAACTCCCATCCGCCTTGCGCCTGTCTTCCCGCCTTATTCTTTCTGGTGCGGGAACATCCCTTTACCTGACCCGCCTCTTATGGCGCAGCTCCCTTTCCCCTCCCCCTCCCCTTCCCCATTCTCCAACTATGTCCCGTCTTTCCCCCCTCACCGGCGCCCACATTTCCCCAATGTCTCTCCCCTTGCCAATTTACTTCTCAATTAACTTCAACCATAACATTAACAATAACATTTCCTGCAGCATCAGTCCCTCAGTTCCGATCCAATTTCTCTTCTTTGATGAAGGTCCATGCTTCCTCCGCCGTCTCGAAATAATGGTGTCTCTCCTGATACGTGACCCATAGTCTTGCCGGCTGCAGCATCCCGAACTTCACCTTCCTTTTATGCAACACCTCTTTGGCTCGGTTGAAGCTCGCCCTCCTTCTCGCCACCTCCGCACTCCAATCCTGGTATACCCGTACCACTGCATTCTCCCATCTGCTACTCCGCACCTTTTTAGCCCATCTCAGGACCTCTTCTCTATCCTTAAGGCGGTAAAATCGCACGCTTATCGCCCTGGGTGGTTCTCCCGCTTTTGGTCTTCTCGCCGGAATCCGATTTGCCCACTCCACCTCCAAGGGGCCCGTAGGGGCCTCAGCACCCATCAGTGAGCTCAGCACCGTACTTGCGTACGCTCCACAGTCCACTCCTTCCACACCCTCAGGGAGACCCAGTATCCGAAGGTTCTTCCTTCGCGCTCCATTTTCTAGGGCTTCGATCCTTTCAGTACTTTTTATGAAGTGCCTCGTGCGTCTGTGTCTTAACCGCCAGGCCCAGGATCTCGTCCTCAATATCTGTCACCTTCTGCTCCACCACACGGAGCTCTGTCTCCTGGGTCTTTAATGTCTCCTTGAGCCCCTCAATTGCCTGTAGCAACGGGGTCAGCACCTCCCTCTTCAGCAGCTCCACGCACCGTCTCACAATTTCATCCTGCTCAGGCCCCCATGTCGCCTGCGCTTTCTCTGCCGCCATCTTGTACTTCTCTCTTTCTGACCCTTTGGTCGACGATTCCTCGCACTGCAGCCACCGCCGCCGGCTTTTTCCTCCTTCGTTTGGGGGGGACTCCCTTCTCACACACCCCACACCGGGTTGCGTCGTCGCAAAATTCCCCGTTGGGGCTCTTAAAAGAGCCCGAAGGTCCGTCGGAGCTGGAGCCGCCGAAGCGTGCAGCTAGCTAGGCATCACCGCAACCGGAAGTCCCTTCAGTGGCCTTGATGAGGTCTTTTCACAGTTGTTCCCTCTGCTGCTAGAATTCACTTTTGATACAGGCCCTCAGGTCAGCTTGCAGCTTTAAGCTTGCCCTTCCCCCGCCTGCATGCTGGAAGAGGCCCTGTTTATCCTGCAGTTGCAGCCAAATCTTTTACTGTTTCTGCGTGTATCTGGCAACCAAGAGACATACCCTTCCTGGGGGACACATTGCAGCCTTCTTCCCACACCGGGAAATGTCAAACAAATGCCGTGGGGGCCCTGTAACGAGCCCAAAAGTCCGTTCCAAGCAGGAGCTGCCGAATATGCGACCTAGCTCTGCATAGCCGCACCCGGAAGTCCTAACGCGTCATTCTCTCTATTCAGTGTCGTTGAGCAAAATTCCCCGTTTGAGATACTAAGGACGGGATTCTCCGTTTGGGAGACAGTGGGCAGGATTCTCCGATCCCCCAACGCCGATTTCGTAATCGGCGATCGGGCGGAGAATCCCTTTTGACACCAGAATCAGGGTGGTGCCTGTCTAACGCAGGTTTAGGATGCTCTGCCCCCTCCGAAATGGCATCATCACGGCGCGTGCCGCATGCCGTTGGGACGGCCTCAGTGCGTCATCTGAAGACCCTCCCCCGATGGGTCGTGTTCCTGACCGCGCAGTTGACGTGTGGTCTCAGCAGTGCGGGAACCCACCGTGGAGGCTGCGGACCGTGTCCAGCATCGCCAGTCGGGCAGGAGCCATGCTGCTGGCTGGGGGGGCTTCCGCAAGGGATGGGTGGGGGTGGCCAGGGGGGCACTGTCTGGCAGGTTGGGTCCGTGCACGGCCAACCCCATGTTTTACAGCGCGACCGGTAAAATGGCATGTGCAGCACGAAGCCGGCCATTCTCCAACCGTTTCGGTGCGGGGCACAGCCGATTTTTTTTCCACGTAAAATGCCACAGATCCTCCGCATTTATCCTCAGAGACAGAGAATCTGGCCCTGTGTTCTCCCACCAGAGCTGAATTGCAACGGTTTACGATCCCCATGGGAGCTCAAGCCAGTAAGCAATCCAATGTTCCATGCCATGCAAATTTATACATGGCGTGGAATACAATGGATTCCCAGGGAATCCTGATATCAGGCCGCTATCTTGAGTCGGCGGCCAGATAGCCATCCCACAGCATTACTTTAGCAATATAGTTATTGCCAGCATCTCAACATTAATGTGACACACAGAGACAATAGAAATATGGAGGAGACAATGTTTACAAGGTTTCGAGAAAAGATACATTAAAATAAAATAATCTTTAAATCCATTAAAATAAAATAACTCCGTGGGATATTTTTCTCCATTGCTGAGTTGCTAGTTCAAAGTCCTTGAATGAGGAAAATCTCTTGACCTAGATTAGTATTCCGTGCTTCACCTCACTGTTCTATAGTGAACCAGTATTCATAGACTTCCGCTGTCGGCCATGGAGTGAGTGGCCGCACACGGGGCCACTCCAGCTCGAAGGCTTTGGTTCGGGCACTTTATACCTGTTAATGTGGTTCAGAAGGTGTAGAGGGAGAGGTTCTCCCCTAGATTGGCATGTCCACTGGCTACCAGACCTGGCAAAAAACAGTTAAAGACCTGGCTAAGGAATTGGAGGGGACCTGTGGTGCAGCAATTTATGAGAATGGTGGAGGGGGAAGGGCCGTCGCCAGTGGGAAAGCCTCAGATGGAGCAGTTGATGGCCTTCATCAAAGATGAATTTCACCCGCAAAGGAAGGAGATGCACGGTCACTAGTCGAAGGCCATTGAGGGAGCAGTAGCACCTCTGCGAGGATCGATGGACCGTGTAGAGAATTGCCTTGAGGTGCAAGGCGTGACAATACGCGAGGTGGAGAAGGTGATGTCCGACCAGAGCGATCGGATCATGTCGCTGGAGCCAGAGGTGGAGATCCTGGGGGAACCTATGCAAGTGGCTGAGAGTGAAGATCGAGGAGAACAGGAACAGGTGGCAGAACCTGCGAATGGGTCTGCCAGAGGGTGTGGAAGGAACGAGCGCCACAAAATGTGTCGAGGATGCTGGCTGGGTTGGTGGAGAGGGTGTTGCATAAGGCCACAGAGGTGGACAGGGCCCACAGGCTTTTAAGGCAGAAGCTGAGAGTGGGGGAGCCGCCAAGAGCGGGGGGCAGCCACCGCCAATGGTGATTATGCAGTTGCACAAGTTCATGGAAAAGGAGAAGTTCCTATGTTGGACCAGCGAGTAGTGAGATTGTGAATGGGAGGGGAAGCATATACCAGGACATTGGTGCAGAGCTGGTGAAAAGACGTGTAGGATTCAACAAGGCCTAAAGGCGGTTTGGGGTGCTGTACCTGCCGAAACTGTGGACCACATTTGAAGGCCAGGAGTATTATTTTGAAATGCCAGAAGAGGCCAATGATTTTATAAGGGACCATAAATTGGGGGAGAACTGAGAGTTGGTGCCAGATGGCGGAGTTATATCTGCAACGGTTGGATGTTATGTCTATTGTGTGTAGCCAGGGGGTGAGGTTTTCTTTTTTGTTGGGGAGTTATAAGTTTGTAAGGGGGTAATCACCGCCCACGCAATGTTTTTCTTTATGGATTTGTTATTTTGGGTGTTTTTCTTTACGGGTAAGGGGTGTGTATGGTGGGGCCTGCTGGGTAGGGTTGCGGGCTGAGGAGCATTCAGGTGGGTAGGAGGGCTGTTTGCACAGGTTAAGGAGAGACTGGTGGGGGGAGGGATGGACAGGAGTGTTGGGGCGCCTTCAAGCGGGAGTTGCCACGCTGGCAGGTAATGCTGGTGAATGGAGGCAAAGTGGGGTGGGATGCCACGAGAAATGGCCAGGCCTTGGGGTGGGGGGGGGGGGGGGGGGGGGGGGGGGGTGAAGAGGGCCCTAGTACAGAGGCTGAGACAGAAGGGGGCGATTGGCGCTCCTGAATCTGCTGCACTATTATTGGGCGGTGAATGTAGAGAAGGTGAGGCGATGGGGGTGGGAGGCAAAGTGGGTCAAGATGGAGAAATCCTGTCAGTTTGAGAGCTCTGGGGCGGTATACCAGGAGCCTGGTGATACAGTCGACGGTCAGGGTGTGGAATCAGTGGTGGAGACACTTTAAATTGGAGGGGATATCGGTGTTGACACCACTGTGTGGAAATTATAGGTTTAAGCCGGGGGAAATGGATTGAATGTATGGGAAGTGGAGGAAGGCTGGGTTGGAGAGGGCCTTGTACTTGGAAGGGAAGTTTGCAGGTCTGGACGAATTGCGGGGGAGTGAATTTAGATATATGCAGGTGAGGGACTTTGCGCGAAAGGAGTGGTGGGCGGTGCCCAGGTTGCAGGAGGACACCATATTGGAGCAACTACTGCTCCCAGATGAGTTGGAAGGGGGTAGAATTGGGGATATATGCAGGTTGTTGGGGGAACAGGAGGTGGTGGTGAGGATCAAAAACAAATGGGAGAAGATGGGGGTTTGGGAGGGGGCGGGAATAGTCTGTGGTGCAAGGTGATGCTTGAGGATGAGTTTGATTCAGTTTAAGGTGGCACGTAGGTTGCATATGGTTTTGGCGAGGGGGTTCTTCCACAGGGTGGCTGATGAGTGCAAGAATTGTGGGCGTAGGCTGGTGTGTGTTTTTGTATATGTTGCTGTTTGTTACACATGTTTGGACTGAAGTACTTTTAAAAAAGAACCAGTATTCACCATAGATTTGCCTTCATGCACCATGTTCAAAAAAAGCAGTCATACCAACTCTGGCAACACTGGAGAAGTTGAAGACCCACTTGCCACTATCATTTATAGATCATGGAGATCATTTGAAAGCATCAGATGACAGAGTTTCATTAAGGAGAGGGATGACCCAGACCAGAAGGTCAAATCCATTGTATGTACAACATCACCGCATCAGTGAAAGTGCATCAATTTCCATGTTCATTCTGGGCCATAAATGGGGATAATTGACCAGGATGCAGTGTGTACCTTCCCTGAACTTACAAATGATCAGTTTACCATTTTTAGCCTGACGGTACAGCAACAAAATAAGGCTGTTATATAATGTAAAAGCAAAATACTGTGGGGACGCGGAAAATCTGATATGAAAACAAAGTGCTGGAAAAATTCAGCGGCTCTGGTAGCATTTATTGAGAGACAAACAGTTAATATTTTGAGTTGAACAGGACTCCTGTTCAGAACTGAAAGTAAGGAGAAATGTGATGTATTTAATGCTGTTGAAGGGGGCTTGGGTAAGAAGAACAAAAGAGGTCTTGGATAGGGTAGGTAGAGGGTCAGCAGAGATTAAATAACAATATCACGTAACAAAAAGTAAAGTGCATTGTAATGTTTGTAATAAAAAACAAAACATTGGTCCAGAGTGAATGTTAATGGCAGGATAATGAATAACTGTATGAAAGCATAAATTTGAAAACCAGATACAGTCTGGCACTTGGCAAAAACAAAAATCAAAACAGAAGACAGAGCGCAAGGTCTGAAGTTGTTGAAATCAATGTTGAGTCCAGAAGACTGTAAAGTGCCTTTATGGAAGATAAGGTGTGATTCAGCAAGCTTACATTGAACTTCACTGGAGCATTGCAGCAGGCTGATGACATCTTGACCACTGGGAAGGAAAAGGATAACAAACACATTGTAGAAAACAACCTTAAGTCACACACCATTGTGACTTGGAAGTATATCACTGTTCCTTCATCATTGATGGGTCAAATCCTCCAACTGTTTAATCTAACAGCTTTGCAAGCATGCACACATCACAAAGACTGCAGTGGTTCAAGATGCAGCTTATTATACCTTCATAAGGGCAACTATGGATGGACGTTAAATGCCAATGTTGCCAGCAAGGCCCATATCCCATAATTTCTCTTAAATTGCAAAAATAATCAGCAAACCTGAATTAAATTTAGCTTAAACATCAGGTTAGACAAAATTTGTAGGCAAGTTCCTACCCAAATAATAATATACTCACGACAATTGCAACCAATTATTCACAGAGATATCATTGAGCAAGATGGATTCTTTGCATACTTTATCAAGATTACAAATTACTTGACATGCATTGTTGTTAAACTTTAATTATTTACATGGAAATATTCCTTTACCTAAAATTAGGCCGATGATTTTAATACAGTTGTACAGAAGAACTGGTTCAATATTCAGGAATTTATTTAGTTGGAAGCACATTTATTAAATTGTTTAAAAAAAACAATGCATCTGTTCACTGTTTATTGTGGCAAAAGCAAATGGTTAATTGTTAAACATTGCTGGATACAGGAAAATTACACTTCAAATTTTCAGACTTTATTTCCAAGAGTAAAAATACATAGGAAGTAGGTACAACAGGTATAGTTTCCCAGTTTTCCAATGTTAAGTATATGTTATTGTTGGTAGTCACCAAATCATTTCTTGTGAGAAGGGTCATCTTGATTATTGAATTGGAAATTAGGTTTTGTGGCTTCCTGCATCAACTCATATAGCTGTCCAATCTGTTCTCCACTAAAATTATTTAGTTTATTTGCTGTCAAATCAGCTCCATAGGGGGCACTCTGCATAGGCGACATCACACTCTGCGTAACTTGTTCCTGTAGGAGATCTGCATATGCCTGAGCCAAGACAAAAGAGTGCACATTAGAGGTCTATGGCTTAAAACAGAAAATTGGTCATTAGGCATGTTACCAAAAATACTTTATGAAACACTTATGAATACACTTATCAAGAGCTGTAGGAATGCATTAGAAACTGGTTTCTCCATGAAGAAATTAACATAGTTTCCTATAAATCAATGCATTTATTAACCTTTATCACAGAATGGTCGCGATCTACCAACCTCTGGGTTATGGGCTCAGCATGCTTCCGCTGTGCCACTCTGTTACCTCACATTTATTACCTTTTATAAGAGATAGCTATTGTTAATATTATTTTACTTTATTTGGATATTAGTAGCAAGTACCTGTTCATATTATTGCTCTAAGTTCAAATTGTACTTTAAATGTGACTTGCATCAGCTAATTTAAGTTAGTTTTCTAACTGCTGTAAGGAAACTTTTATATTAAATTGATATTTCTGAATAAAAGCTTTAAGTAGTTAAATTGAAATTACTGTCACATTAATACAAATCAAAAAAAGTACATCACTGAATTAAGAATTTAACTTTACTGATGGACAGAAAGACAATAAAATTAATTAGGTCAAGATTAGAGATTCAGGAATCATATGTACAATTAGAGAGAGGAAGATAACCAAGTATAGACATTGGAAACAAAGACCCAACAGGTTTGTCCTGGCAGCAATTGAAGGAGAAATTAAGGATTAAACAGGAGAGGAAGAAGGAAAATCGGATGGGTGAATAACATTGATACATGGACTTGGGGAAGCTTGAAGAAAACCAGAGAAGAAACAGGATGATAACAAATATTCCCACAATGGCTATGGTGAAAATGACCAAATGAACAATTTTGTCTGATGAAAATAATATTATAAGTATTCTAACATAAAAATGTTTTATTGTACTTTCAGGTTTTCATAATAAAAACTTTCATAATAATCTAGTTCATGAAGGTAAGAAAGTGGTTTGAATAGGTATTAAAGTAACTATTTAGGAAACAGTTCTGCAGATGCTGAATTTAATTAAACCTGTGATAACCTGAGTATAGCACACAAGTAAATTATTTTCTTAATTACCACTTTTTGTGTCCCATACGTTTTCAGAGCATTTGAATTTTTTTGCCAAAGTCAACAACTTTGTAAGAAGATTTAATTCATAGAAATTTTACCTGATAAATAAAAAGGACCAATACATGAAAAGAACCTACCGGCCTACTGAAATAAATGTTCGGATTTCAAAAATTGTTCAGCTGCAATGGATTACAGTGCCTTCCATTTTTACCTTATAAATGCTTAAGTAATGTTACTAACTCTAACAAGCGAGAATGACTCCTTTAGAAACTGTATTACCATACTGTATACTGATCAATTTTTTAAATATTTAACAGAAAAAAATCATGGGGGTGATTCTCCGATATTGAGGCCAAGTGTTTGCGCCGTCGTGAACGCCGTCGCGTTTCACGACGGCGCAAACAGGGCCCGGACACGACCTATTCTGGCCCCCACAGAGGGCCAGCATGGCACTGGAGCGGTTCACGCCGCTCCAGCGTCCTTACGCGGTGCCAAATGGGCGCGGTGCCAGCCTGCGCATGCGCAGTTGGGGCAGCCCAATCCTGCGCATGCGCAGTTGGGCCGCACCATCCTGCACATGCGTGGGGAACGTCTTATGCAGGCCAGCCCCTCACCAACATGGAGCCGGTGTTCTGAGGCCGCGCGCGTGGAAGGAGGTAGGCCCCGGGGGGGGGGGGGAAAGAGGCCGGCCCGCCGATCGATGGGCCCCGATCGCGGACCAGACCCCATTGGAGGCTACCCCGGTGAAGGAGCCCCCCCGCTTTGCAGGCTGCTCCCCCCCCCAAGCGTTCCCGCAGATTTCCCGGCGGCAGTGACCAGGGGTGGACGGCGCCGGTGGGAACCTTTCGTGTCGTAGCGGCCGCTCGGCCCATCCGGCCGGAGAATCGCCGCTCGCCGGTTCTCCGAGAGGCCCGGTGCGAATCGCGCACCGCTGGTTTCCGGGGGGCGGGAGAATCGCATGTGGGGGTCGGGGCGTGGCGCGATTCGGACGGCGCCCCGGCGATTCTCCCACCCCGCCTTGGGGGGGAGAATAGCGCCCCATAACTTTCTAGCTGGCAATCTTGAAATTAAAAAAAAATATTTAAAACGCAAAATGGTATCTGAAAATCTATTAGAATTGGAATCTTTATTAAATATATTTCTGCAATATGCTGGAAAACTGTACAGCACTTTGCACTAGTAGCACAGTGGTGGTCACAAAGTTCTGAGAAATGAACCACCATTTCTAGAATAGAAAATATATATATTTTTATTCAAACAATATTTTTCAATATTGTAAAAATAACCCCAACACAAACCATCCCAGCCAAATATAATACCAATACTCTTCCCCCCCCCCCCCACCCCCCTCAGGTTCTCCTCGACAAAGAAGACCCTAATGAGCTAGCCAACCCCCCCTCCCACTTCTTCCTCTAACAGCTGACAGTAACCAGCTCCCTAAAAAAGGCAATGAATGGCTGCCACCTTGAGTAAAATCTGTCATTGCATACTTGGGGCTGGATTCTCCCGCCCCGTCCACCGCAAGAGCACCACGGGCGAGACGGCAACAATGGAAAAATCCAGTGACCTTGGGCTAGATTCTCCGAACGTTGGACAAATGCCTTAGGTGGCACCAGAGACATCCAGTCAAGCAGGACTCGCCACTGGGCTATTAGCACAGTGAAGGTCAAGACATCTGCCATCGTCCCCATCTGCAGCAGCGAGTCCGACACTCCAAAGATAACCACCAACGAGCACGGCTCCAGCTACACCCAGAATTCCTAACATTGTTTCAAAGGAGACCAAAAATGAAAAAGCTTGGGCAGGACCAGAACATGTGACTGTGGTTCGCCAACCCTCTAGAGCACCGTTCACACAGGCCCTCGATGAGAAGAACCTGCTCACGAGTGCCCTAGTCAGGTGCGGCCGGTGCACCACCTTGAACTGTATCAGACCCAAGCTTGCACACATGGAGGTGAAGTTTAAAAAAAAAAAATTTTTAGAGTACCCAATTCTTTTTTTTTAAATTAAGGGACAATTTTTCGTGGCCAATCCACCTAGTCTGCACAACTTTGGGTTGTAGGGGTGAGACCCACGTAACCAGAGGGAGAATGTGCAAATTCCACTCGGACAGTGACCTGGGGTTGGGATCATACCTGGGTCCTCAGCGCTGTGAGGCAGCAGTGCTAACCACTGTACTACCGTTTCCACGCTCAGATGGAGGTGTAGTTAACCATGTGAAATGCCTCACTCCACAACCCCTGTCAAAGACTAACACAACTCGTCCTCCCACTTCCTCTTTACTTCTCGTGATGCCTGCTCAGTCGCCAACAGCTGCCCATAAGTGTCTGAGATCCTTCCTCCCTCCCCTAGCTCATCCAAGGACAGAACTCTATCCAAAAGCGAAGGCGCCGGAACAGGGAAAACGAAGGAAGTTCCGCACGCACAAAATCGCGCACCTGAAAGTATCTGAATGCATTCCCTCTTGGAAGTTGGAATTTCTCCATAATCTCATCTAAATCAGCAAACCTGCCCTCCAGAAACAAATCCTTAAACCTCTCCACCCCACCCCAGCCCTGAAAGTTTTAAAAAACCTTTTTAATCGCCACATTTTGAACAAAAGAAAAACAAAACAAATAACAGCACAAATGACACCACCAAGATACAGCCTGAAACATTGACTCGCAAGTTCAAAAAATAAGTTAAAAAACAAAAATGGAACAAGCCAAACCTCCCCCAGCTTAGTATTCAATGTCAACTCGTTCCCGAAAGTGCATGATAAACAAACCCCATGAATTGTAGAACCCCTCGTTCGCCTGGAGAAGCTGACCTCCACCCCAGCAGGAACCGCCTAGGAGCAATCAGGGAGGCGAAGGCTCAAACGTTTGGCCCTGCACCTGCCTGCAACCCGGGCCGATCCGACACCCCGAAAATGGCTTCTAGGGGCCCCAGCTCCACGTCCACATGTAACATCCTGAGATGATGTTAAAAACCTCCCTTCAATACCTTTCCAGCTTCAGGCAGGACCAAATTATATCTATATGGTTTGCAGGGCCTCTCCCACACCGCTCGCAGACATCCTCCACCCCCTCAAAGACCTGACTAATCCTTGCTTTTGGGAGGTGCGCCCTCTACACGACCTTCAATTATATCAGCCCCAACCTCACACATGAGGTTGAGGCATTCATCCTTCGCAGCACCTCACACCACAGATCCTAGTCCATCGCCTCCCCCAACTTTTCCTGTCACTTGGCCTTAATCCCCTTCCATGGATACCCTATCCTCCTCCAAAATCTTCCCATAAATCGCAGACATCACCCCCCTCTCCAACTCTCCTCCAACAGCAATGGAGCTGGCACTTTCGGGACGGTTGGAAATTCCTTCCTCGCAAAGTCTGGAGTTGGAGGTACCTGAACCCCTCCTCCTGCGCCAACCCGTACTTGGAATTCACAGTGCAGAAGGAGGCCATTCGGCCCATCGAGTCTGCACCGGCTCTTGGAAAGAGCACCCTATCAAAGTCCACACCTCCACCCTATCCCCACAACCCAACCCAACACTGAGGGCAATTTTGGACACTAAGGGTAATTTAGCATGGCCAACCCACCTAACCTGCACATCTTTGGACTGTGGGAGGAAACCAGAGCACCCGGAGGAAACCCACGCACACACGGGGAGAACATGCAGACTCCGCACAGACAGTGACCCAAGCCGGGAATCGAACATGGGACCCTGGAGCTGTGAAGCAATTGCGCTAACCACTATGCTACCGTTCTCCCCCAACTTCTCCAGCCTTGCAAATTGTCCCCCAGGAACAGATCGTTCATTGCCCTAATCCCGCTCTCCTCCCCCCTCAGAAACCTCACATCCAGTCTCCCCAGCTCAAACCTATTATTCCCCCTAATTGGCATCCCCCTGACTTGGGCCCCAGCTTAAACTACTGTTTAAACTGCCTCCAGATCTTCAGGGCTGCCACCACAACCGGGCTCCCCGAATACTTGCCCGGAGCCATCCGGGGCGGCACTTTTGCCAGCACCCTCAACCCCGATCCCCTGCACGAGCCCTCTTCCATTTTAACCTACTGGGACTCCCCCACCCACTCCCCAATGACCCAACCCCGCACCTTCCAAGCCTGAATGTTGAGGCTAACCCAGGAGGCACAAACCCATGGTTTCGACAAATCAGCGTCAACAACCACAGAGCTTAATTTAAAATGCTGCCTAAATTGATTCCACTTCCCAGTGAATGAGCTGGCATAGCGGGCTAATTTAGTGTGGATGCCGCTTATGGTAGCGAGGGATAGGTTTATGTATTTGGGGATTCGGGTAGCGAGGGAATGGACAGGACTCCATAAGCGGAACTTTACGAAGCTGGTGGAGGAGGCTTGGGAGGATTAAGAGGTGGGATACACTGCAATTAACGCTGGCGGGTAGGGTCCAAGTGGTGAAAATGAATATTGTGCCGAGGTTTGTTTCTCTTTCAAGCTCTCCCGATCTTTATACCAAAGGCCTTTTTTCGGAAAGTGGACACGATCATTTCTGACATTGTATGGGCACGGAAGGTGCCGAGGGTGGGGAGGACCCTGCTACAGGGGCAGAGGCAGCAGGGGGGGTTAGCATTGACAAACTTGCTTCATTATTATTGGGCGACAGATGTGGACAAGGTACGGCGGTGGTGAGAAGGGGTAGAGTGGGTTAGGATGGAGGAGGAATCTTGTAAGGGGTCTAGTTTGAGGGCTATGGTGACGGCAGCGTTGTCAATTTATCAAGTAGGTATTCAAGGAGCCTGATGGTGCAATCCATGGTGATGATATGGAATCAGTTGATGAGGCATTTTAGGGTGGAAGGGATGTCAGTGCTAACGTCGCTGTGCGAGAATCATGGGTTTGAGCCAGGGGGATGGATAGTGTATACAGGAGGTGGAGGGATATGGGGCTGGTCTAGGTGAGGAATCTGTATTTGGAGGAAGGGTTCGCCAGTATGGAGGAGCTAAGGGAGAGGGTAGAGCCAAGAGGGAGTGAGTTCAGGTATCTGCAGGCTAGGGATTTTGCATGAAGGAGGAGGTTCCCAAGGTTGCCGAGATACACACTGCTGGAGGGACTGCTGCTTCCGGATGGGGAGGGGGAGGGAAGAATTGAGGATATATACAAGTGGCTGGGGGAGCAGGGAGGCGAGCGGGTGGTGAAGATCAAGGAGAAATGGGAAGTGGAGTTGGGAGGGGAGATCAATTGGGGAGTATGAAGTGAGGCACTGCGTAGGGTCAACGGGACCTCCTGTTGTGCAAGGATGAGCCTGATACAGTTTAAGGTGGTGCACAGGGTGCATATGACTCGGGCAATAATGAGTGGGTTCTTTCAGAGAGTAGCAGATGAGTGTGAGAGCTGTGGGCGGGGGCCAGCGAATCATAAGCACATGTTTTGGGGCTGCGTAAAATTGGGAAGATTCTGGGCGCAAGTGTTCGCGGTCTTAGCCAGGATAGTGGAGGAGAAGGTGGACCCGGACCCTTTGGTGGCGATATTTGGGGTTTCAGGTAAGCCGGAGTTCATGGAGAGGAGGAAGGCCGATGTCTTGGCCTTCACCTCTCTGATTACAAGGCGGCGAATTTTGCTGGAATGGCGATCGGTATCGCCACCAGGGGTAGTGGCTTGGTTGGGTGACCTGTACGACATCCTGCGATTAGAGAAGATAAAGTATGAGTTAAGGGGCTCTTCAGGTTTGAGGAAAGGTGGGGGATGTTTGTGACCCTGCTTGAGGGGCTGTTCGTTATGGGGGAGGGGATGGGTGGGAAAAATCTTTACAGACTGCATAGTTGATTGCTGGGAAGTATGTTTCCCGGGGTGTTTATTCGCTGTAACCTGTTTTGATATATGTTTGTAATAAAATACATTTAAAAAAAGAAAAGAAAATTGATTCCACATCCTCAAAGAGGCAATTATCTATGAGCTTGACAAAAATTTCATCAGGGAGAACAGGAGTGGAGCAGTAACATGGGCACTGTAACTCGTTCCTTGCACAAAGCCACCTCCATCCACCCTCATATGGAACCAAATCCTTAAACCACGACCGCACCTTTTCAATGTTTGCAGCCCAGTCATAACATAGTCGACTAGCTGCAACAACCCCCCCCCCCCCCCCCCACCCCGATTGTCTATCCCTTTGCAGAAATACCCTGCAAACCTGAGGGGTTTTATCCATCCACACAAAAGTAGATATTAACTTATTGAGCCTACCAAAGAAAGCCGTAGAAAGAAAAACTGGGAGAGACTGGAAAAAAAACAGAAACCTAGGGACCATCTGTACTCTTCCTGCCAAAGTCAGAGAAAGGGCATTCCACCTCCTTAAATCAGCCTTCATCCCATCCACCAGATTGGCCAAGCTCAGTTTACAAAGCGAACCCAATTATGGGCCACCCGAATTCCCAGATACCGAAAACTTGTCTTGGCTAGGCGAAACGGTAGCCTCCCCAGATCCACTCCCCTGCCTGGGGAAGGGGGGGGGGGGTTTAAACCAGGAAAACTTCACTCTTGCCCAGGTTTAACTTATACCCTGAAAAAGTGAAAAACTCCCTAAGCACCTCCATCATTTCCCCACACATTGGGCAGCGGGTCAGTGATGTATAACATCAAATCATCCACATGTAGGGAAAACATATGTTCTCTCCATCCACACTCTATCCCCCTCCAACTGGTAAACGACCTCAACGCAATGACTAGCAGCTCAATCGCCAAGGCAAACAACAAGAGATAATGGCCACCCTTGCCTTGTACCACTGTACAGTCGAAAGTAACCTGAGCTCAAGGCATTAGTAAAGACACTCTCAGTGGGGGCCTAATGCAAAAGCCTAATCCAAAATATAAACTATGGCCCAAAGCCAAAATGGCAAAAAATTTCAAAAAGGTACCCCATTCAACTCTGCCAAATGTTTTTTCCGGGTCCATCGAAATAATGACCTCTGGCTCGGTCACAGCGGAGGATGACAACATCATATTCAACAATCTCCTAATATTGGCTGACAACTGTCGGCCCTTAACAAATCCTGACTGCTCCTCCAAAATCACCCCCAGCAGGCAAGGCTGCAGAAGAGTTGCGAACATCTTAACCAGCAACTTAGCATCAGCATTTAGCAGAGAAATCAGTCGATACGGCCCACACTATATGGGATCCTTGTCCTTTTTCAGAATCAAAGAAATTGATGCCTGCGGCAGCGTTGGGGGGGGGGGGGGGGGGGGGGGGTCAACACACCCCGGGATAAAGAATCGTTGAACATATCCTGCAGAAGTGGAACCAACAGAAGACGTGCAAACGGTTTATAAAATTCAACAGGGAACCCATCTGGGCCCAGTGCCTTGCCCACCTGCATTAAACGAACACAATTCATGATCTCCTCCTGTCCAATCGGTGCCTCCAACGCCTGCCTTCTCTTATGTTCCACCTCCGGTAAGATCAATTCATCCATAAATTGTAACATTACCAAGTTATCCTCCAGAGGCTCAGACTTATACATCCCACAGTAAAAAGCCTCAAACACTTCATTAACCTTCTCCGGGGCAGAAACCAACCAGCCACCTGAGTCCCTAACCTGAACAATCTCCCAGGAGGCAGCCTGCTTCCTTAGCTGGTGAGCTAACAGATGGCTGGGCTTCTCCCCTTACTCATAAAATGTCCCCAATAAGAGGGAATCAGATCTGCGCCCCTTGACATTCAATGTCCCCCATATCAACATCCTGGGGGTTACCATTGACCAGAAACTGAACTGGACTCACCATATAAATACTGTGGCTACAAGCGCAGGTGAGAAGCTAGGAATTAAGCAGCAAGTAACTTGGCTCCAGACTCCCCAGAGCCTGTCCACCAACCTATAAGGCATAAGTCAAGAGTGTGATGGAATACGCACCACTTGTCCGGATAACTGCAGCTCCAACAACTCTCAAGGAGCTAGATACCACCCAGGACAAAGCAGTCCTCTTGATTGGCACCCCTTCCACAAATATTCACTCCCTACATCACCTCTTCCATCACTTTACTGATGACTGAGAGTACACTGATTGGGTGGTAATTGGCAGGGTTGGAATTGTCCTTTTTTGTGTGTACAGGACATTACTGCATAGATGCCAGTGTAAATGCTTCCATTTAATATGGTATCTGGAAAACAGCATTTCTAACACGATAGCACCCCTGCAGTACTACACTGGGGTGTTAGCCTAGACGTAATAATAATAATGATTTTTATTAGTGTCACAAGTAGTCTTACATTAACACGGCAATGAAGTTACTGTGAAAATCCCTTAGTTGCCACATTATAGCGCCTGTTCGGGTACACTGAGGGAGAATTCAGAATGTTCAATTCACCTAACAAGCACGTCTTTCGGGACTTGTGGGAGGAAACCGAAGCACCCGGAAACCCACAGACATAGGGAGAACTTGCAGACTCTGCACAGACAGTGATCCGAGCCGGGAATCAAACCCAGGTCCCTGGCGCTGTGAAGCAACAGTGCTAACCACTGTGCTACCATATCTTCTGCTATGGTGTTTTCAGTAAACACAGTCCCTATAATGCAAAAGGCTAACTGTGGTCAGATACACTCCCCAATCGATCTTCTGTGAATTTCTCCCCCAAACCCTCCCTCCAGATGATTATTACACTGTGAGCCAACTAATCTCACTCGATTAGTGGCTTCCATATGAGCTTTTCCAAACTCCACTCTCAAACAGACACAACGTAGAATCCTCTCTCAAACAATGCTTTCCCTCAGCTGATACCCGCTAGGATCCACATCTAGGATTCCCAACTCTCAGTATTCCTTCACCTTGAATAGCCACGAGCTTTCAAACTGTCACGAGCTTTCAAACTGTCACGAGCTTTCAAACTGTCACGAGCTTTCAGACTGTCACACAATCTCTCAGGTAGTTTCTAAAGTGGGCCTTGGTTGTTAAGCAACATCTCATTCTTTCTCCAAGCTCTTGCTTACCACCTTTCACGCCATAAACTCTAAGTGCAATAGAGACAGTTCGAACAGAAATCATATCCCCCATACGGGCAGCACGGTAGCACAGTTGCTTCCCAGCTCCAAGGTTCGATTCCTGGCTTGGGCCACTGTCTGTGCGGAGTCTGCACGTTCTCCCAGTGTCTGCGTGGGTTTCCTCCGGGTGCTCCGGTTTCCTCCCACAGTCAAAAGATGTGCAGGTTAGGTGGATTGACCATGCTAAATTGCCCTTAACTAAAGTGGGGTTACTGGTTTACGGGGATAGGGTGAAGGTGTGGGCTTAAGTGGGGTGCTCTTTCCGAGAGCCGGTGCAGACTCGATGGGCCGAATGGCCTCCTCCTGTACTGTAAATTTTATGATACCTTTGTTTTACATGAATCTAGAATTTTCTCTGTTCTTACACAGAAACACTAAAATAAACGCACTTAAATCTATACCTTATCTCTAATATCCAACAATACAAAGATAGGTCACTTAAAACCACCCCCGCTTGCAGGAACAAACTAAACCTCCTGAGACAGCACCTTCCAAACCCATACCCACAACAAACTAGGAGGACAAGGGCTGAAGATGCATAGGAACAACACAACTTGGAAGCTTCCCTCCAAGCCACCCACTATCCTGACTTGGAAATAGATCACTATTTCTTCACTGTCACTTGGTCAAAATCCTAGAACTCCCCATCCTAACCATGTACTTACACTACATGGATTACAGTGGTTCAAGAAGGCAGTACACCACCATTGAAAGGGCAGTGGGAAATGGCAAATTTAAAAAAAAAGAGATCTTTAAAATTATGAAAGGTTTTGCAAGACCTGCAAGAGGGGAGCATAACTAAAGGCCATCAATATAAGACAGTAACCAAGATGAAGCGAAGGTCGGGGGAAATAATTAAAAGGGCAAAAATCCGTCATCCAAAAGTCAGAATTCTGTGAAATGGCATAGATTTCTCTTCCCTGGATGACCTTACAAGTCAGAAAGCAGCAGTGTTAAGAAGAATGTCAGTGCAATGTCAAATCAGTGACAATGGATTAAACTGGCTTGTAAACATGACATCAGATTAATTTATAGTCAGGCATTCACAACATGTTGCTAGTTTTTATACTCATCTAATTTAGGAATATAATAATGCATCATCCAGCACCGGTAACATTTACAATTTTTCAATTCTCAATTTATAGATTCTGGAGTTGAACTGGGTTATCTATGGTTCTGTCCGAGTCTGACAGGATTTAATCTACAGATGGAATTGAGTTTTTTAAAAAATGAGCATGGTTACCTAATGTCACTTGTGAATGCCTACAAACAGAAATATTGGATGTAGTTCAAACAGATCAAGAGTTATCTAATTTTAAAAATGGAAGCAATATTTCCAGATGGATTTCCACTGCCAAAATGCAATTCCATATTGATTTGTGGATTAGAGGGGGACATAACAGTCACACTGGGATTGACAGAACAAGCAGTTGTAATTATTCAAGAGGTTTCCAAGGCCAATGAGAAAGCTAGATAATACAATATAATCAAAATACATATTTTACGCAAGCACTTTATCCTTGCCCTTGAATTTCCAGCTGGCATGGAGGAGTTGTACCCAGTGGTGGATTCCACGGGGAACCCCAAGGAACCATGTTCGGAGAGCTAGGTGCATTGGTACTTTACATGTGTGCCTAGGAAATTCCTTCCTTTAAACCCTTGAAGGAATTCAGTGGAACTCACACCGGTGAAACCTTCCAAAGATTTACATTTTTAGTACAATAGTACAACTATTAATACAACTTCAGCACTATACTTACAATATTTGTGTTAGTGTTCGAGTAATTAAAGTGAAAAGCAGCAAGACAGCTTAATGGAGAATATATCCTCCAGTCAGCCTGGCTCAGTGGCAGCATCTGATTCACCAGTCCAAACTTGAACTCATAATCTAAGATGACATATCAGTGCAGTACTGGAGCACTGAACTGCATATTGGTGTCATCTTTTGGATGAGATCTTAAACTGTATGTCTGCCCATTCAGAAGGATATTAAAAAATCCAATAGCAAAAGTCCAAGACCTGCATTTTTACCTGGTGTTCAGGCCAGATCCCTTTCTCAACTAGCACCAACAAAAAAAGGAATAACTGGTCCTTTATCTCAGTTGCAGTTTGTGGATTATTGATGCTCACAGATTGACCACCATGCTTACCAACAAAAAAAATATTAAGTATGACTTCTGGTGACCCAATGTAGGGAGAAGAGGCGCACGAGGTGGCTCCTGTTGGAAAGCTGATTTTTTTTTAAACCTTTTAAAAAAATGTATTTGATTACAAATGTGTATCTAAAAAGGTTACAGCACATAAACACCCCGGGAAACATGTTTCCCAACAATCAACCATACAGTTTGTACAACTTTTCCACCTTTTTCTTTCTTTTTTTTAAAATTTAGAGTACCCAATTATTTTTTTAACCAATTAAGGGGGCCAATCCACCTAACTTGCACATCTTTGGATTGTGGGGATGAAACCCACGCAGACACAGGGAGAATGTGCAAACTCCACACGGACAGTGACCCAGGGCCGGGATTCGAACCTGGGTCCTCAGCGCCGCAGTCCCAGTGCTATTCCACCTTTTTTAACACTCCCGCGAAGAACAATTCGTCAAACACGAACATCCCCCACCTTTTTTCAAACTCCTCTGCTGAGCCACTTAGATCATACTTTATCAACCGCATGAAGTCGTACAGGTCACCTAACCAGGCCACTACCCACGGTGGCAATGTCGACCGCCACTTCAGTAAAATTTGCCACCGTGCAATCAGAGAGGCGATGGCCACAACATCGGCCTTCCTCCTCTCCATGAGCCCCGGCTTTTCCGAAACCCCAAATATCACCACCAAAGGATCCGGGTCCACCTCCTCCCCCGCTATCCTTGCTATGACCGCGAACACTCCCGCCCAGAATCTTCCTAATTTTTCACAACCTCAGAACATGTGCGCGTGATTCGCTGGCCCTCGCCCACATCTCTCGCACTCATCTGCCACCCCCTGAAAGAACCCATTCATTCTTGCCAGAGTCATTTGTACCCTGTGTACAACCTTAAACTGTATCAGACTCATCCTTGCGCACGAGGAGGGCCCATTTACCCTACTCCCCAGTTAATCTCCCCTTCCCATTCCCTTCCCCTTCCCCGCTCGGGAGGACTATCCTCTCCCTTAGCTCCTCCAGACTGGCAAACCTTTCCTCCAAATAGAAATCCCTCACCTTGACCACCCCCACTTCCCTCCACCTCCAAATACACTATCCATCTCCAAAGCTCAAACCCATGATTTTCACACAGCGGCGTTAAACTGACATCCCCTCCATCCTAAAATACCTCCTCAACTGGTTTTAAATCTTCTTTGTAGACTGCACCACCGGATTCCCCGAATACCTACTCGGTGCCATTGGCAATACTGCTGTCACCATAGCCCTTCGGCTGAACCCTTACAAGATTCCTCCTCCACCCTAACCCATTCTACCCCCTCTCCTTCCCACCATCGCGTACTTTTTCCACATTCACCGCCCAATAATAATGAAGCAGGTTCAGCAATGCCAACCTCCCTGTTGCCTGTGCCTCTGTAGCAGGGTCTTCCTAACCCTTGCACCTTCCCTGCCCATACAAAGTCCGAAATAATCGTGTCCAATCTCCAAAAAAAGACCTTTAGTATAAAGATCTGGAAAAATAAACAAGAACCTCGTCAGAATATTCATTTTCCCATGTCCATGGACACCACTACCTCCAGTACCAGGACTCCTGACGAATTCATGATTACATTCAACAACCTTCTTATATTGCTTGCGAGCTACCTGCCTTTCACAAAGCCAGTTTGATCCTCTGCAACCACCCCCGGGACACAATCCTCCATCCTCCCCGCCAACAACTTAGTCAATACTTTCAGATCCATGTTCAACAGTGAACATACGACTCACATTCCACCGGGTCCTTCCCCTTTTTTGGGAATAGCGTGTTTACTGCCTGTGCCATCGTCTCCGGCAGCACCCCCTTCTCCAACGCCTCATTAAACGCCCCCAAAAGATGTGTCAGGTCCGTCGCAAACTCTTGATAAAATTCCACCGGATACCCATTTGGCCCTGGAGCGTTCATCCACTTCATACCCCTGATACTATCCAGCACCTGTGTACAACCATAAACTGTACGGGAGTTAAACTGTCCCGTAACAGCCTCCCCGAACAGGTGCTGGAATGTGGCGACTAGGGGCTTTCAACAGTAACTTCATTTGAAGCCTACTTGTGACAATAAACGATTTTCAATTCATTTTCATTTTCACCTCCCTCAGCCCCAGGGGCTCCTCCAACACCTGCCTCTCTGCTTCCTCCACCTGGGGAAGTTCCAGCTCGTCCAGAAACCCCCTCATGTCCCCCTCCTTTTCCCCCCCACCCCCACCCGGTCCGTCTCATAAAGACCCTGGCAATACTCCCTGAACGCCTCATTTATCTTTCCCGGCTCTGACACTGCACCCTCAACCCCTTGCCGGATCCTCAATATTTCCCTGGACCCGGCCTGTCTCCGCAGCTGGTGCACTAGCATGCGACTCGCCTTCTAACCATACTGATATTGCACCCCTCTTGCCCTACATAGCTCTCCTACCGCGCTTCCCATTGTCAGCCTGTCAAATTGACCTTGCAACCTTTTTATCCGCCCCAATCCCTCTGTGGTGGGCACCCTCGAATACTCCCTGCCCAACTCCACTATCTCGCTCATTAGACAGTCATATTCCACTCTCTTTTCCCCATCCGCATGGGCCTTGAACAAGATAATTTCCTCCTGGACCACTGCCTTCAGCCCTTCCCAAAAAGTGCGCACCGACACCTTCCCATTCTGATTCAACTCCACATACTCCTTAATCGCTGCCCGCACCTTATCGCAAAAACCTCCATCCGCCAACAACCCCGAATCAAACCTCCACACTGGCCTCTGCTCTCGTCCCAGTTCCAAGCCGAAGCTCCAGCCAAGGGGGCACATGGTCCGAAATAACTATCCCCGTGTACTCGGCCCCCTCAACCCCAACCAAAATCTCCCGCCTCACTACAAAATAATCGATCCTCGAATACACCTTACAAACGTGTGAAAAAAAGGAATAATCCCTCCCCGCTGGGTTCTGAAAGCGCCATGGATCCACCATACCCATTCTTTCCATAAACCCACCCAGCTCCTTTGCCATTCGTACTCTACCCATCAACCTAGAGCTCGACCTATCCACACTCGGCTCTAGGGCACAGTTAAAATCTCCTCCCATAATCAACTGGTGCCTGGCCATGTCCGGAATCGCTGCCAGCAATCCCTCATGAAATCCACATCATCCCAATTTGGGGCATACACGTTTACCAACACCACCGGCAAACCTTCCAAAACCCCACTCACAATCACATATCTCCCACCCGGATCCCTCACTTCCTTCTTACTCACAGATCCCATTTTCTTGCTCATTAAAATTGTCACTCCCCTCAATTTCGAATCCAACCCAGAGTGGAAACCTGCACAACCCACCCCTTGCTTAACCTAACCTGGTACTTCACGCAGGTGATCTTTAACTAGTCCATCAAGTCCCTGGACGTTCCACGTCACCAATCTGGTGGCTTACACCTCCATTCCCCTCTACCGTCTATCATCTTTCCCACTTATCTCCAGCCTCGTTAATTATACCCTGTACCTCGCCCATCCCAGATGGCCCCCTACTCTACCTCTGACCTCAACCTCCCCCACTCCCCCCCCACCCCCTCTTGGCCATCTCTCTTGACCTTCTCCCCACCTCACTTCCGTTCACCAGCATTACTTGCTAGCATGGCAGCCCCTGCCCAAAGGCTCCCCCCAATGACCTTACCCTTCCCTCTCTCCTTGCTCAGGGAAGAAGGCTCCCTGTTGACCTTACCCTCCCCACCCAAAGACTCATCCTGAACTCCAGGTCACCTCTCCCGAAAGCAAACAACAAACGATAAACACAAACAGCGCCATAAAATAGGAGGGGAGGAGGTGGGAACGTTTCACCCCTACCACCCTTTACCAATCCAACAGTAAACAGCAAACCCAAAAAAGGGTCCTTTCCAAACCGGAGGGAACAAACCCCCCCCCCCAATCTCTACCCCTAATTCAACCATATTCCCAACCATTACAAAATGCCAGCACTCCAGTTCCCTAGCATTGTCCACTCAGTTCTCCCCCAGTTTGAAGTCCTCGGCTGCTTCTGGGGTGTCGAAGTAATATACCCTGCCTTCAAACGTCACCCTCAATTTCGCCGGGTAGAGCACCACAAACCTGATCTGCCGCCGGTACAGCACCACCTTGGCCGTGTTGAACCCTGCCTGCAGTTTTGCCAACTTGGCTCCAATGTCCTGACATTTTCGGACCTTGTTCCCATCCCATTTGCAGGTGCACTTCTCCCTAGCCCAACACATAATCTCTTTCTCCACAAATTTGTGGAGTCTCACGATCACCGGCCGAGGCGGCTCCCCAGCTCTAGGCTTCTGCCTCAGGGAGCAATGCGCTCTGTCCACTTCAGGGGCCTTATCTAGCACCCCCCCGCCACCAGCCCTGCCAGCATCATCGAGACGTACCTCGTGGCACTCACACCCTCCACTCCTTTAGGCAGGCCCACTATCCATAGGTTCTGCCTTCTCAATGTGTTCTCCTGCTCTTCCACCTTTGCCCTCGACGTTTGCAAAGGTTTCCTAAGAGTCCCACCTCTGCCTCCAGTGCCACCACACAATCGCTGTGGTCTGAGATCACTCCTTCGATCTCTTGGATCTGTGACCCCTGCACCTCCAAACACTTCTCCACCTGTTCTAGAGAACTCTTCAGGGGTGCCACTGCTCCTTCGATGGCCTTCGAGCGATTCTCCCGCATCTCCTTCCACTGCTGGCGGAAATCCTCCTTAATAAAAGCCATCAACTGCTCCATCTGGGGCTTTCCACCTCACACCAGCTTTTCCCTTTCACCAGCTGCTGCACCACAGGCTTCCTCCAACTCTTTGGCCAGATCTCTCACTGTCTTCTGCCGAGTTTGGTAGCCAGCGGACATCATAGAATTTACAGTGCAGAAGGAGGCCATTCAGCCCATCGAGTCTGCACCGGCTCTTGGAAAGAGCACCCAAGGTCAACACCTCCACCCTATCCCCATAACCCAGTAACCCCACCCAACCCTAAGGGCAATTTTGGACACGAAGGGCAATTTATCATGGCCAATCCACCTAACCTGCACATCTTTGAACTGTGGGAGGAAACCGGAGCACCCGGAGGAAACCCACGCACACATGGGGAGGATGTGCAGACTCCGCACAGACAATGACTCAAGCCGGAATCGAACCTGGGACCCTGGAGCTGTGAAGCAATTGTGCTATCCACAATGCTACCGTGCTGCCCACTCCTGGACATACCACTCCTGGGGGAAACTACTCCTCCGACCTTAAACTACACCTTTTCATCGAAATTACACCCAATATCAGGTAAAAAGAACGGTTTCTTACGCCTTCGAGGGGGAGCTGCCCTGTGTGCGACCACTCACGCCATGGCCTCCACCAGAAGGCTTTGCCCTCTTTTCTGGCATAACAAACATTTATCCTTCAAAAACCTAATAATTTACTGAAATAGAGCTTCTACATTATGAAGATGCCCAGGAGACACAAATACAAGGAGGATTCAGGCCGAAATGTCAACAGATTCTGAAACCTCACACGGTTCTTCTGGAAGTAAGATGGCAGGCATGGGGCCTCCTTTTCCGACCACTCCACTAATAGCCGAGGATCTCGTCAGCATTCTGGTGAGCGAACTAGAAAAACACCGTCATGTTTGGTGGTAGAGCTTAAAAGATCGATTGAAGAGGTCTTAGCCCCCATTCGTTTGGCCTTAGAAAGCGCAAAATAAACCATTGAGGTTCATGGAGCCACAATTAAAGGCATTGAGATAGACCACAGCGATCGGATCACCTCTTTAGAGGCCGATCTTACTTCGGTGGTCGAATGTAATAAGTCATTGAAGGCAAAACTGAGTGACCTGGAAAATTGATCCAGGAGGCAGAACATTTGCATTGTGGGATTACTGGAGGGGATGGATGGCCGTACCCTGACTGTACATGTTTCAGGCATGTTTTGCAAGCTGGTCAGGCCTCCCCACCCCCCACTGCCAAAAAGAGTTAGACCTGGCCCATCACTTTCTGCGGCTAAAGCCTCGATCTGGAGATCCGCCTCGTGTGGTTATCGTGCAATTTCATAGTTTCAATGATCGGAGTGTGGACCTATCGAAACAAAGAGCTGCCTTCAACGGAGTGAAAGCGATCTTAGATAGAAATGGAGTCAGATTCGGAATGGTTTACCTGGCTCGTCTTCGGGTGACTGTTGGAGAAAAGGACCGTTTTTGGTTATGCCAGAAGATGCAGACTCCTTTGTTTGAAAGCTCAAATTGGGCACGGTTTAATCTCCCTATTCCCTCCCCCTTTCCGTTGGTGTCTGTGGTTCCTCTGAGGATCCCCTCTTCTTTTGGCCTATTGGTTGTTGGCTACAAACAGGTCTTGGAACAAGTTGGTGAAAGGCCTTCACAACTTGTTGAAGACCTCTTCCGATGCTTGGATGGTGAATTTGATTTTCTCCATTAAGAAAAATTCTGACAGGTCGGCCAACCAGTCCACAGCTTTAGGTGGTGCTGCTGATCTCCAGCTGAGCAGGATTCTTTGGTGGGCAATTAGGGAGGCAAAGGCTAGGACATCACCCTTCCTATCCATAAAACGTTCTGGCTGGTCTGATACCCCGAAGACTGCCACTTTCGCGCATGGCTCCACCCTCATCCATCACCGTCTGTGCGGAGTCTGCATATTCTCTTCGTATCTGCGTGGGTTTCCTACCGGTGCTCCGATTTCCTCCCACAGTCCACCGATGTGCAGGTTAGGTGGATTGGCTATGCTAAATTGCCCTTAGTGTCCAAAAAAGGTTAGGTGAGGTTACAGGGATAGGGTGGAGGTATGGGCTTGGGTAGGGTGCTCTTTCCAAGGGGCGGTGCAGACTAGATGGGCCGAATGGCCTCCTTCTGACCTGTAAATTCTATGACTATGATTCATCCCCACGACCTTGGACTTGGGTTCTGAACACCCTTCTCAGAAGCAAAGACGCTTGGGGCATGCCCAGAACATGTGGTTGTGGATGGCCAGGCTTCCCTGACACCGTTCACATCTGTCCTCCACCTCCGGGAAGAACCTGTTTATTGAGGTTCTGGTTAGGTGTGCTCGCTGAGCCACTTTCAGCTGCATAAGGTTTAGCATTGCGCACATGGAGGTGGAGTTGACCCTGTTCAGTGCTTCGCTCCAGAGTATCCACAGTATTTCAAACCAAGCTCTTCCTCCCATTTTTCTCCTGTCTCTTCCTCCCATTTTTCTCCTGTCTCATCCAGTGGGGAGCGAGCGTTCCTCAGTAGTCACTCGTACAAGTCCCCAAAGTTTCCTCCCCCTCCCCCGCCAAGTTGGCCAAGTCCAGTAGTTCTTCTAATAATGATGGTCTTGGCGCTTCTATCTGTCTTCATTTTGCTACACAAGTTTTTATTTTGCATAGAAACATAGAAAATAGATGCAGGAGTAGGCCATTCGGCCCTGCGAGTCTGCACAACCATTCAATATGATCATGGCTGATCATGCAAATTCAGTATCCCACTCCTGCTTTCTCTCCATAACCCCTTGATCCCTTTAGATGCAAGGGCCATGCCCAGCTCTCTCTTGAATATATCCAACGAACTGGCCCTAACAGCTTTTTGTGGTTCGTTGGCCACTCTCATTCAGGTGCGGCCAGGGCTTCCTCGCCCCTTGGCTTCTCAAGGCTCCTATTACCTCTAGTCTCCTTGCGGCCTCTGGTGCAGTGACTGTTCCACATTTTGATTATTTGCTTGTATCTTCTTTAATAGATTGAAGAGGGTGATGGGTGATCAAGTTGTCTAAATTTGATGTCCCAGAGGAGAGCCACCTTGTGTGTGTCCGCCCAGCACATTCCGTCACCGGATGTGCGATGTTGTCTTCTTCCAGGAAACCTACTTACATGTCAAGGACCAGACCAGACTTAGGTTACCTAAGGGTTGGGTTGGGCAGGATTTTCGCTCTAGTTTCAATGGCAGGGCCAGAGGCACAGCAATTTTAATTAATAAGAGTTCAATTCTCCTCCCCTCGGATTATGGCAGACCCTAATGATCGTTAAATTATTGTTTGTGGTTCCCTGGTGAACATTCCGGTAATCGTGGTTAACGTTTATGCTCCTAACTAAGATGGCACAAACAATTCTCTTTTAAACTCTCTCCCCTCCTCGACTTGCACCAGCTGGTTTTAGGAAGCAACCTACACTGTAAATTGGATCGTTCCAAACCTAAATCTCTTGTCCCATCTGGGATGGCCAGGGCTGTGTCTGTCTTTATGGCACAGATGAGGAGGGGTGAACCCTGGTGCTTTTTAGGGCCTAGATCATAGGGTCTAGATACCTGGAAGTATAGCTGTGAATGGTTTAAAAAAAAACTGGGGTTAGCAAAAGGCCGGAATAGAATGATGCAAGAGGTTTGTGAGGATGTTGTTGAGCTGGAGGAAATCACAGAGATAAAGAGATACAAGGGCCATAGAGGAACACATCGAATATGAGAGTTTTAAAACTGAGGCAAGCTAAAATATAGACAGCAGGTTTTTGGATGAGCTCAAATTTAAGAAAGGTGGTGGGTTCCCACTTTGCAAAGAGAGCACAGGAATAGTCAAGTTTAGAGGTAACAAAGTCACGAGGAGTGCTTCAGCAGAAGAACTCGAGCATGGGCATTGTTGACAATATTATGAGGAAAAAGTAGGCCGTCTTGGAGTATATGGGTTGGAAGTTCAACTCAGGGTCAGAGGATGACAAGGTTGTAAGCGGTCTGGTTCTGTTTTAAATAGAGGCCATGCAGAGGGATGAAGTTTGTGGTTAGGCAGTAGAGATTGTGGCAGGGACTGAAGACAATGACGTCTGTTTTCCCAATATTACATTGGAAGGCATTTCTGCTCATACCTTATCAGATGTTGGAGAATGAACATCACAAATCAGAGGCAAGGAAGGAGTTGAAAGTAGAAGTGCGAATAGAGCTGTGTGTTTAGTCGTACGTGTCGTACAAGATTGTTCAGGATATACAAAATTTAATCCAGAATGTTATTTCAGAGGAGATTGAGAAATAGTGCAATGGCATAGAGTTATCTTTTACTCGCTGTAGTTTAAATAGAAGAGCAAAAGATATTCTTTATTCAGAGTAATAGAGTAGTGAAGTCAAAAAAATCCTAGAATCACTGAAGAAACAATTAGATATAAAGGGGAGAGTACTGGATTCTCTCTGGATGGATGTACTAAGATATGTCAAATAGCCATCTTCATCTATAATTATCTTGTGCTTGTCACAGACAACTTAAGGTTTGTTGTCACAATTTAAGGCATCATCTTAATACCATTCCCATTCAGAACGATGCAGAGACATCGTTGCTTTCTAATTTCCACAGCCTTAAAACGTCTTCAACCTTTTATTTCAGGTACGGAGTTGTGTGTATAAAAAGGAACATTTTACCGTGTAGCATATTTACATTTTTAGCAAAATATGTCTCGGGCGAACATATTTACGACAGAATGGCTTCCATCTGTGCTGTGACTACTCTATAGTATTGAGCTATCCAAGTCTTTAGTGCCACCTTATGGAAAATGGTGGAACTACAAGCACAATTGGAGCCAGATTTTGCTCACAGCAAAATTATTCTAATGTCAATAGCTGCATGATACAAAAGCTCGCTGCCTATGTTTCAAAAGACAATTGTAAGATGCAAAACTTCAGCACAAACTTCAAGTCATTTGTGGATCGCAAGATGGCAAGGTTTTTGCACTGAATTGATCCCTTGAGTGATGCTGTTGGGAGCTCCTTGGTCATGATAGGGTCATCCATGACAGCAAGGTTGAGGGGTAGGGGGAGCTGTCAGAAAAGGTGGGGTCCAAAATGTCAAGGGAAGAACAGGCAAAGAAAGACTGCGTCCCACCAGCTGAAAAGGCGGAAAAAGGCTGCGGCGGCAAGATCTTGGACCTGTGGTTGAACAGGTTACTGAAATCTGACCAAGTCGTCAAGATTGTATGGACAATAACGATGCCCCAAGGACCCCATGTTAACAAAGCTGTGTGCAGATCTCTACCAGGGTCCATTTGT